>NC_055968.1:23745502-23985502 GCF_018492685.1 Alosa sapidissima | reverse complement strand
AGTGTGCTGAGCTGTTTGGCCAGCACTGGGGTAAGATGTTTATGTTCTCTATAGCGCGTATCCGTGGATGAAGCCGTGGTGAATTAACAGCCATCAACACCTGCTCACGAGCCCGATGGTGATGTTAGACTCTGGACAGATGCAAATATCTCACTCTGTGTCCTGTGCTTTGTGCATGCAGTGTGTTATGATCTGTGGTGTCATTCAAGCTCTCAGCTCCAGTCATTATCCACCACAGAATGTCTTGATCGAATCTCCAGACTGAAATGAACTATGTGAGCTCCAAGTATTCACAAATTTCCTTCACTCTTGTCCTTTGTGACCTCTCTGCATTTTCAGTTCAACGTGCGTTTAATATTCACTTGGATGGAAGTCTTCAAAAATCCAAATTATTGTTCTTTTTTTTCCCTCTGAGGCCATGTTCTCCCTAATGTTCTCTTTTCATCTATCACTCTTTTCCTTTCTCTCTCTCTCTCTCTCTCTTTCTGTTTCTGTTTCTCTCTCTCTCCTTCTGTTTCTCTCTCTTGCAGTGACTTGTGCGGGCTTTGATGTCCAAGCCAAGGCCACGTGGCCCAGCCTTTTTCCTCTCCCCTGTGCTTCCCCTTAAGTAAACGTTCTGCATGGTGTGATTTTAAAGGAACGGGAGGTCACCCTCGCGGTAATTTTAATCTAGCCTGGGAAGAGGCGCACTAGAGCGACCCACGCTACCCTCCGCCGCCCGCCACAGCCAGAGCAGACGACAGACCACCCGTACGCCCGTGATTTAAAACCCTGGGTCAGGAGACAACAGGAGAAGGGGAAAGAGGGAAGCTGGGATGAGAGACATCCATTAAGGGGAAAAAGAGTGAAAAAAGGGAGAGAGAGAGAAGAGAGAGAGAGAGAGAGAGAGAGAGAGAGAGAGAGAGAGAGAGAGAGAGAGAGAGAGACAGTGAGAAAAGGGAGGGCAGGCGAAGTGAAGTGGGGGATGGGGTAGGAAGAAGGGGTCGGTTGATGAAAGAGGGCCAAATCATTTCTTACTTGAGTGGCTGGCCGCTATGGAGTTCAACTGAATCGCAAATTGCCAATTAAGGGGCTCCCCTCCTCCTGCACTCCATGACTCCCCCCCCCAAACCCCCCACCGCCCCCACCCGTCCTCCACCGAGGGTCACCAGCACTCTGAATGACTGAGTGCCCTGTTTTAAGCACTAATCCAGGACACACGGGGGGAAAACAAAAAGAGTGCTAGGGGCTCTCATTTTTGATCCCACCCCTCCCCTTGTAACTGTAACACAGTGTGGAAATCGATGCTGGACAAAACGAGTTCCCGCCTGTCTTTTTGGCCACCTGTGATGTGGTCACTTCCTGGGCAATTAAGGGCTGTGGTCCTGGGTTCGCTTCTGTCAGCGTGTTGTCCACCTACGCTCACAAAAAGGGAAACTTCTCACCACACAGCTGGGCCAAAAGTCCACTTACTTAACAACTCACACAACCTGTAGTTTTTCTTTATGCAGTGTCAGGGAACGTCAATTGATAAACATGGCTTCTCCACAATATCAGGGTTCTGAGAGAATGCACATGCTCCACGGTGGTTTCCCAATCACCGCCGTTAACACCGCCGCCACTAAACTGGTGTTGTTTTTTAAACACGCGAGGGAACTGGACTGGCCAGGCAAACAGGGAGTTGTTTTTGTTTGGGGGAAGCTGAGGAATGGAGGGGTCAGTTGGTGAGTCGCAGGGTGGGGTGTTCCTCATCAGTGACCGGCTTCCTGTCCCTGCTATGCAGGGCGCCATGTTGGGTCTCGCCTGTCGGGCGGTGGTAGTGTAGTGGTTAAGGAACTGGGCTAGTGTGCAGTAGCCTGAAAGTTGTCGGTTCAATTCCCGCCTTCCACCGTTGTGCCCTTGAGCAAGGCACTTAACCCCAAGTTGCTCCAGGGACAATGTGATTCCTTGTAATATAGCTGACATATGTAAGTCACTTTGGTCAAGAAGTGTCTGCTAAATGTAATGTACAACTGAAGGACACTATCAGGTCGTCAAGATATAACCCTAAACCTAAACCCCGCTCTACAGTGACCTGCTTTTGGTCCCTCCATTCTTTAGCCTCTCTGGATCACCAGGGTTGGAGATGACTGGACGTGCCTTTGAAGTGTTTCTGAGATGTTTTTCTCAGGCTCAGACAGAGAAAATGGCACACACACACACGCACACACAGCCCCCTCCCCTCCAACCCATGCATACATGCACACACACATACACACTCGCACACTTACACATGAATAGCATACACACTTTCACACACCCGGTGACATCCCCCCTCTGTGTGTAAACGTTTAGGATTACTGGCTCCTTGAGACCCTCTAATGAGGGCTGTTTGATGTGGAGGGCCCAATTACTTACTGCACTGGAGCCCCAGTTGGGACGATGCGGCTGTGGCCTCTCTCTCTCTCTCTCTCTCTCTCTCCCTCTCTCTCTCTCCCTCTCTCTCCCCCTCTCTCTGGCTCTTTCTTTCTGTCTTCCCATGCTCTTTGAGAGGCCTCCACAGTTTAGGGTCTATCAGTCACTCTCTTATTCATAAGCCGCATTCAGCTGTATCAGACGTTTGGTGTCTGACCACAAGTTGTCAGACATTACAGTAAATCCCTGATGCTACTTAGACTACTCTGACTAGAAGATGCAAGATACAGAAGTGATAATATGTGGAGGTTGCCTCTGTGACAGAGAAGAAATAATATAGTCAGGCAAGAATAATAGAGAGAAAGAGAGAGAGAGAGAAAACGAGAGAGAGAAAGTGAGAGAGAGAGAGAGAGAGAGAGAGAGGAGAGAGAGAGAGGAGAGAGAGAGAGAGAGAGGGGCTGTTGAAATATTCACAAACCACTCTGCCCCCTATCCAAGCACATGTAAATATTTGCCTTAAGGGAAGGGAAGCACTCTGATATGTTAGCACAAGGAGTCTGATGGGTCTAAAGCTTATATGTATGCATGGTGTGTGTGTGTCTGAGGGCAAACTGTAGGCGTGTGTGTGTGTGTGTGTGTGTGTGTGTGTGTGTGTGTGTGTGTGTGTGTGTGTGAGAGAGAGAAAGTGTGTGTGTGTGTGTGTGTGAGAGAAAGTGTGTGTGTGTGTGTGTGTGTGTGTGTGTGTGTGTGTGTGTGTGTGTGTGTGTGCGTGCGCGTGAGTGGGCGTGTGCGAGTGGGTGTGCTGTGTTTGCCATAAGGAGTGAGGACCTGTGAGAATAGCCTTCCAGACCTCCTTTGGAGAGAGTTGTTGTTACTCTCTCTCTCTCTCTCTCTGTGTGTGTGTGTGTATGTGTGTGTGTGTGTGTGTGTGTGTGTGTGTGTGTGAGAGTGTGAGAGAGAGAGAGTGTGGAGGGAAGAAAGCCCAGGCACACTGCAGGAGAAAAAAAGTGAAATAAGAAAGATATATATATATATATATATATATATATATATATAATGATGGATAGCTGTGGGATAGGAGTATCCAGCACGACCTCAGCCTCCTGATGCTGCTTCACAGGAGCGCTTTAGACACACAGAGAGCAGTGCCGGGGAGGGGAAGGTTTCAGCACACACTTTATAGGTAGCGATCATAAATATAGATTTAGCTCTTTAGTTCAAAACACATAGCGGGGCCATGGTTCTCTTTAAAGACACTGTGGTGCCTTGCTTAAATGTTACAGCCATGGCACAGTGCATTTTAATAGGGATTCTTGAGGTATGGTTTGGCACTATGAAACGAGCCTTTACCACAGAAGGCATGCGAATGGTTTAGCGGGTGAGAATGTGTGAGATGAGAGGGTCTCTCCTGCACACGCCGATGAATACTCTTGCACACACACACACATGCACACACACACACACACACACACACACACACACACACACACACACACACACACACACACACACACACACACACACACACACACACACTGCAATAACAGATGGGGTGATATCTGACACGTGCTGTCGTTTGTCTGAGGATTGCTGTGTAAAATGTGATCAGCGCATTGAACAAACTCTGCTGAGCATGAATAATACTGCTTTCAAGCAGCCACTGAATTAGTGTCATTTTTGTTAATTATTCTTTTGATTGTATGTATGTTTATATTTTGTAACTTTCATTTTTTATGATTGAGTGTTTAAGTTCCATACTTACTGTAATGCACTGAAATAAAAGTTAGTAGTACTTGGCACAACACACACTGGTGTTTTACTGTGTAGTTATGTGTATGAGTTTAATGCTAATGTTCTTGTATTGGTTATATAACTTAGTAATATAGTAACTTATATTTTAAATTAATATTTAAACTGGATTAACTTCATTTTCATGAATGCTGTAATCTATCTACCGGATACCAGATCTCAGTTTCACGGCATCTCAGACCAGTTTTGGATGAGATGCATCAGCATGACACTGGGCTAAAACTCTTAAGAACAGACAATTTGTCGCCGGTATGTCTGATTGAGAAATAATGCATGTGTCAGTATTTGTAGTTACTGTATTGTAGCTCTCTGTCTTTCATTTCATTAGAACACATGTCAAAATGTTGGTTGGTTTTTTTAGATGAATATTTATAGACACACACCAAAGAGGCGATAGAGAGAGCGATAGACCGAGGATATGAAAGAACGCGAGTGAGTGAGTGTGTGTGGAGGAAACAGGGGAAAAAAGAGGACATAATGGGGGTGTTAAAAGCTCAACTGTGAGCTGGAAGTGTGCAGATCAGAGGGCAAAACCGTCGAGTGGAGTAAATGAGTCAGACACAGAGACAAGAGAGGAAGAGAGGGAGTGAGGAAGAGAGGGAAAGAGGCGTAAGACACAGAAAAGAGGAAGCGGAGGATGACACATGCTGACACACACACAGACACACACACACACACACACACACACACACACACACACACACACACACACACACACACACACAGACACACACACACACACACACAGACACACATGCACATAGACACGCACATCCTTTCCCTTGTTGCACCCTGTCGCTTCAATGGCGTGCCTGTGAACTCCATCCTTTCCTCTCCTTGCGTGGTTGTGTATATGTGTGTGTGTGTGTGTGTGTGTGTGTGTGTGTGTGTGTGTGTGTGTGTGTGTGTGTACGTCTAGGGGGCCCACAGAGTTCCTGCGAGTGCCGCCGCCGCTGCGTGCCAACCAACCGCCTGTTTGCATCTGAAAGCATGCAGAGGCCCCCGGAGGGCCCGATGGTTTATTGTGCGATCTTATCTGGCGCGTGCCTGGGACGCCCTTTCCCACACTCTGCATGCATCGCTTCCAAGGGTAGGGGGTGTGGAGCGGATGGGGGGGTGGGGGGGGGGTGGGGGTGGCTAGAGGAAGGGGGGCAAGTGGGGGCCAAGGGGGCCTCGGCCTGTCAACATTACACTGGCTCGACAGCCATGACATAATGCCCCCCCCCCCCCCCCCCCTGCGTCCGCCACCTCCCCTGCTCCCTCGTTTTTTCTATACAGTTTCTCATTTCCAGCGACGCCACAACAAGGCTCCTTTTGAGCGGCGCATACTTGCGCTTCTCATTGGCGGTGGCGACGGGGGCTGCCCGCATTCACTGGCCGCTCCCAGGGCCCTCGCCACCCCCAGGGGCGAAAGCACCTCTTCACCTCCCGGGGGCTTTTCAATTTAACTCCATGTCTTATGGGATTATGTCTCCCGCCCGACGCTCCCCTTCAATGGGTCAGTATGGAAACATTTCTGACATATTTGGGAGATCAAATGATGTTCCCCTCGGTGGTGAATGGGAGCTTTATGGTGGCGTTGTTCGTTGACAGGCGGTCGCTCATTTTTTTTTCTTTTTCCACAATGTTTCAGCAGCTTCCAACGTGGAGAGGTGACCACCCCTGGACACGAGGAGGGAGATCTGGCAAGTCCAATTAATGTACGTTCAAGCGAGCATGGAGAGAGCTGTCCTTTTCCATGTGGTGGAACAATATGGCTCGGGTCCCTCATATTTATTCAAAGTGGTCTGGCAGTTGGAATGGATGGGAGTTTGCCTTGTGAGGATTATATGAGAGTAACCGCATTTGAAATGATGATTTCTGGAGTTCCCCTAACCAAACCCCCCCCCCTGCCCCACACACATGAGGGCACACACTCAAACAAGTACTCAATCACGCGTGTGCACACAAACATACACAGACACACACACACACACACTCATAGACAAACAAACATACACACAGACAAACACACATACACACAAAAACATAAACATTAACACACACATACATTCTCCAAAAGCACACAAACACACACACACACACACACACACACACACACACACACACACACACACACACACACACACACACACACACACATACACACACAAACACACACACAAAACCTGCCGTAGGACCAAGACAATTTGAGGAGGAGCTGGTTGGGTGGACGTAGCGAGTGCAGTGTGATTGGTGGGAAGCACGGCAGGCGCGGCACGGTGCGGCATGGCAGGTCAGGGCTCAGCCGGTTGGGCGTCCATAACCCTCCGCCCCCACCCCAGCCCCCAGTGGGAGAGCCACAGTAGCAGAGCATCGATCCAATCCTCACCCCCTCCAGCGCTGGCTTTCTAAGTGGGAGCACGGAGAGTTGAGTAAAAGGTGTGTGTGTGTGTGTGTGTGTGTGTGTGTGTGTGTGTGTGTTTGTGTGTGTGTGTGTGTATGTGGGTAGGGGGCTGACTCATTCTCTTGCTGGCAGACATATGTATTGCATACAGGCATACGCGTGCACATACACACACACACACACACACACACACACACACACACACACACACACACTTTTTACACATATCCACATATAATCTATACATAGAATGCACAAATGGACACACACTCACACACATTAATTCACTCACACAGACATTTAATACAAGCTGCCTGTACAGCAGATGCAAACAAATGTATAGCCGTACATAAACATAATTAAAAACATGCCCCGACACACACACACACACACACACACACGTGTTGACCCTGCCCCTGCTCGTCTGTGTAGGGGGGCCCTGCAGGCAGTCTGGGGCCCAGTGTGTGCGGGAAGTGTGGAGGTAGGGGGAGGAGAGGAGGAGGAAAACGAGGGAGGGACGCTGGGGGGGTGGGGGGGAGGGAGCGCTGATGTCTGAACTCTGCTCTGATCCTCGGTGCGGCTCCTCATGATGAGAGCGAGGCGGGAGGGCGGGCCCCCTGAGCCCAGCGCGAGCCTGGAAGAGCCTGCTGAGAGGCCCCTGCACGGCCGCCCAGAGAGCCAGAGGCCGGGGCCGGGGTGAACAACCGTCTGATCACCCCTCTCGCCCCCCAGCCCTCCAGGCCAGCTCAGGCCAAGAGAGAGGTAGAGGTAGAGAGGTAGAGAGGTAGAGAGAGAAAGAGAGAGAGAGAGAGAGGGAGAGAGGGAGAGAGGGAGAGGCAGAGAGAGAGAGAACACCCAGTGCACTTACTCCACCATGGATCAACATGGATCCTGATCAATATTGCTTTATGAGTTTATGATAATAGCTTTGGTTCATAATCATAGATTTTGTTGGGAATAGACAGTATCATGTTCGGTATAATTAAAGCATATACTGAAGTTGATTTTTTTTTCTGGTGAACAAATTCAATATTATCCAGTACAATCTGACAGGCTCCAGACAATGCTGCTTTCCAGGCTATGGTGTGGATTTGCTGAGCATCTCAAAAGGAAGCGAAAAAGAGACCATAATCTGGGCACTATTTAGCCAAGCACTGGAACAAGTCCTACCAAAGAGTCAAAACACAGTCTAAACCCTCCATTACAACAGTAACTTGAACACAGTATTTGTGTCATCATCTAAGACCACTTTTAATTTGCAATCTTATACAAAATTGAAAACATTGTATAAACGTCTTAACTCAATTATAAACTAATTTAAAGGATCCTAACTGTTAAGCCGTAGCAGTTTAAACTGTTAAACGTAGGCCTTTGGACAAATGTACATTCTCCGTCTTATTTGAGGGTTTAGGAATCCTTGGGTGGGGTTGAGCAGGGTGGTGATGGAGGAGGAGGTGGTGGTGGGCCTGATCCGTAAGATGCCATAAGCGATGAGAAGCCACCCGCCGCTGCCTGCGCAGATCCGACAGGAAGATCACACACTCGCTCCGTCACAGCCACTCACGTCACCGCTGCCCACGGCAGCCTGTAATCCCCCCTCCTGGAACACTCATTAGAAACTGCTGCTTTGTGGCCCGGGGGGCCAACCATGACTTTCCCAGGACAATTAAAGTTACTTAGTTTGGAAGGGAATAGAAGGGAGAGATGGTGGGGGGGGGGGGGGGGGGGGGGGGGGGTAATAGAGGGACCTCTCTGCCCCCCTCTCCCTCTCCCTCCTCTCTCACTCTATCTCACTCTATCTCACTCTATCTCTCTCCTTCTCTCTCGATCTCTCTCCTTCTCTCTCTTGCCAGGACGGGGCTTGGGCAGGAGTGGGGGGCAGAGGAGGCGGCTGGACACACAGTCAGACAGGCGGGCGAGGGAGCAGGGGTAGCTGGCGGGCAGGCGGTTCGGCAGATGGGCGCACCACACAGACACACATGCATGCAACACACACACACACACACACACACGCAAGCACACACAAACATGGACGGATGAGCGGGAGGACATGGATTACGAGCTTTCTCAGCGGAGTAATTGGCCGATGTGTGGGAAAATCGACCCCCGTTGTACTTATCTTCCCCGTAAGCTCCTCCAAATCTCTCCCAGCGGCTGCTTGATTTAATAGGCCACTGAGTCGCTAAATCCTGTCTGACCGGCACTCCGGTGCTCCTTGCCAAGCGTGACTGCAAGGCCACTGGGATGACCGCCGCCATGGTGGGCAAGCAGGGGGTGGGGTGGGCAGGCTCGTGTCTCTGGACCAAGGAGAAGCTTCACCTTAATGAGGGGGGGCAAGGCCCTGGCAGTGACCTTCCAACTCCACCAGCCCCACCCTGCCATCCTGCTCCACACTCTCCAGGAACAGGCACACTTGGCCTGTGATGACTTGTTAAAGGGGCTCCCTCTGATCTGGCTCTGATAGCATTGTGAGAGATAAGGGGGCAACCCTCTTATCCATGGGTGCTAATGCACCTCATTTGACAGATGTTGTTATCCGAGTGGATCAGGCAGGGCCTGCTTTTAATCCGGTTAAGGTGGCTTGCTCTGGGCCGTGGACAGAGAGAGTCACACGGATGGATCCTGCTTGCTGTTTGAACTCTTCACCTTATGACTATCAAGGAGCTTGACTGTTTACTGGCTCCAGTTTATACGTGTGCTTATTCAAAAACTGTCATTCAGCAACACTGATGATTCATCCTCGACTTCTGTTCAGGTGTGCCCAGGGCGGAGGGACAATGTGTATTCATTTGGTGGAAATTATAGTAAAATCTTACTCTCTTTATTAATTCTTCAGACCTTCCCAATCCAAACCAAACTAAACAATAGCATTGTTTGAAATATTTGGTAGGGCACTTGTGGATCTATGCATGAATATTCTTCACAAAATGGTTTTGTTACCCCAAAATGCAACAATGATCAGTAAAATACAGGGACATTTAAATCTAAATTAAAATCAGCCATAGTTTATGGGTAAAGCCCTTACGCTGAAACTGTCAAACTCAGCAGCCATCAGTTTGCTATCATTGACCATCATTATGGCCAGTGGCCTACTAGTGAAAGCTGACTCTCTCGGGTTTAAGACAGTAGTCATGTTCAGTGGAAGACAATGGGATTGGAATGGGTGGGGTGAGAGAGCAGCCTGTGAGGGCCATTAAGACAGCCAAGGGGAACGAGATTGACACTCAGGTTGTAAGGTGAAACCTGAAGAGAAAGCGCTGACGATGAGGTCATAGGTGTGTATATGTGTGTGTGTGTGTGTGTGTGTGTGTGTGTGTGTGTGTGTGTGTGTGTGTGTGTGTGTGTGTGTGTGTGTGTGTGTGTGTGTGTGTGAGTGAGAGACAGAGTGAATGGGATAGGCCACAAAGAGCATCAGGCCAGGCTCTCAAAGACGCCCTATGATGTCATGGGAACTTCCAAAAGTCTTGGTGGCAGAGACGTGCTGAATGCACTCCCCGGGTGTGAAAAAGGTAGTACACAGCTATCCGTAGCTTTTCATGTTTACACACACACAAACAAAGTGTTTTGAGGGCTCTGAAAAGGTGCTGAAAAATAAGTAAGGGTGGAATCGAAATGTTACTAGACTGACATCTATGGCCTTTGTACTCAAGCTTAAGACAGCTGTCTCATATTTCTGATTTCCCCTTTCAATATCACAATGCATTTTTCTCACTATTTTCTTTTTTAATAATAGGAATGTTCCTCTCCGCAAACAGTGACTCTGAGATTTAGAGGAAGGCGACTCAACAGATGTATTGATTTTCTGGTTGGGGGTGAGCTGGAATGCGGGGTGAATTAGTGCATATCATCCCTTTGTCACTGTTTTGTGCAGAACAAAACCCAACTCACTGTCAGCTTTGCAGATGCAGCGATAGCTTCTGTTCAAATGCATTTAAATGTGAAAGGCTTTGAGATGGTCAGCCAAGTTTGCTTAACAGCCCAGTGATATCTAATGTAGAAATATGCCATGTTTATTGTAGGTTTGTAAGATTGCATTAACTCATTGTACTCCTAGTACATTTTTAATACCAATAATAAAAAAAAGTGCGGTCATGCAAACAAATAATTAAATCATAGATTAGTCTGATTTATGTGATATTAAACCAGAAAAATAAAATAAAAAAATTACCATAACATAGGAATACATACTTAAATCAATTCATGAACCTGCTCCTCAATTTCTTTCATTTCATTCCGCTTGCTTGGATGAAAATTTAGAAGTCTCACTTTTGATGGCTGCTAGTTGGCATTCCCATCAACACAAACAAAACAAATAAATAAAAAAAAAAAACCTCTCACTAGATGTGGAGGACACCAGGACTTCAAATGAACAAACAAATGTTTGAACACATTCCAGCGAGGACGACAGGGGGAACGGGCGCACATTGTGGCTATTATCCCGGCGAGCCTGAAACTCCTCCAGCTCTTCAGATCTTCCAGGCAGCCGTACTTGACCTTTCCAACACTAAAGGAATATGACAGCCGTGAAGCCGGCGGAGAAAAAGGAAGCCAGAGACAAAAGCCACACAAAGTGTAGCCTGGCACCGAATAGTTAGTTTGCAATCAACGTCAGTCATCCCACCCGTAGAGACAGTTTGATTTCCACTTTTCAAATTAGGCGTTTATTTCAAGGCTGATAATAGGCTGGCTAAATTGAAATTGGCAGCTCTACAATTCCTACAGATAATAGACACTGCACAGGAGATCATGTGAACAGTGCTGTGTTTTTTTTCTTCTGTTTCTTTTCTCTCCTCTCCAAGACAAGGGGTGTGAGAGAGAGAGAGAGAGAGAGAGAGAGGGAGGAAGGAAAAGAAGGAAAGAGAAAAAAGTCTTCTCCTAGTCACAACTGGGGTGAAAAAAAGAGGGAAAGAAAAAAAAATTACCAAATGGAAAAGAGGGAAAAATAGAATAATGTGGGTAATTGTGGGGTGGGTGATGGTAGTGGAGAGGGAGAGAGAGAGAGAGGGAGAGAGAGAGAGAGGGAGGGGGGGCTGTTCTTTAATGTCTCTGGCAGTGGACCAGCTGAGGTCTCAAGGTTATCCTGGCTTTGCAAGCTCCCACGGGAAAGGTGGAAGGGAGGTGGCCGGGGGGGAGAGAGACATGCTGTCCTCCCCAGGAGAGAGGCAAGTGTGTGTGTGTGTGTGTGTGTGTGTGTGTAGGTGTGTGTGTGTGTGTGTGTGTGTGTAAATGGGAGGGGTGATGAGGAGGCCCTGGCCGATAAGGTTGGCCTTGCCCCCAGGTAGGAGGGCACGTCAGAAGTCAACGTTACTGAGTTTTTAACACGGGACTGAGTGAAGATCTCAGGCACCTTTTCTGACTATTGATGTTCAGCTACTTTTCGGTGATATTGTTACAAAAAAGCTATACATACTATGAAATGTAGACATTTTGAGTTTTCTTTGTGGGTCTATGTATGAATGTTTTCTTCTCTCTTTGCAATGGCATTATTTAAAATTATTGTTTAGTAGTACTGCTATTTGAAGAGTAATGTGTGTTGAACAGATTTTCCCATGAAATCTCTAATTTCACAGCATTTGTGAAAACAAAAATAACTTGGAATTGAATTATAAAACATAAATGAAAGGTGAGTTGATAATTAACAGCCCACACATTTTGCTTTCTCTTTTATGTACTGTTTCATTTTTCCTTTCTTGGATCATATATTTGCATTATGTATGTTTCTTTACATTATGAATGTGAATTTCAGTTATTTAACAAAATGTTGATCCATAGCTTAGCGGTTTTATGCTAATGTGTCGTAGTGGGGGCAGATGACTATTATGAGGCAAGTCTGCCGATACTCATTGTTTGTTTACACTCCAACTGAGCCCATTACAGATCATTACTCTACACATTGCTGTCATTTAGAGAAGGCCCATATCTTCAAAGCAACCACGTTATCTCCTGTCAACAAAGGTGCCACTCACAGAGGAAACAGATAAGTTTATGCACCTGTATTTCAAATGCATTGTTCTTCCAGCGTAAACAATGAGCAGACTGACATGGTCTTTTGTGAACAATTCTCTTTGGATTTCAACTGATACTGCTACGAAAACAAGACCTCTGTTTCTACCTGAGCAAATTATCCAGCTTTCAGTCTCTGAAACCTCCCAACCTCCCAATCGCTGCATAACTGAAGGTCAAAGAAAACACACTAGTATTTTTTTTACATAAACTCCTTCAAAACAAAAACAAAATAAACCAAATGATAAAGAGAGTTGCCCTCATAAATAAATAAATTAAACCACGTTGCTTGTTATTTGCATCTGACTGTGTTCTCGTTGGAAAAAAGAGAAGAAAACAAAACGCTGAGGGCTGGATAGCTCACAAACTAAACTGCTCAAATCCACCGACCGGATGCTTATCCTGAAGTTCCACTCAGCCTGACCCCCCGACCCAGTCTCAGCTGCCTCCCCCTCACAGACGCAAAGAGACTGAGCTCTCCAAGGCTCCGGAGTATGAGAGAGAGAAAGAGAGAGAGAGAGAGAGAGAGAGAGAGAGAGAGGGAGGGAGGGAGGGAGAGAAGGGGAAAGAGAGAAAAAGAGGGAGAAAAAGAGAGAGCAAGAGAGAGATCCACTTCACATCAGGTCCCCCTAAAGGCAATTTGCTCCCTCTCTCCCTCCCTCTCCCCACTCGAGCAAGCTGGGGCCGCCTGGAACGGCTTGTGAGTCTCTCGGACTGCTTCTGAGCGCGCGTTTGAAGAGCCCCACTCTGCTCAACACATCAGGCGCTAATGTCTGAGAAGCTGGCGGTGACCCCTGCTGATCTGTGTTTGTGTGTGTATGCCCATTTGCGTTTCTGTGTGTGTGTGTGTGTGTGTGTGTGTGTGTCTGTGTGTGTGTGTGTGTGTGTGCGTGTGTGTGCGTGTGTGTGATTGTGCATGCATGCATTTGTGTATCTGAATCATCGTCTGTGGATGTGCATCTGAGTGTTTGTGTGTCTGTGTATATATGTGTGTGTGTGTGTGTGTGTGTGTGTGTTAGGCGGACTATGAATCAACGCTTTATCACTTTCCTTACAAGGGGCCCCCGAGGCCTTGAACGCTTTGCTCTCTTGCTGCTGTGTTTGTTGATGGCTATGATCCACCGCACCACGGCATTGTGGGTGATTTTGCGATGTGTCTCCTCCGTGGGCAGGCAACTGGAGGGTCTCCAAGGCCCACTCTTTCTTCCCTCCCTCTCTCGCTCTCTTTTTCCTCTTTCATTCTTCACAAGATCTGTGTGTTTGCCTTGCCCAGGCTTTGATTGGCACTCTCGTATACACTGTTTGCTCGCTCGCGGCAGCTTTCTGCTCATGGCCTTCCGACCCTCATTTGGCACACAGATAAACATACAAAACTGCATGCAAGACACACTTTTAAAACCAGACACATCCATGGGCACCATCAAACTGGTGCATACCAGAAAACAGCACGTCCTCCTTGGCTGGATAAATAGTATATTTTCACACATGAATAAATCATCTATGAGGAATTGTTCATGACACACTGTATAATTCCCAGAAAGATGAGTTTATGCATAGCTAAAAAGCGGGCAGCGGAGAATGTCTCATTTACAACGTGTGGTGACTAGTCAGTCACCCTCTGGAGATTCTCAGCTTTGTGACAGGCTATACTTCCACCGCCTGATTAAAAAAAAAAAATTATTTCAGGGACACCCTGCCAAGTGGCCATCCTCACACGCCAGCGTGTGCCACCCCTCCGTCCCACACGTCTCTGAGTCGTCCGTCACTGCTGCCGCCGCAAGCCGTTGGCAAGTGACACCGCTGCCGCATTGCAATGGCTTACACATTAAGCGTAAGCTGTCTGTGATTGCAGGCCAGATTGGTTGGGAGCGTGCTATCTCCCACTTTCTCACGTACTTTAGCCTTCCAATCCGCGGCTCTGATTGCATTATTGCAGTGTGGAGGTCCATGGTCGAGAGGCCTCAATAAAGATAGTGGGCGAGCATGCTGCAGGTGGGGCAGTCGGGACGGTCAGAGTGAGGACGTGCACATTTGTTTGTTTGAGAGAGTGAGAGAGAGAGAGAGAGAGAGAGAGAGAGAGAGAGAGAGAGAGAGAGAGAGAGACAAGCTATAACCTGTATTGTGTGTGTGTGTGTGTGTATGTGTATGTGTGTGTGTGTGTGTGTGCTTGAGTATGTGAGTAAGCGAGTGTATACAGTGTATACTATACACGTAGTGTACATGCTGTATGTGCCTGTGAGCGTGAATTTATTTGTGAGCGTGGGGGGAGGAGAGAGAGAGAGAGAGAGAGAGAGAGAGAGAGAGAGAGAGAGAGAGAGAGAGAGAGAGAGAGAGAGAGAGAGAGCATTGTTTGCAGTTGCTGGGTACACACAGAGATACTACACACACACGTGTGAATATGGTGAATAGACCCTTTCAAGAGAGTTCCATTATCAGCATCATAGTTGGCCCCACAAGGCTTCCTTTTTAACATTCCATATGTTATCTTAATGCAGAGGAAGTAGATTGGGAACCAAATAGAATGTTCAAGCATTGTTTTTGTTTTTATTGTTGAAAGGGTCTATATAGAAAGCTTATGACACAATACTGCATGACCCAACATCCAATATTTGCCATGTCAACAGTTATCAACCTTACAATAACAAAGCAAACAAAACAAAATTTCTGTTGCTCTGCATCAGTGACATGTACCATTCCAGAGAGCAGTAGTATCCAGGTGTGTAAGGAAGCAAGCACTATGAGAGATGGAGGAACTCTTTGAGCCCTGTAACATAATACAGTCTTAAGATTCCCCGCAACCTGAGCATGCCAAAGTCATTCATGTGAAAGCTGGTCTGAAGCCCATGGGTCTTTGTCTATTTCACATCAATACATTTGTTTTGAAACTCTGTAATACCTATGCAGAAGAATGGGAGTAGGCAATGAACCAGATGGACTTCCAAACAAATTGCTCATTGTCAAATCTAGATAGCCAAATGTGACATAGTTTTGACTTTCTTATGGGAGCAATTACAAAGACATAATTGAACATAATTGTATGTAATAGGTTATACAATTCTATATAGCATATTAGTCATACACTAATTTGCCTTCATCTGTGTAGTGGTACAGCCGAGAGTTTCCTGTGTTTTAAGGAAAGACAAAAAAGAACACTGAAAGTTGAATATAAAAGAAACAGCTGAGAAATATTGTCATTTAAGTAGGCTACAAAAGTACAAGTAAAGATAAAAAAGAATTTCAGTGCAGATTATTTGAAAACAATCTTAGGGTTAGTTATTTGTTTTTGTTTCATTTCAATAGCTGTGTTCTGCGCTCTGTTATTCTGAAGTAGTTTTGTCAGAGAGCTCAGTGCTCCATACAGCGCCGTCAGCTGTGACTTATCGCCTTTATGATCTGCGGGCGGACTGGAGTGGAGCACAATGTCCCGCAGACGCGGGCTGCAAGCCGGCAGATGCAACGCCTTCCCCCGTCGCTTGCCCGCCACGTGTCGCGGGGTCGGCAGCAGCTGGAGATCACGCCCGGGAGTGCACATCAGAGGGAGGGAGCGAGAGAGGGAGAGAGGTCTGCTGTAGTCGACCGCCATCCACCGCCACTTAGCTCCATAATGATGCAGATTATTGCCAATAATGAGCGTGCTTGTATAATATTATATTAGGTTACAACAGATAGTGTCCTTTTAGACAAATTGTAGATAAATTAACCCATAGTAGCCTATCCTTCAAAAACAGGACAAATGTCATGCATAACCTATCCATCGCGATACTGACTACTATGAAATGTGATAATATGAAAATTAAAGTTCCTGTTGACTGATCAACAAACCTATCATGTGTTTTTTTTTTATCTCGGTGCCTATTTTAAAGTATTGTTTCTATGTGTTTGTGAGGTCGGAAGGGGAACTTTTTGTACGATGTCCTGGTGCTCCCAAAGGTCGCTGACTTTCAAGTGATTGTGGGTTATGAGAGAAATTATGGTGAGGTCTGAGTTATTTTTCTGTTATATTCTGAAATGAGAGGCGGTTATTCTGTCTTCTGCCGACAAAAGAGAAGAGAACATTGCCCCGACCGTGCTTACTTTCCCTCCCGCGCTCCCTCAGAAATATCTCCGCACTGGCTCGCATTCCGATAAAGCCCGAGCTCTCTCTTGGAGGCGTGGTTTTCCCAGGCTTTTAAAACCAGCAGCTGCTATTTACCTTCCCTCTAATGTAAACCACCACCGCCACCCCCAGCCCAACCCGGCAGCCCGGCAGCCAAACCTCAACCACCGCGGTAATAAAACATCCTGGCACGTGCTCCGCGTTCACAATAGCGCTTGCATGCCGACGGATGTCAAAATGCCAAGCTGCAGCGGCGGCGCGCTTAAAGACATACTTTTGACTTAAAGTGAACCACTTATAGCCAAAGAAGTGACATTTAGTTACAGTACAGTTTTATTCTAAAATGAGTAGAAATATACTAATGAGACTTAAAATGATTTCTATTATCTGACTCCCTCTGGATATGGTTTGCCTGCTCATTAAAACTATTTTGTCTACATCCAAATAGCTACCTTCGTAAGAACTATTATCACAAGTTGATGCTCGAAACGATAGTAATCATTTATCACCGGAATATCATAAACTAATAGCCTAATTTATATATGCTGGTAGTACTAGTAAATATAACACTTAGGCCTAATGAGCAAATGTGAAAATAACAGTTCAGTATACAAAAAATATATAAATTAAGTGCTAAATGTGGCTAATAATGCAGTAGGCAGAGTCCTCTGACTTCTCCAAGTGGAAATTAAGATTTGTGTTGGGTGGGTAGGATCTAAAGTGTTAATATGTAAACGAATGATTGAAGGCACCTCTCGGTGGTGCCCTAAACCCGGCCGTGCGCCATTGGCCGCCCGCTCAAACACCAAACAACCAATGGAGGGGCGCCGACCACGAGCCATCCTCCTCCCGGGCCGCGTGTCCCTCACGCTGATTGGTAGAAAGTTACTGTGGGAAAGAAAGTTTGGGAAGTTTCACACGAGCCGTTCGCGTGCAGTCGTAGATATAAATAAGACCAACACGAAGCGCGTCCAGACAAGACGCACAGTCTACTGGCATTCAGCAAGAGCGGAGGCAGTGACATAATTTTCACAGCCGCCCGACCGGGGATCACTCCTCTCTTAAAAGTGAATTACTACCACAAGGGATTCTGCCTCTCCACAATTTGGAATTTGTGTATCCCTAACTGCGCGCACGTCGCTGAGCATCCGAACGGATTTCATCTATCTTAATACGCTGGTGTTTGTGGGATACTTTGGACAGAAGATGCCTGCCGATATGATGGAAAAAACGTCCTCTTCCCCTGTTGCTGCGACTCCAGCAAGCATGAACACGACTCCCGATAAACCCAAGACGGCATCCGAACACAGAAAGGTTGGTATTTTCATTGATTGACGCATCTGAATATATCGTGATATTTATTCCAACGAAAACCGAAGGTAGCAAGCAGGTCGCTGGAATGTAACTTAATTGTACAAATCTCTTTTAGTCATCCAAGCCGATAATGGAGAAGAGGAGACGAGCAAGGATCAACGAAAGCTTGGGACAGTTGAAAACACTTATTTTGGATGCACTGAAAAAAGATGTAAGTATTTTAACATTTTTAATTCACTGACATGGCTTCAGTTGATTACTTTGTGCTGTTCCAAAGTACTTAAAGCATGCGTAATTACCACATAGGATAAGTTATGCATACCTCTAACCACGATATTCCTCTTCACAGAGCTCCAGACATTCAAAGCTTGAGAAAGCAGACATCCTGGAAATGACGGTGAAACATCTCCGAAACCTGCAGCGGGCGCAAATGACTGGTAAGTCGTGGTTTTATTAGTATAAGCATATCATGGCTTGATATTTGAATCACACCCAGGCATCAATTTAATGCCCTGAAGTCATTTAGTTTATCTGTTGGCTAATAAATTAACGAACCAAGTTTATTCTGAGGGTTGTCATTACATTACATTACATTACATTACATTAGAATGTGTCACCCCGTTTCCCCTGTAATTGGAAGATAACCGAATGTTGTATTGGCTAGTTATTGATATTGACAGGTATTTGTATGGATATTACCTGGTAGATGTACATGTCTAATCAAACTTTTGTATCTGTTCCACAGCAGCCTTGAACACAGATCCGTCAGTGCTGGGAAAGTACAGAGCTGGATTCAGCGAATGTATGAACGAAGTAACCCGGTTCCTGTCCACCTGCGAAGGCGTCAACACTGAAGTCAGGACCCGGCTCCTAGGTCACTTGGCCAGCTGCATGACACAGATCAACGCCATGAATTACCCCACGCAGCACCAGATCCCCGCCGGTCCTCCGCATCCGACTTTCGCCCAGCCCATGGTTCAGATCCCCAGCGTGTCTCCTCAGGCCAACGGGTTACCCATCAATGGTGCGCCCTGCAAAAGTGCCTCCAACACCAGCTTATCACCAGAAGCTACAAAAGTCTATGGAGGCTTCCAACTAGTACCTACCACAGATGGACAGTTTGCCTTTCTCATTCCCAACGCAGCGTTTGCGCCAAATGGACCCGTAATCCCCGTTTACAACAACGCCAGCACGCCCGTTCCAGCGGCGGTGTCTCCCGGTGCCCCCTCAGTCACCTCGGATTCAGTGTGGAGGCCATGGTAGAGATTGACTACCCTAAAGACTCTTACAGACTCTGTCACTTGTTTCCTATGTTAAATGTTACTTTTGTATCAAGTTTGTTTAAAGAGATTATGCACTATATTTGTATAGATTATGAGGAAAAAGTTCATATTGAAATGAAATTTCTTATTATTGATGTTCGCTTATTGCATTTTTTATATTTGCGGTGTTATTTCTACCACTTGATGCCAAAGATATGATGAATGCTCAGATGCGTTTCTTCTTTTTGGAAGACAAATAAATTTGATCGAAAATAATTATTTGGAGTTTTGTGTTGCTTTCATATACTATTTTCTATTCTAACAAACATAGTTGCAATGTATTGCTTACTGGCCTATGTTGTTAACAAACATAAGCCAGTAGGCAATACATTGCGCCAAGTATGCAAGATTAAAATAAGATTTAAAGTAGGCCTATTGAATGATGACGCATTAATAATATGAAACAAACTATGTCTCGGAATGATCACAGTTCCAGGAACGCAGTAATTTGAAATGTTGATGCCGAGGCCTTCAACGAGGAAATGTAGTGCAATGGCTAAAAGACAGCAATAAGCATCAGAACAGGGCCTGTCTTCGCCTTTAAGGTAAAGAGGCAAGAGGTGTTCAGTAGCACCACTTGTATTTAGTTTTCTTGCAACTTGTTCAGTGTATGCCATGGTTTGAATGACCAGCATCATTGCGGACAAAATACCTTGATAGTGCGAAGTCGAATTGTTCACGGCAGCTTTATGGAAACAATTTAAAATATTTAGGCTTGATTTTGTACCCCCAATGTTGACTTATGGTTATGTATTAAGCTACTATTTTGTTGTTTACAAGGTGAGTCAGATGAGAAGGGGATTTTTTGCAATCGAACTGATGACTTCAGGAGCTCTTTTGGCAAATCAGTCAATTGTATGACCACTTTGCGCCATCTAGCCCATCAACTGTGTATTACACTTTGTCAAAGGCTCTGCAGGGATCAGAATGTGTCAGTATCATATCACATATTTACATTTTGTTAATAAATCCAAAAAAGGAATGCTGATATGTGTATCTTGAGAGTTCAAGAGAGTGATTAAAATTATTTTACTTGTAGACTGTACTTAGTTGTATTGTAGTCTGAACACATCAGACATGTGGTCAGTAGGCTCATGCAAGAGTTGTATTAACTTAATGGTCCACAGCGGTTGCGTTAACAAGTACAGATCCATATGGATGAATCAGCATGTAGACTGCTCAACAGATAGAATGTACCATAATTTATAGTACTCCTTAAATGTAAAACTGTGAATCTGTGGATCTGTCTGTGTGTGTGTGTATGTGGGGGTGTGGGGGGGGGGCATCAGAACAACCTAAACATTATCATGATCAGCATATAAACTTACAGTATAAAGCAAGTGTTTCATGCAAGCAGATCCATGCACTTGTAGTGCTTTAGGAGTTAAAAGATCCTCCACCTACACGCCAGTACCAATGCAAAACATGGCATGGGGTGCTTGATAACAGACAGCCTGGGGAACCCTGGCATCGCGGTGTGGCCCGTAGAGTCCAGGTGCATGCAGCCTCCAGTCATCGGCGCCCGGCTTTGAAGGGGGCATACCAGGTGTTTGCAATTACCAATCTGCTAAGAGGCACAAAGTGTGGATAAGTGCTATCATTTCAAATTTCCATCACACCTTTTTAACGGTGCCGGCCGGACAGATTGGGAACACATGTGAGCCAGGAGTCAGTCGGTGAGGACAGCCGCGTCCCATGGAGGACTGAGGGAGTGAACGAGGAGAAGGATGTTGGTTTGGGATTCGGTGTGTGCCGTTGGGTGGTGTGTGTAATGTGTGTGTGTGTGTGTGTGGGTGTGCGTGTGTGAGGGAGGGCAGGAGGGGGGGGGTTCTCAGGGTCTCTTGCTGTTCCGCATATCAGGCATCCCCACTAGCCTGTGGTAATGGTTTGCCTTTCAGAAGTGTATATGTGTGTGCGTGTGTGTGTATGTATGTATGTGTGTGTGTCTGTGTCTATTTGTGTGCATGTGGCGCGTGTGTGCGACAGAGAGAGAACTTCACCGCCCGTCACGGATACTTCCTGTTTATCCCAGGATCACAGCTGGATATAGAGCAGGAGTGTGTGTGTGTGTGTGTGTGTGTATGTGTGTGATAAAAAGAGAGTGTGTGTGTGTGTGTGTTTCGGCATGTGGTGTTACCCCAATGACACCTAGCTGCCCCACCACCATCCACCCCATGATAGTCTAGTCTGCCAATGTCCACAAAGGACCCCCCACCACATGCACACACACATAAACGCACACACACACACACACACACACACACACACACACACACACACACACACACACACACACACACACGGAGAGGACAGCTTTACGAGACACTCAAGTTACCAGTCGAAGTGTCCACGCTCCTAGGGGCATCCACGCACATGTCACAACACGACCTGGGTGGGGGTGGTGGGTGGGGGTGCGGCGCGTCACCATGCGTGTCAATTACCTTTTCCCACACTCCACGCACATGCAGGGGAGAGGGCGGGAGGAGCACGGGGGGGGTGGGGGGGGGGGGGGGGGGGGGTGGGTGCCGGGCAAGCCGAAGACGAAGACGAAGAAGACGACGATAGGAAAAAAAAAACCCCCTCTCTGCTTCCTCCTTGGCTCTTAAGTGCTACCATATGGTGCGATCGCTCTCCTCCAGCTCGTCACTGGGCTGCCTTTGATTGCAGCCCAGACAAGCCGGAGCTTTATGATTTAAGCCCAGGGCTTGCTGTACCAAGCCCTGGACTCGTTCTGCAGCCAACCCCCTACCCCCTCCCCCCCCCCCCCCCCCACCCTCTCCATCACCCCCTCCAAAAACTCCCTCTCTCTCTTCCTCTCTCCCTCTCTCTCTCTCTCTCTCTCCCTCCGCCTCCCGCACCCCTCCTGCAGTTGCAGGGGAAGGCTGTTTTCTGGCAGGAAATGAATAGCTCCCAGATGAGCGGAGGAACCTGAGAGGTCGTGAGAAAGAGGCGAACCCCCCTCCCGCTGCCGGCTTGCTGCCAGCCGCCAGGGGAATGTGTGTGTGTGTGTGTGTGTGTATGCCTGTGTGTGAGTGCGTGCGTGTGTGTGAGAGCGTCTCTCTGACACACGCATCAACTCTTTCCCCACTGCCTGCCTGGAAATGCTGACAGACAGGGCAGCACGAAGCAGCGTGGGCCGCCGCTGTGTGTGTGTGTGCGTGTGTGTGAGTCCATGTGTTTGTCTGACTGCAAGTGTGCGTGTGTGACAGGAAGCGGATACTGCAACCCCCTCCTGGACCCTGCGCTGTGTGCTGACCACCAGCTGAGGCACACGGCCTCCACACACACACACACACACACACACATACACACACATAAACAGACACACACACACACACACACACACTCTCATACACACTCACACACCCAGACAGACACAGACACACATACATTCATACTCGACTTATAAAGTTCACACATACATAATTACTTGTCAGCACACAGACAGAGAAACCTACAGATGATCAAGGAACACACACACACATAAAACACACACACACACACACACACACACACACACACACACACACACACACACACACACACACACACACACACACATGCACACACAGAGACTTACCCTGCTGACACTGAGACACACACACACACACACACATACATGCACACATGCCCAGCCAGGCAACCCCCTCAATCGGCACAGGTGCTGTGTGTCAGAGAGAAGGCTGGGGCGGGTGTCTCTCTCGCTCTCTCCTCTCCTCTCCTCTCCTCCCACGGCTATCACAGGACACACTCGCCTTGTGTTGCTGAGATCTCACCCAGACGATGATGCAAAAAAAAAAAAATCTCTGTGGGAACTCCTCATGAATGTTAACTCTTTTTGTTTCATTCGATATCACTCCCCACCCCCCCAACAAACCCAGCCTTTAACAAGATGTCTTTTTTTAAAAAAAAACTCTCACTTCTTGCACCTTTATTAGTCTCTGAGACTGAATCGTAATACTCCTTAAGTTACTGCTCTGTGATCCCAGTCCAGCTCTCCCAACAGATCTGACGGTGGGATCGACAACTGCCAGCTAGGAGAGTCATTGTATGCTTTTCCATGGCTTCTTTGAAATGAATGCTTGTAAATGACTTTATTCTAAGTAATTTGCCATATCCAGTCCCCTCTAGCTGGTCTGATTTTTTTTTATAGTGAACCAAAATAGGATTTGAAAGTAATGTAGTTAATTATATAATCACCTAGACTACTCTAAAAAGTAGTCTGATCTCTTATTACCCTCCCCCCCACCCAACCATCCAGAAAATACATTTTCACCAAGCCAGACATTTGCCTCTGTTTTTGTGTAATATGTTTGAGTTAAAGATAGTGAAACCATTTCAGCTGATTGTTTCCCATGTAAACGTGGCCCCGGTGCTCGGGGCTTAGGGCCTGGCTGTCAGCCTGTGGCGTGCCACCAGACGAGCACTTTGCTCGGAGCCTCCGCTTTTTCACGCCCTCTTAGCTCACCAGCCGGCCACACAATGCCACCCCAGAGGGTTTCAGTGGAGCGCCATTGAAATGTCAGCCATCGCGCTCCAAGTCCGAGGTGACTATGCAAATCAGCGGCGGTGAATGTCGGGCTTCTCACCGTCCCAAAGACAAAGGCTCCTGAGACTAAATGTGTGTGTGTGTGTGATGTGTGTGTGTGGCTGGCTGTTTTATTCAGGTCAGCAGTCTAGGCTGGTTGGTAGGGCTTTTGTTTGTCTCATCCGCTGGCTACTTAGACAGCCATAACCTGTAGACAGGTGTCAGGGCCTGGGCCCTTGTGCTGTTATGCGAGAGACCGCAAAGCTCTCTCAGTGGGGCCAAGGGAGACTCATAAGGTCTGGGGGAAGGAAAAAAGGGAGAGAGAGACACGCACGCTAAGCTTGATCTATTAACTGCCTTCGCGTGGCTGTTTTTATTTTCCTGGTTTTAATGGCCTCCGCATGACGACATCAAACCCCCCTGAAGGTCAGAGAGGGACAGGCCCCCTTTTTTGAAAGTGTTAAAAAAACACATAAAAACCATTCAGGATAGTCATGGCTGTGGAGGGTCTCTGCACAATAATGCCTGCTTTTTGCCTTTGATCTCCATAATTTTGAATGTGCCTTTGGGTGCCCTGAAGTGCTATAGTGGTAGTATTTATCATTCTTGAAACACAGAGGCGTGGTAATGTATTTATCTTTTTCTGACTCCGTCCCACTCGTGCTCTCCAAACTTTTACTACAAACAGACAGACAGAGGCTCATGGAAATGTTGGAAGTAGCTGCAGTTTTGCAACGCAGGGGAACATTTGTGGCTGAAGGGAGACAAATAAACTCCCCAAAACTAGTTTTGCGAATTGTAAGCATTTTGTAGTGGGACTCGAGTTGCACGCTAGATGCTTTGGTTACACCACGGGTGCCGTGCAGCCCCTAAAACAAATTGCGAGTCGTGAAATGGCATTAGCTTGCTGCTTCTCACGCCGGCCACGCAAGACAGCTTAAGCTTCCGTGGGACACTCTCTAATCCAGTTTCCTCACTAGAGACACTGGCAGGACCAGTATAAGGCTGGCCAGTGAGATAATGCTGCAGGATGACATGCCTCTAAAGCTACCATGCACGCATGCTATCTCTGTGCTGTGTGTACGTGTGTGAGAGACAGAGGGAGAGAGAGAGAGAGAAAACAGTATGTGTGCATTTGTGTGTGAGTGTGTGAGCATGTAAGTGTGTGTGTGTGTGTATGTGTGTGTGTGTGTGTGTGTGTGTGTGGTTGTGTATGAATGAGTGTGTAATTGTCAGTATATAGACCTAGACCTACCACAGCACATAGGCATTTTTCCATGCACTGCCTCTCACCTTTGTAAGGGGTATGCTGTGTTCACCACCCACCGGCTGCTGTTATCTTGGGCCCTGGTTTGCATCATGCATGTAAGGCAATGGGCAGAGCGACAGACACAGCAAGCTTGTTATGTGTGTCTTTGCTTGTAAACCCAGATCTTCCTGCAGGAGTGGGCTGGCTGCCTTTGTCCAAGGGAGGGAGAAATAACCTCTCAGAGTCACTCGCAAGCCAAGAGGAGAAGTGAGTCACACAGTATCTCAACTGTCCCCAGGCAGTTTTTAAGAGTCTTAAAAGAGAGGGTCTTTGAAAAACACTGTCACATGTAGTCAGATCCAAGGTCAGTATTGTAGTTGCATTGAATTGCATCAAATACAAAGACAAAGCTGTAATGTTGACCATTTTCAATAAAAAATAAAGATACAGGTTAAGTAAGTCTCATCTTAAACAGGCGAACTGAGAGTTTTCACACTGATCTAGACAGCTGAAAGCATCTAAACTTTTGTCATGTAAGCAGTGACCACTGGTCAATGGTGCTGCCACCTAGTGGCATTCCCACAAAATGAAAGTTTTCTTGGAATGCAGTGCTGGCTACAGCAAAGCTAGATATACACACATTTAAGTGGTTTCAACAATGGGGGTATTGTAATGAGATTGATAATACAGCTAGTTGACTATCAATATTTACAAGTAAATGTTTAGGAAACAGTGAAATGACCTGTTGAATCTAATATACAACAGCCAGAATACTAGTCTGAAGTAAGCAATGTGATTGTTCCTGGCTAAACAAATATTTCCAGTGTATTTTAATTGAAAATAACTTTTTAAATCCAAGTGTTTGTTCTCCCTGGCCCATTGCAACATTCCTCCTGCTGTGCCTATGAGGTTGAACCAGCCTTTAGCGGTGATGGGCCGTAGAGCGCTTGGGCTTTGAAACCCTCATGTGTAAACCGCGGAGGGTGTAAAGTCTGCGTTGAAATGAGCTTGAAGTGCGCAGACACGGTCTCACACGAGAAAGCTGAGAAGAGCGGGCGAACGCGGCGAGCATTCTTTTCCCATGTGCGCCGCAGCTCTCGCGTCCGCCCCTTCTGAAAGGCTGTAAACCTCCACAAATGGTGCCGGAGTAATCGGCAGTGACTTGAAATATGCAGCATCATTGAAATGTCGGGGTCTGTGACTAATGGATTTATAATCTCCCCTTTGAGTCGCGGGCCTCTGGAGGAGACATCAGCGATATTCAGTTTGTGTTCAACCCCTTTGAGGTCGGAGCCCATTTTTATTTACATACTTTTAGGTAGGCGCGCGGGGACACATGGGGCTTTTGGGGAAGGTATCAATAATAGTCAAAGTCCATTAACGGATCTGCCCGGCGCACATGGACTTGCTGGAGTGACGGGCCACAATGAAGTAATTTGCCATTTGATTCAGGGGGTGAGGCGAAGTAATTGTTTTTCAGTTGCTGGCAAACAGATGGTTATATTTCGCGAGCCCTGCTTTGTCTTGCTTGCGGTTGCATTTATTATCCTGGCGCTGAACGCCAAATCCGAATTGACTGATGTTTGGCCCTGCATGGGGAGATCGTGCACTTTGAAATGCAGAGCAGGATTCCAAGCGCACTCCATTATACAGAGCTGGGGTCAGCAACCTGTGGATAGGAGACAGCGCAACCTTTTGGAGATTTTTATTCCACCAGCAGATCACCCATTACCACCATCATACATAGACTGAAGGGAGGGAGAGAAGAAAGCAGGCCAAAGTGTACATGCTTTGGCCTGTGGGTGTGTGTATAAATGCATAAATGTATGACATACACACACACACACACACACACACACACACACACACACACACACACACGCATACACACACACACACACACACACACACACACACACACACACACACACACTGACCTGCACAAATAAATGCACACACACACACACACACACACACACACACACACACACACAGAAACGGTACTCTGCCTGTTTTGTTTCGCTCTCACAACAAGCTTACAAAGTGCCACAGCATATATGTGTGATGCTGTCTGCGTTGTGTGCTTGAATGAAGAGCACTGTAAAGATGTAGACATGCTGTTTCATAAAGAATCTTTTACCCCCCCCCCCCCCTTCTTTTTTATGGAGGGTTCAGGGAATCGAATCCAGTATAAGAGCCCCCTTTCAGTGCTTCTTGTTAAAACTCTTGCCTCCCTTCATAAACGCTTCCATGCTACAGTTCATTCCAACGTCGCACCGAAAAAGAGGAGCCCTTTAAATTTGAGCTTTTGTTACAGTGGCGACGGCGGCCTCCATCATGGACGCTCCTGAGAATTTCTGCTCTTTCCCCCCCCGTCACTTGTAAGGTTCTGTTTGCTTGAAATGTTCGGGCACAGAGAGAGAGAGTTTTTTTTCTCTCTTTCCTCTTGCTTTAATTGCTGGGTCAGAGGAGCAGAAGAAAGAGATGCTTGCATGGAAAGAGGATAGCATAGCATAGGGGGGGGAAATTGGTAAAAAGCTTAAGTTTCGACCTTGGTATAGATGTGGAAGAATGCAAGAGTGGCACAAAAGGGGGTTGTGGTGGAGGCGGGGGGGGGGTGGAGTTGGGTGGGGGCAAAGCGGGCAGCCGAGGAGAGGGGGAACAGGTGGCCATCGCAGATGCAGTACAAGCGAGGTGGAATCATTCAGGGGTGTAGATTACACTGATAGGAGCCCAAGGTTTGTTCTCCCCCACTGTGTTCCTTGGGAAAAGCGTGAAAAGATTCCACAGCTCCACGTCTTGCATCTCGCCTCGACCTTGGGCCCCCGACACGAACGAGTGTGTTGATGGTGTGCGTGTGTGCGTGTGTGCGTGTGTTCATGAGTGTGTGTGGAATTTTTTTCCGTCTGCAGGAGTCCCTCACTCATCAGGCCCCTCTCCAGCACTGGCCAGCTCCGCACTGTCCAGACTGCTGACCTTAAAAGGACCAAACGCTGTAGCCCCCTTAGCCTTTCATGATGCTGGGGGCCAACAGTAGCCAACTGTTCCCGCTCACAAAAGCCATTGACCTTGAGACCTATTCAGTGTCTCCGCCCCACAGCCAAGCCAACCAACAAAGGAAATCCCCAGGCTAATCCCTCAGCAGCCAAATAAATTTCACAAATAATGTCTCAAGAGTCTCCTCTTGCAAGCAAACGCCACCTCTTACTATCAAACGTGGGGTAATTGTTCGCCGGGGTGGATGGCCGCTCCCTGGGGCCCGCAGGTGAGACGGTGTGTCATGCAACACCGCCTCTCCTGGGTCTTTAAGGAGACTTATTCAGCCCCCAATGCAAGCATTTTGTCCATATCTGTCTACATGTATTTTGCCAATTAAGGGGACTGAAAGAGATGGAGCACAATGGAGATAATGGGGGGAACGTTTTTTTTTTCTTTTCGCCGCTGTGAATGGGAGCTGGATGAGCCGCCGCTGGGGCCCGGTGGCGCTGCAGGGGCCTGGCTTTAACGACGTGCGAGGCGAGGAGAGAAGAGCGGCCCCAGAGCGCGCGCACACACACACACACACACACACACACACACACACACACATGCTCCCCCAGGGCCTGTGGGAGCGGCGTGTGGGTGCAATACTGAGCCCTCCTCTGGGAGCAGAGGAATGTGGTCTGTTTGTGTGTGTGTGTGTGTGTGCATCCGTCTGTGCGTGTGTTTATATCTGTGCATTTGAGAGGGAGAATAGTGTGTGCATGAGTGTGTGTGTGTGTGTGTGTGTGTGTGCATGTGTGTGTGTGTGTGTGTGTGTTTGTTTATGTGTATGACTGAGTGAGTTTCTGTGTGGGCATGTTTATGTGTGCGATGATGCGTGTGTGCATGTTTTTGAATCAGAGTAGCCATAGGCACAGTCATTCACAGGAGCAGTGATGCCTCAGGTCTGCAATAAAGTCAGAAGTGGGTGGGAGCGTCTCTCGGCTTTGGGATGGCGTGGTGGGAAGGTGTGTGTGTGTATGGTGGGATATGGGTATGTGTGTGAGAGAAAGAGAGAGAGAGAGAGAGAGTGTGTGTGTGTGTGGTAGGATATATCTGTGTGTGCAGTGGGATAGAGGTGTGTATGTGAGAAAGAGAAAGAGAGTGTGTGTGTCTGTGTGTGCGCAAGGTAGGATATGTCTGTGTATGCATGTGTGTGTATGTGTGTGTGTGTGTGTGGGGGGATAGAGGTGTGTGTATGTGTGTGTGTGTGTGTGTGTGTGTGAGTGTGTGTGTGCGTTTGGATGGTGGGATATGGGTGTGTGGTTCTGCTCGAGCAAGCCTGAAGAATGCATGTGGATCCTTTCGAGGTAGAATGGGCGTCTTTCATCACATGCAGCCGCAGGGCCTGCTCTCCTACAGGAAGCATAAAAAAGCAGATTGGATGCAGGCTGCCTGTGTGCCCCACTTCATGAATCTGCAGCCACCCGCTCAGTTATACAGGCACCCTCGGAGCGAGGTGGACACACACACACACACACACACACACACACACACACACACGGCACAAACACATAAGCAAACACACACTGCATATAAATACCCCTTTAGGCGGTGTGTGCTTATAATCAAAACGTACACACACACACACACACACACACACACACACACACACACACACACACACACACACACACACATACAGACACACACACTCTATCAACATAAATTCATCTGGCATATATGCAGAAATACTGCTTTTGTGTTTTTAAGGCGTTATATAGATCCTCAAAGCACACACACACAGACACGCACACACACACACACACACACACACACACACACACACACACACACACACACACACACACACACACACACACACAAATACTGTACATATACATGCCCGGTGCACGGCCTGTGCAACAGGTCCTCTTTCCAAAGAGTCAGCAATTAGGCCTAATGGCTTCCATTCTGTCATGCCTGGCATTGTGCCTTTGAAGTCCTGATTGAGTCTTGTGTACTTAGGGGAACACAAGCGAATGCTGGCTCTTTGTGGGCAGGGAATGGAGCCGGGTGATTGTGGTAATGGCAGGTCTTCCCCGGCGAGACCACTCACAGTGCCGGCGGTGTGTACAACATGTCTGTTTGCACGTGGTTGGGCCAATCAGTAAACACACACAAACAGCGCCCAACAGGTGCAGCAGCCATTAGGTCATTAAGGAAAATGTATACTATTTTTATAGGGACGACGGAATGCGGATTCATGTCCACATGCTTTAATGACTTTATTAAGCTGAATTTGTTGAACTCTGTTTGTTTAGATTGTTGTATATATACATCACGTTGCTTTAAAACTACATTTTACATTTTCAGTGTAATACAGTATTTTTTACAACTCGCTGACACACACAATTTCTCTTCTTATGTCACTTTTATCAACTTTTATAGCAAAGGGAGAATAAAGGTTTATGATATTCTTACCATGTGACATTGTCGTTTTACAGAGTGTTGGGGATGTGTTATTTGCCTTCATGCCAGAGGAAATTAATGTTTTTTAAAAGCATAATGTTCTTGCTTTGTTCAGTTAGACTTTGAATGACGAAACTCAAAGTAATTGCACAAACCTTTCTATAACCTCCATTCACACTGTCTACATCCACCCCACTGTAGTTGGCAGAGAGACAGGGGGCATGAATGGGGATAGTATGCCTTGCCTGGTGACCCGTTCAATGCCCATGCTGGTTGTGTGGAGTAGCGGGGGCGGGAAGGATCAGTGTACTCAAGAAAGTGAGCCTTCTTATCAGGCTTTGGAGAGCAGGGCTAGAAGAATGCCTGTTTAACCCCAGCCACCAGGCCCCAGCCTAGCCCAGCCTAGCCCAGCCGCCTGCCTGCCTGCCTGCCCGCTCTCCTCTGGGATCAGGGTTCAGCTGCCGGGGCCCTTTGATCAGAGGCGGGAAAAAGCACAGTGCTTAGGTGCTGATGGAGCCTGAAGGCCAGGGCCAGCACACACAGGAGGTGGAGGGGGGAGGCTTAAGTCCCCTTAACCATGCTTTGACCTTAATAACCATGTACTATGTTTCTAAGTTTTTTCTGAAACTTTCCTAATCAATATCTTGTTTTCTCCTCTCAACGTTTCATCTTAACGTCCGTGACTTCAGTGACAGTATTTTTTATTTTTGCTGAACACATCTCTCTCACACCATTTCCCTCTCTTACTTTCTCTTCTTCATCCCTCTGCATTCTCCCCCTATGTTTCATTTATCTTTCTATGTCCCTCCCTCTCCTGCCCTCTCTGTGCCTGGTTTTATCTAGGATCTACGCATCCCATTGTTCCCCCTGCCCTGGCCATGGAGTGAGGGGTGAGGGAGAGAGGGAGTGAGGGAGAGAGGGAGTGAGGGAGAGAGGGAGAGAGGGAGTGAGGGAGTGAGGGAGTGGAGTTAAAGATGCAGGAGAAGCGGGCTGTCAGAGCTGGGGGTAAATGTGTGTGTGTGTGTGTGTGTGTGTGGGGGGGGGGAGTTGGCACCTGTACAGACCCCAGTCCCACCACCACCAGTACCACACACCCACATACAGACACACACAAACATACATGCACACACACACATAAACACACACACACACACAGAAACGCGCGCACACACACAGAAACGCACACACACACACACACACACACACACACAGAAACGCACACACACACACACACAGACACACACAGACACAGACACACACACACACACACATATGCACACACACACACACACACACACACACACACACACACACACATATGCACACACACACACACACACACACACACGCACACACACACACACACACAGACACAGACACACACACACACACACACACACGCACACACACACACACACACACACACACACACATATGCACACACACACACACACACACACACACACACACACACACATATGCACACACACACACACACACACACACACACACGCACACACACACACACACACACACACACATATGCACACACACACACACACACACACACACACACACACACACACACCCACTGTTTCCCTCCGCTGGATTAGAGCGACATCACAAAGTAACTCAGGAGGAAGTGGGCTCCTGGGCGGACGACTGGAGGGAGAGTGAGCGGCGTGGTAAGGTGAGCTGGCATAAGTGCCAGGGGGCTCACCACGGCCTGCGCCATACCATACTGTACCTCCTACCCACCCAAACCCCCAGCCCCACTCCAACCCCTTCCTCCTGGATTCAACCCCCCCGCCTAGTCCTGCATTGGTTCCGTGCTGCGTGCCTGCCAACATGCCTTTCATGGAGCGGTTGCCTGGACAGTCTTCTCCGGGATGGGTTGCCCTTTCACATTCAAAACAGCCTTCCCGACGCTATCACACAAAGCCTAAAGGACCCTGCACCCCCCCCCCTCTGGTCCGGTCCCTTGGCCAGGCTCCCCCAGGCCCACTGCAGGCAAAGCTACAGCGTTCCCACCAGCAGCAGCCGCATATATGTCCTTCATATGCTGATGGGGAGCCTGGAGAGTGATGGCGCTTGTCCCGCGATGTCCTCGGCTTCTGTGAGACCGCATTCCTGGCCATTGTTCCAGTGGCTTAGTGAAGGCTGCGGATGAGAAACATTTTGCTGGCATTGAATCCAAAAGTAACGTGGACTCACACAGGTCTGTAAAAAGGCCCTACTCAGCCTGGGAAATTGATGAAACTATGCATTCATTCCTTTAGTTTTCTCTTAGCTTCTCTTTAGGAGACACTATGGCAGGTGAGCCATATTGTCAATGCCTTCTATAATTAGAAAAAATGATAGGCTGTAGTTAGAAAGCAGAACAACTAATTTCAACCATTCTGCAATTTTCCAAGTTTTCAATACTGTATGTCTCCTATACATTTCATACAGACATGAATTCATCAAGAAAATCCAGAAATGTTAACAATTATAATTTATACACTTTCCCATGTCCCATATCACCTGTAAATTTAGTGATGTTAGAGATTCATGCCAGAACCTTTTTTTTTTAAACCATTGTAGTGATGTAACTGTTATTTACATCTATTAAAATATCAAATATATTCTATACATACATTATTTGCTTTACAAATTAAACATTAATACCGTTAAATGAATATAAATCCAAAAGGGAAAAGCCATTCATGTCATGAATTTAATGCACGCTTGAGCATACAAGCAAACAGCATTCATCAGAGTTGCTGACACAGAGATTTGTTTAAACTGTTTCCCCAGGTTACAAAGTCATTTTTTAAATGAGTCTTAATAGCAGCAGATGAATCCCCTGGCAGCTTGTTGAAGACCTCAACAGCTGGGAGTGACCGCGATTAGACACAACCTTTAATGATTCCCCAGGTTCTGCTATTTTCAGCTTTGTCTCGCCTGGAGATTAATAGTTTTTCCTGGTTAATAATTTTAGCCCCCTCGCCTCATGTTGAAGGCCTGAACAAGGAATGACCCCCCTGGTTCTTGTGTGAATCTGGAATGACTCTATTTGGACTTTTCCCCCTTTGGAGTTCCACAAGTAATAATTGTCGGGCCCCTTTTGTTTTTTTTGCTGATGCAGGCTATTAGGGGTGGGATTGTCAGGAGCTTGTCAGAGGCTTGGCCTGCGCCATGTTTTGATGGAGCAGCACTGCTCTGTATGTTTTCACCCCCCACCCCCCACCTTTCTGCAGTGAGGGAGAAGTGGCCTTTTCAGTGGGGAGGGGGGGCAGAGTTGCTGTGCTCGGCACTTTTTTTTTTTTTTCAGTCGAGGGCCGAGGTGACAACAAAACAAGGGAGTGAAGAGACAGTGGTGGCAACCTCTGTTTCTCAGGGTGGGGATGAATGGGGGTGTTTAGGTATTCATCCTGGGTCCTCTTTTCAGGCCCTCTCTCCCCTTATGCCAGGCTTGGGGAGTATGTGTACTAGGGGATTGTGTATGTGTGTGGAAGAGAGATTTTGTGTGAGTGTGTGTAACTGTGTGTGTGTGTGTGGTGGGGGCGGTTGTGTGTGTGTGTGTGTGTGTGCATGTGTGTGTGTGTGTGTGTGTGGGGGGGGGGGGGTTGTGTGTGTGTGTGCATGTGTGTGTGTGCGTGTGTGTGGGTGTGTGTGTGTGTGTGTGTGTGTGGGGGGCGGTTGTGTGCGTGTGTGCGTGTGTGTGTGTGTGTAGTGTGGGGCCGAAGCATGCTGCATCCCATAGAGATTGCACTCAGCCTTCAGCCAATCTGACATTCTAATCATAACCCAGTGGCATGTGCGTGATGGGCACAGCGCCGTCCGGAGCTGCCGCCATGCTGCCTCCCTTTTGTGTTACGGGGAAAGGGCCTCAAATGGGATTAAAATGGAGGGATAATAGAGGAGTGGAGAAATGTATTTCACTCCCACTCCAGACTGTCAAGGAGGGCTATTGGAATGGAATTAAGGTGTGTGTGTGTGTGTGTGTGTGTGTGTTTATGTGTGTGCTTCTGTGAGTTCTGTGCGTGATATTTCTGATACTCATGAAAGTCTGTGAGTCTCTACATGTTTGTTTGACTGCAGATGTGTGTGTGTTTTTTTATGTGTTTTCATGTGTGTGTGTTTAAACAAATAAACTGTGTGTATGCATGTGTATTACTCTATGTGTGTGTGTGTGTGTGTGTGTGTGTGTGTGTGTGTGTGTGTGTGTGTGTCTGTCTGTGTGTGTAGTTATGTGTATGAGTTTGTCAGAATGCCAAAATGTATGCAAGGTTTTCAGCACTTGTTTCATTGTATATTTAGGGACGGAGGGGGAATTTAGTTTGGCAGTGCGCTCTGGCAACGATTCAGATTCGGAGAATATTGGACTGCTGCAGCACACAAATATGCCGTATTTCAAACTCCAACAAGACCACCATACCTGCAAAGTGAAACACCTCATGGACTGCATGACACTTTTAAAAAAAACAGACATTTTATGTATATATCCTAGAAATTCAGCACAGCAATACCTCTGGAGCATAAAGGCTATGATGGTAAGTATGATGAGCTTTTACAATGGTATCTCAAAGCCCCTTGTCAACACACACCCTTTTCTCTGTGGGCCCAGCCCATAGTGATCTAATAAATGTTCGAGACCCTAATCAATTTGCAATGCCCGAAGAGCATGTTTCTGATTCGGCTCATAAAAGGAGGGAAACACAAGAGAAGGAAGAGAAGAGGAGAAAAGAAGAAGAAACCCTCCAGTCTTTGAGAGAGAGAGAGAAAAAAATGGGAGTGATGGCAGAGAAAAGTCTGTCAGATAATAGCTCTTAGAGCATAAATCTTATTCATGGCATACAAAGTGCTCATTTGAGGGATGGAGGGGAGGCCTTTCTCGAGAGGAGGCCCTCTCATTATCTGCCGGCCTTTCTTCCGCGGCCTCCCCGGGAGCGGGGCCTTTGTGCCTAGCAGCAGGTAGCAGTGGAGTGTCAGGTCAGTCCCAAGGGCCTCCACTCTCCACTCCAGCAACAACCCCCCCCCCCCCCCCCTCAGCACACACACATGCACATGCACACACACGCACGCACACACATGCACACACACACACACACACATACACACACACACACACATGCACACAAACATGCAAACACACACACACCAACCCACAACCCCCTGCCCAAACCTTCCCAGCACCGTGGATCATTGAGGGGGTCCAGGCGTGCTCCCCTGCAGCTGTAGGGGATTGCTGTGAGTGTGCTAGACGCCCCCCTTTGTACCTCAAGGTTTCTAGGGTAGCCCCTATTTTGGATGATGGTGTGTTTTGGAATTCTTGATTTTAATCTTCCCATACATACAAGCCAAATGGTCCACATGGAAATTGCAGAGCAACTTGACCTTCCCCCTAGGGCCCACATGCATGATAACCACTGCAATGGTGATGAGGTTTTGCCATATGTCTATTTGTCATATGTCTGCACTTGGCTTATGTACAACGAAACCTTTAAACGTGGACCTGTATCTCCAAACAGCAGACTTGTGGAACTAAAGACACTAAAGAGTAACCATTTCATGGCATACAGTTGGTCTTGTGTCTAGACACAAAACAACAAGAAACAATTTCAGCGCATTGAATATTTTCTCAGTTGGTGGAGTGATTGGCTTCTTCAGCAAACAAACAATTCTCTAAATTACATATAAAAAAAACAATATAATGCAATGTGGTAAGTTGGTATGTTTTGCCTGCAGTGGGAAAAATCTGTTAGGCACTTGAGGAAGGGAGCTATGGGGGACTGGGGGAAGGGGGGGGGTCCCTGTGAGTGGCAGGCTTGATGTTGGCAGGACCACACTGTATTGCTGTCAGAGATGAAAGGCTTGTCATAGGTACCCATTGTCTCTGGAACGCGCCCATTACTACACACACACACACACAGACACACACACACACACACACACATTCTTCACAGCCTGATTATATTCATATTCTCCAGACGGCTCCCTTTGATTTCCCCCAACCGCACACACTCTCTCTCTCTCTCTCTCTCTCTCTCTCTCTTTCTTTCCCTCTTCTTTTTTCCCCCACTCAGTGACAGTAACCATAGCGTTGTCTCGGCAGGAGGCTGGCTGCTCTCCCCGTGCTGTAGAAAGGAGCGCAGGGACTAATCGAATGACTGCCCCAGCGTGGTGCCCAGCGTGAGGGCTCTCCCAGCGGGACGGTGAGGGCCTGCCTTGACCCGGGGGGCTGGGGGTGGCGGTGGTGGTTACAGGTACCTTTCATTCCGCCTGGCAGGCGAGCGCCAACGTCCTGCTGCTAGAAATTTGTCGTGTCCGCGGCGTCTCTTTCTGCGAGTGTCAGGCGTGGGCCCCTGATGAGAGATTTGTTGATATGATAACTCGATTAGGCCCCGGGATGGATGACACGGTGGAGGCCGGCCAGCGGCAGCAGCACACAGGGAGGCCCTGATCTCGCTGCTTAACCTCTCCTCAGGGGACTGCAGCCCCTACCTGCCAAAGCATCTTGTCCCCTCGGCCCCAAACAAATCACTGTCACAGGTCGCAGTGGTGGCCAGAAACAGGTATCCCTGGAGTGGATCTTTAAATCCTCTGGGGAGTATTTAGCCCTACAGGGCCTGCTTACTCACAAGCCCTTGGCCCCCACTCATATGCAGCCTTTGGTCATGTCAGTGGTAGTGGCTCCAGCTGAACAGGTTTCTGTAGACCATTTGAACACAGAGAAGATATGTAATGTGGAACCTTGACAAATGAACGTCTGTTCTGTCATTGCATTATAATGGATGGGAAAACAAAGATTCATCATCTATGTGGCGGGAATCCCGGCCTGAATGAAATGGTAAATCTTTTTTTTTCAAGCCATTCGTTTTTGTTCGTCCAAAAAAAAAAGAAACTGGATAGCCTGTGCTGACTTGAAATATATCTGTGTGTGAAAGCATAATTAAAATCGTATGTTCGGACAGACATAAGTAATGCAATATGGTCTGAAAGCTACATTTGCATACGGAGCAGTGTGGAGTGTAACATGACAGCCATGTCTTGCGGCCCTTCTACATGGCCTGAGAGGTATTGTATGATCCTCTAAGGGCCGCTGAATTGCTCTCGGAACATATAAAATGTCCCTTAATCCTCCTGGGTTTCATTTGCCATTGGCCGTCTGCTTCTCCAGGCTTAGTTTTCAACACTAGCCAAGAGGGAAGTGGCAACTTATTTGTCCACAATACCTCTTCTGTATCCTCCTCCAGTTATTTTGGTGGCGCGGTGTTTGGAGGCCACTCAGTCAATTAAGTTCACATCTCCGCTTTTGCCAAACAACGGTGTCCGGCAATACGGTGGGCCGCGCGCTAAAGACCAAACAGGAGCCTCCCCTTCCCAGCCCCGGCCATTGAGGAGGCTCAAAAAGACACCAAACAAAGGCCGGCCCCTCTGTGTCTCGATGACTCCTCTCTTTGTTGGCTCCTCGGTCCCCATAAAGGAAGAGGGAAGCTCTTGTTTGCCCAGGAGGTGGTTTAATGGCCCCCGGCGGAACAATGGCGCCACATTCAAGCCCCCCCTCCCCTCTCCGATTGGAGAGGCTCATTATATGGGCTCGCTCCCAAAGAGCGTCCAGGCCCACGGGGACGTTCCCACTGGGGCTCAGTCAAAGGCCGGCCGAGATGGACGGGGCGAGGAGGATGGAGGGGGTGGTGGTACGGGGGTGGTGGTGGTGGGGGTTGATTTGAGGGGAGAAAGGGGCCATTGAGGTGACGGGCAGGTTCCATCTGCCCCCAGTGCCTCCTCACCTTGCCACTCGACAGGCCTGGGCCTCTCCCGGCACAATGGGCAAATTTAGTGTGTCGGGATGGCTTAAAATGCTCACTTTAGAAGGAGCCATTGAGGGAAATATCAACACCGTGGATGAGGAGGGGAAGGTTCATTCAAACGACTCCGGCCCCTTCCCATTGACGCGGTTCCTTCTTCTTTCAGCTCCTTTCTCCCCACCACCATTCAGACCGCTTCTCTCATCTGGCAAACTTCAGTTCATGCTATTTTTCCCATACCTTGCAAAGGGGCGGACGACAAGAATGAGGTTAGTTCTGCCACAACCCTCCGTTTTTGTCTGCGCTCTGGGCTGTGGCAGGTATCTGAGACAGTGATGAAATGCCCCATTAATCAAAACCATCTCCCTGGACATCTGACATATGCTACAGCGATTCTCTGATCCTCGTCGTGATCTAAGACAGGCAGAGCACCGTTCTCTGTCACCAATTCACCACAAACCGATGTCTGCATATTTTTGTCGGAGACACAGCTGCTTTTCCTTTAAGTCTGCAAGTGAGCTTTTCTTATTTTTTCCTTCAGTGCTGCAGGTGTATCACAGCATTCCAGACTTCAGGGCAATATTTTCAGATCACCAATGCTGTGAAAACGATTCATGCTCTATATAACATTGTTACTATTATTCTTGTTACAGTGTTTAGGCCAGTAGCTTTTTGCAGTGATGACAGTGGGCATATTGATGTACCAGAGTGATTTGTACATCAATATTTGATGTGTGTACACAGTATGGGTATGTAAGGTAGGTATGCAAAATGCATGATTATGTGATTAGAGTTGTTCCATGGAAATATGCAACTACACACAACTGATGCTCACAGTGTAAATAAACATAGTCAGAGAATAAATTTGCAGTTACTTATAGCAAGTGGTAATACTTTGTATGAAGACTATCCACATAGGGATTTCATTTCACATTCATAAGAAAAAATGTACAAAGGAATAAATTCCAATGCCGTGACATAAGAGGAAATATTAAAGCCAGAGCCGTTCATGTTATGGGTATATCTTTCACATCTGTCACATCAAATCACATAGTTTAACACGACTTGAGTAGCTAATCTGTTAATACAATCCAATACAATGCAATTATTACAAATACAAAATTCTGTATAGACACATATATTGCTTTTGATATAATTATGAAGTACTTATTAATGTGTTATAAAGTACTGAATAATAACTAAATAACTTTTTCTTTAACTAGTTTTGGGTTGTAAGGTTATAAAATAAGCTGTGCAGTTACAGTGTAATAGGGGTATTGTTATGTAAAGTGTTACCATATTATATATTTTTTTGCCATGATGTGTTCATGATACGTTCTGTGTTGTATTCTGATTCATTGCTGTATATATATTTGGTCATTGTACACAGGACAGAGGTAAAGGTAAGCGAAAAGAGGAAGTCTGGGTATAGATCATTCACCTGGATGAACAAATAAACCTGTGTCGCTGATCTTACATGTTCATATTTTAACTGTGTGGATCATTTAAAACCACTGAATGTCAAGTAATTCACTTACTCATGGAGGGTACAGGGACACTAGAGCTACAATTCTTCCTGCATCCAGGAAAATATCTCTAGCTCGACTGCAGAGTAAGAGTAAGGTTTACCCCTGGGGAACGGCACACTTCCCATACGAGCCACTGAGCACCGCGGCGTCCAGACTGTGCCCGGTCCAGGAGGCATCCCGGGGTGCCTGAGAACAGCGCGCCAGATGGTGGTCTCCCAGAACCCCTAGCGGGGTGCCACGGTGGCCCCGCTGCGCGGCGGTCATGAGGTACTCATGTCACACAGAGGACACCTCAAGTACAAGGCACTTTTGTCATAGCTCAGACCTATTGTACATTTAACAGACTCCAATTCCTGACTCCAGCATCCTTGATTGGAAGCATTTGGAATCCTGTGTTGGTGAGAACCAGACTGCCCTTTCATGTGATATTGTTCAAACATCTGTAGCAAGTAGAATGGTCAGTCCTAAGGGTTTGTTGTTGATACTTTGCTAAAAGATTAATAATGTCTGACAGGAAACAATTATATAATTTAAATAACAGTGTCCATTATGATAGTTATTTTATCAGGTGCACTAACATTAAGTGTCTATGCACGTTGCATTGTGCTCAGTCTGTGCAAGGGGAAAGGTAGAAGGTTTATTTTGAGAGAAAATAGGTCATTTTTGGTGTTGGAAAGACAAGAATACTTAGGTCATAATTCTGCCTGACTTGCAAATCTCCTTTGTTGGAGATCTTTGGAGATTATATAATCAAACGAATTATTTTTATGCTCATGGTGAAAAAAGAAGAGAGTGATAGTGTGTGAGAGAGAGAAGAAAGGAACGAAGAAAACTCTGGACACAGATTACTCCAGAGGTTGCTTTGCATGAAAGCAGCACTCTCTGAAGTAGAAACAAAGACGTGGTATTTGAGTTGCCTACAGCCAGAAGGTATGGCATGAGCACCAGCCTTCCACATGATGAAAGCACTTGGCACAGAGGAGGTTTAAGCTGCAAGAGCTCCAAGCAAAAGTTTGCCTGCTTTTCAACTAAATTCTTTTTTCCCTCCTTTTCTCCATCACCTCTGTTTTGTAGTTGTAGTTGTTGTTGTGCAGTCCTGGGCACGTATACATGTGTACCACCTCAGATCAGATCAGGGACTCCTTGCTGGGGATGGTGAGGTGATGAGGTGAAGATAGGATTCTGGGTCTTTGATGAGGTCATGCCAGGACGGCTCAGTTCTGATAGGGTCGTGATCCCAGACTCTAAAGTTGTGCTGGAGAAGGTGTGATCGTCTGACCCCGGCCCGAAGAGTGGGCTTTAAAGGGTGCTCGAGCGCATCTATTTTTACCAGCAATTCCCAGAAATATGCCTCTGCTGCAAGGGTTTTTGCTTCATCTAATTTTGTCTTAATTTTGAAAAGATTAAATGGCAAAAAAACGTTCAAAATTTAATTTCACATGCATCTAAATAGACAGTGTTTTAATAAGCTAAATAATTTTGGTATGGCCATTTATTAACAGTAAACTCAATTCACTATAGATTGAGATGATACTTTGTTAGCAGTCCAAATAGTTAATAATACTAATGATTGCCACAAAGTGTGCTATTAGCATTGGTAGGGGAGAAATATGGTGCGTTGAGGAGATTTACAGACAACTCGTCTCAGGCACAGCTCAGGGTGTCTGTCACAGGGACAGGGTTGATACACTGTCAGGTCAGCCTAGGTTTCCACAGCCAACTCAGAGACTCTCCATAATCCGGCTCTAGACAAAAAGTAAAGGACATGATGCAATACCACAGCAATGTGAAAAAGGCCTTCTCTCTGTCTCTCTCCTTTTATATTTCTTTTTGTCTTATTTTACAGTAGAATTCCCTTTAACATTTCATACAAGGTAATCCTCGTGCTCACCGCTTCAGTTCAAGATACCCCATCTGTTTTATCTTTGTGAACGAGGAGGTGAGGAAACTGGAGGCAAGTGAGGCACAAGCCGATGAGCCAAACGGAGCGGTCTTTAAAGAGAGCTAAAGCAGAAAATCACCCTCTTAAGTATAGAGAGAGAGAGAGAGAGAGAGAAAGAGATGCATGTTTCAGTAGATAGATAGAGTGAGTATGAGACGGAAAGAGAGAGGGGGTGGGAGAAGGAGCGAGAGAGAGAGAGAGGGAGGGAGAGAGAAACTTCTCGGGCAAGCTACCTAACGAGGGACTAAAAAAAATCCCCTCTCCACCCTGAGTGGTGGCCTGCGGCCAGCTCTGGGGGAGAATCAGTCTCATATGGGAGGGCTGGCGCGCAGCCGACCGACAGCAAGCAGGGGAGAGGCTGCTACGGCAGCGTGGAACCCTGGCCTGTTTATGTTCCACATTCTGACAGTGGGGAGGCCTTAAATTGGAGCCATGCTGTAGGGGATTAGGGTGGTGAACCCTGGGACTCGCAGGGTGGAGGGGGGGTTGTGGAGGGGGTGTGTGTGTGTGTGTGTGGGGGGGGTATGTGTCCATAGGGCTGGGAAAGTGCGCCCACCTTCGAGCTGTGCATGCTTCTCTAAACGTACACACTCACATACACACACACTCACACAGACACACACACACACGCACGCTCACACACTTATCCACCCCCCTCCTGGCTGAGGCCAGTGGATCTGAGCCGGGGCCCTCCATGTGTGGCGGATGTTTTCCACGAGCGGAGCAGCCAGCTTGGCCGCAGCTGTCCAAACCGCAGAGCCTCGGGAGAGGGGAGGAGACGGAGGGGGGGGGGGGGGGGACCGGCGGTCTTGGCAAAGGTCAGACAGCTCGAGACGGTCGGGAGTGTGGGAACTGTCCGGGAAAGGCATGTGCGAAATACTCAGGAGTTGTGGTATCGTTTTTCCCCCGGATCGCCCGCGGGGGAGGCTCTGTGCGTGTGCCTAAGTGTGTCAGTGTGCTTGCCCCTGAGTTTGCGTGCGTGTGTCTGTGTGTGTGTGTGTGCGCTAGCCTAAGTGTGTGTGTGTGTGTGTGTGTGTGTGCTTGGCCCTGAGTTTGCATGTGTGTGCCTGTATGTGTGTGTGTGTGTGTGAGAGAGAGTGTGCTAGCCTAAGTGTGTGTGTGTGTGTGTGCACCTGTGTATATGTGTGTGTTTGCCTTAGCATGTGGTCCTGTGTGTGTGTGGGGCTATGAGCATTTGCCAGTGATTATGTTGGAGCTTTGCATGTGTGCCTGTGTGTGAGCGTGTATGCGCGCGTGTGTGTGTGTGACCGTGTGTGTTTACTGGTGCTTGTCTCTGCACACGCGTGTATGCTGGCAACCAGAGGGAACATTAGCAGTGCTTGACAAAAAAAGGAGAAACATGAGAGGTGTGAGATCAAAAGAGCAACTTTAAGGTGATGGGGTGGAGGGGGGCGAATGGTGAAGTCAAATAACTATAACTATGCACTTCATCACCCACCCCCCAGACAGATACACACATGCCCACACTAACACACATACACACACACGCATGCAAAGACACACACACACACACACACACAAACACATGTGCTCCCTGTAGAAGCGGCACACTCTGTTTCTCTCACAGCTGCAACTGCCTTGCATTATGGTGAATGGCCACAATATCATGTTTGTCATATCAGCATGGAGTGTATTGAAAACATCTACGGGGTTTGAATCATGTTCATCCTCAGAGTAACATAACTCAGGCTCCGCCATACTGAAAGAGACAGATGTGAGGGGAAGCAGAATGAAAAATGACAATAAAGTCAGCATTTCCTTTTGATGAGATAATGCCCGGAAATGTGGTACATTTGGCTGTGAACTTTTTCAGAAAACCCAGTTATGTGCAAAAGAATATAGTAGTAACCAATGATGATATGTAGCAATATGGTAATAATATATATGTGTGGGTGAGTGAGCGAGTGAATTAGTGTGTGTGTATGTGTGTGTTGGAGGGCGGAGCTGGAGCAAGGTGGCCCTTACCTTTGTCAAACTTTCAAACACTGGCATGTAGTCATTGCCTTTTGGTGGACTCTAATCCAGGTTATTTGCTTTCCCAGGCTTGTGTCAGCTCCTAAGCTGAATCGACTCCGCAATGAATACAGTATCCTCTGACATGTTCTCTCCCCCTCCTCTCATTTATCCCAATAGGATGTGGCTAAGGGCGTATTATAACAAGCCTGAATGGTGTTTAAATATGATCTCACTGTGACTCCTCTGCAGACAAGACACCACTCCACACTGTTGCCAGAAAGGCTTTATGTTAGCTAGCATCCATTCAGCTCCTCTGCATTGAGATGCCTCAATAACTAGTCCCTACAGAGCCCTGTTGTCATAATGGCCACCAATTCATTACTGTAAATAACTGTGGCGGCCATTATATTGTTTCTTTGAGGCAGCTGATTTGAGGCTCTTCAACAGATAATTGTTTTAGGCCCAGTGGTGCCTCTTGTGGGCCATTGATGGCCGAGGAAACTGAACACGGGGCTGCGGTGCTTTGTAAGGGCACCCCAGGGAAGTTCCTGACCAGGCAGCCAGGGCTGGAGAGGCGGCCTCGCGAGCTGCCAGAGGGGGGCTTGGAGCTATTATGGATGTGAATGAGCTGGGACTTATGCACCAGAGGCTTAGCGGGAGAGACGAGGCCATCCACTGTGTGTTTTCTTGTTGTTTGTCTACATGTTTCTATTTGAGTTCACATGATTAAACAGGGAGAACTGAGGCTGCAGATTGTTACAGTAATCCACTCCTTTGTCATACAACGGCATGCACTGCTTTGGACGTTGGTTTGGAAAGGCAATGAAGGCTTTTCCCCTACTGTTTCTGTCGGCAACAAACACTCATTACAAACCGAGCGTCCTTCTCTTGTGAGTTGCAGTAGCGTGAAATGAGAGGATTTAGAGTGTGTTTTGTCTGTAAACAACTTTCACCAAGTGTCATCATCACAACAACGTCCTTCCCAAACATCCAGTGGACAGTGCACTGCCCCCGAGTCATGTCTGTCTGCCATGTCTAAGGTCCAACTGAGACACAAGATGGTTCCACTGGGTCCTGAGAGTCCCGCTCAGCCAGCAACCCCCCCCCCCCACACACACACACACCGCTGGAAGCTAGAGCGCTGACTGGCACGCCTGCCAGGCATGCATGAAATGGGCAGAGATTGGAGGGGATTTCTGGCGCGTTGGGTGGAAACGCCGGGGAGTGTGTCTCTCATTAGAGAGGCTGATGACGGCAGGGCTCCTGGAAAGACCTCCTTCCCCATGTCCTCATTCAAACTCTCACAGAAACCATTTGTGGTTGGTGTCGTCACTCTGCTCTATTTCCAGTACCAATTCCTCGGAACTTTTTACATTTTTCTGCATGTGCAAATCATTCTTGTCAGACAGTATTTTTGTATTTGTGCAGCAGTATATCCACTCCTCATTTCCATAAGCAACACAAGTATACAAATATTCTGCTATGTGTCAATGTGTAGTCATCCATTGTCTCAGTTATCAACTATAAGTGTGAGTAGACTGGCACTCCACTGTACTATTCATCTTGTATAACGATCAGATCTTCCTACTTGAGATCTTCATAGATGTATAGATCCTCACCCAACCCCAGCCTCCATCGGACCCCCCCCACCCGCCACGCTGCTCTCCCACACTGCCTCTCCTTTCTCCCGAGGTGGTGAGAACAGATTAGAGGTGACATTCCAACGCAGCACAATCTCTTTAGATTCACCGCAGGATCAGAACGTCCGTTGACGGCCCTGCACATACAAACACGGGGCTCTGGCTCTTGAGGAATGTGGAGCCTTTTCCACCAATTTAGGCAATTATGAGGCAGGTCCCAGCGCTAATAATGGAGTCCTTGACCCCAGGTTACCCACATATAAAAGCTTTGGGTTTCGTTTGTTTCACTCTACGCTCAATAAGCCCACAGACTCAAAACAGTGTTCCTGCTGACCCTTCAACATAGCTGTTGCTAATAATGAACCTGTGTGCCTACCGCGGTCACACAACTGAAAATGACATACTGAGTTGTCATGGTATCATTATCATTTTGTTTCGCCTTCTTGCTAACTCACACAAAACGTGATAAAGAGCCAGAAGGCCTGGACTGTCTAGATCTTCACATAAAAACATTGTAGACATTTTTTTGGCCTCAATTCTCCCTCAATTTCCAGATGCAATGGATAAGTGGTAGAATTTAAACTGAGTGAAACCAAATGGTGTAACACTGCAAAAAAAAAAAGAAAATAAAATCTTCTGGGATCTTCCACCAGAAAAATAATGGAAGCCTTGAGCCACTCAAGATTCAATTCTTGTAAATACCCTAAAACAATTATATGTTAATATTCTTATAATGTTTTCAGATTATTAGGAACATATCAACAATGCAATATTATGCATGACATGAAATCCTAGTTGTTTTTCTCACAGTCGAAAAAAATATTTTTAGCTGTTTTTTTAAAATGTCAATATCTTCATCATTTTACTTGCTAGTGCAATGCAGTGAGGATAATCTCTCTCTCTCTCCCTCTGAGTCCAGGTCATGTTCATCCACCGGAGGTCTTTTTTCAGCCTGCCTGGCATCAGATGTGAGGTGGCAGCATGTGATCTTGTTTGGTCTCAGATCTTACAGATGGGAAAGGTCACGCCGGGTGGGACAAGTGAAAGGCTCAGGCGGCTGAATCACTCCCCTGAGCGCCGTGGCCCAGCCCAGCGCAACGCGCCCTCATATCACAGTTACAGCCAAGGGGAAGTTGACGTAAGTGTTAAATTAGCCCCTCATGCCGGCGTGACTACCGCCACCCATAATAATCTTCAAAGGCTCGAGTGTGGCCCGTCTGGCTGTTTGAGAACCGCCCCTTAAAAACAGACACATGCACACACACACACACAAACGCACATACACACATAGACAAACAAGCAAATAAATGCATGCTTTCACACATACCCAACAATAAATGACAGACAAACACACAGATGTTCAAAACCTTCACATTCACATCTCTTCCCAAAAAAAAGCTTTCTACTCAGTTTCAAAACTCTATCTAGTATGTGTTTTTGTGAAACATATACTGTACAGACACAAATGCACACACACACACACTCACACACACACAAATACACACACACATGAACACCCAGACACACACAAACACACACACACACACACACTCCTCGGCCTATCTTCTTGCGCCAGGTCCTGCTCCCTGCCCAGGTCCGGTTTCAGCGTGGAATCATAAAGATACTGTTTCACTGCAGGTGTTCCATCAAAGCGCGGTGGCGGTTCTTGGGACCGTGTGGGCCATAAATGACTGGCCGACAGAGAGAGAGTTGAAGAGGCAAAAGAGCAGGCGGTGGTGTTGGGGGGGGGGGGGGGGGGGGCAGTTTCGCATGTGTGTTGGGGGTCTGGATGGGGAAGCCATGTGTGGCTTGTCTGGGACCCATACTTGGGATGTCATCCAGTGTTTTTTTTTCCTCTGTCTCATCAGAGGCCCCTCCAGCACGCTCCCTTCCTCCTTGTGTTCCTCCTCTCCTCCTCCTCCTCTCCTCCCTCTGCTCACCCCTGTAATTGAAAATGTTTTTATTGCACGACCAGAGGCAGTGAAGAGACGAGACGCGGATGCCATACTTAAATACGAGGCTAAGGTTAACGCTGCAGGGCTTGGCTGCTCTTCAGTACACCAGCCCTCTCACAGTCTCACCCCCCCCCATCTCTTTTACCACATATCCTTCCTTTATCCTCTTGCAGTTCATTTCAATGTATTAATCCTCATGTGTCTTGTATCACTGCATTCTGTTAGGATGTTAACATAGTCATACTCACATATTCAACACGCAGAGGGCTTTTCGATCACCTCCAAGAGACTTGTATCAAGCCCTGTTTACACAAAACAGGGCATTCAGAGAGTGGATATAAGAGAAAACATAGCTCTGATCGTTAAGCTTTTGACAAGGCTCTTAGCTCTCATCGACATGAGGTAAGCGCTCAGGTTGCATGCACCTGAAATGTCGCTCTGTTTTCTCGCCGAGCCAGGGTTAGCCGCAGGCTTGACTTGAGAGCCCACCTCCCATCGCCTTGGTGGGGGAGCTCGGATTTATAGATTTGTGGATTTATGTTTGTGGAGAGAGCTGCCTCGGGCCCCTTATGGAAGGGGGCATCTAGGTGCGCCAGGTGAACGGCAGCCTCGCGCCGCGAGAGGCCCAGACTTATATGGAGCGTTTCTGTGGCTCCCACGGACTGGTTTCCATTAGTCGCCAAATGTGGCCTCGTAAACCGTGATTACCGTTAACGAGTTTCCCTTTTCAGTCGCACGTCGGAGCTGTCAGGAAGAGAGAGGCGCTCTCCGGATCCGGGCTTATCGGGGCCTCGGGGAGGAGCGTGGGGTTCAACGAGCTGTTAGGACTCCATTCCTGGAGTCCCACAGGGGTTGTGCACACACGCTGCAGCACAGTTTTATCGCTTCAGCATGAGCCAGCAGATAGCCTTCTCAAAAACATTCTCCTGTCCAAAGTTTTAACTCGTGCCGTTGAGAGTACTTCTTCTGGAACCCATACAAATAAGGTGTGGAAGTGATTTAGAGAAAGTGTACTCCCCCAAAGTCTCCACAGCACTTAAAGATTATATTTCAATCTCACCACATTAACACATTTCATCTAGTTTCCATTTGTTTTTTCATATGTGTTATAGCTCTCTAAAGTTACCGTGCCCACCTTAACCCACTTGCTAATAAAGTCCTCTTTAAGCAGACACTGCCACAGGCCATGGGGCACCAGCCAGAGCACTGCCCACACTCCACATCTGTGTCTGCTTCTTTTGTCCCCCTCCCTCCCTCCCTCTCTCTCTCCCTCCCTCTCTCTCTCTCTTTTCTGTCCCTCTCTCTCTGAAGATCCTCCAGGTTTCTTAAGGAGGCGCTGCACTGTGATTTTTCTCCCACTGACAAAAGGGGAAGGGAAAATCTGGTGGACATGGCTGCTGCAATGGAGTCTCTCTCTCTCTCTCTCTCTTTTGAAAGAGCCTACAGGAGAGTGGATGGTGCGGGTGGCATGAGCGTGACTTCAGATGTTCTCCTCCTACCCGAGCCAAGCCGGCTACTGGGAGTATAGCCCCTTCGGGCTGGGGCGGTTATCGCCGCGATCCATTTGCGCATGGAGATAGCCTTGCTGAAAAGAAAACCACCCTTGGAACTGGTGAAAAAAAAAAAAAAAAAACGAAATCCACCCGTGGTTGGCAAAGGGGAGAAGACACGGCGGCTAACTGAAAATCACCTCACCAGTTTCACTTGTCTGTGCCACGTTGGTTGGTTCAGTGTTTTTAAGAAAAGGCCTGGCCTGGGGTAGGCTTGTTGGCAGGCAACTGCACGACAATGGTCCTCCTGCGATAAGATGGAGGAGCAGCCCGTGGAAGGTGCTAGCATTGTCTAGCCCACGGTTCCGTGACTCTTCTATGACGAATCGTCGGCTAACCGAGACACTTGGCAGGCCAAAGTGGGCCACGCTGCGGCGATGGCCTGCTCGCAGAGGAGCCAGAAAGAAGGTCCTCCCTGAAAATAAAACCAGGAAGATGTAATGCAGCTTTTTCATGCTTATTCGGGGTCTCTGATAGCTGCTATGGCATGGATTTGTATCCCAGTTACACTGAAAGGCTGGCTGAATTGGATTGAGCTTAAAAGTGAAGCAAAAAAGCCCTGGAAAATCAGGCCTGAAAGGCACATTTCAACTGGAAAGCATTTCTTTTAAGCTGTCACTCCTTGGTGGTTGACAATCCTATTATGGCACCAACGTATTGTAATTAAGGCAGAAAGGAGATATAGAATTAAAACACAAACAAACACACAAACACACACACACACACACAATCTTCAGGCATCGAAACAGAGCTAACTTTGTAGTTTCCCCGAGTTTTTTGATCAAACGATATGCCTGGCCCCGCATCTCTGGCGTGCATTGATGTCTGAATGGCGAGAGCAGCATCTGCCAATTTCCTTTTGTTGGAGCCCCTCACCAACGGCAATACTTTAAAGGACTTCGACGGAAAATAGGGTTTATAGGTTTTCTATTCTCCGCAATATGGGAACAGATTAGAAAATAAATCCATCAAAAGAAGCCATAATGATCCACTGCGTCATCGTCCACACTCCCTTTCAAAAGGTAGGCCTTCGTAGATTCCTCCAAATTGTTTTCTGCCTCATAAAATGCGCTTTTCAAGAATTATTTGAGGTTGGTATTCCAGCCACAGCTCCCAAGCCAAGTAATTGGAATATCCTCTTTGTTGTTGCCAAGACCTACTGCAAATTGACAGAGGAACAGTTAGTTATCATTCGCCATAGTGTTTAGCAAACGATGCCTCCAAAGAGGATGATAGGCCTTTTAAAATCACTGTTATATTTTTAACTGTGTATATTAGAGTGTGAATGACAAGTGCAACATTCAGATATGTTCTATGAATATCACCTGCACTGTCAATTCTGAAACATTTTTGATTCAATAAAGTTTAGAAATAAATACAATTGAAAACATCTATTGACAAAATCATGAAGAAATATAGCTGCAAGCAGCAATGAGGGGGCAAAGCAGTTGAGCAGGAGTTGTCATGGCAACCCAGTGGCGGTTCTAGGATTTTTCTGAGACAGGGGCCACATCATACACTGAGGGGCCAAGAACCGGTCAACATCCATACACAGAAAATCCCTTGTTCAGTAATCCAGAGGCACGTTGTCTACGTGATATGCAGGACTATACGCGGTATACCCAAAGTCCTTTTAGGCAAGTCCCTCCACTTGACGGCCATATTGCAACGCTTTTTGGTCACTCATCGGGCATCCTATTTGTCAGAAATGTGCATGCGCAAGGCTTCACGACACCAGTCTTGCTCCAGCGGCGAGTTCACAACACATGATTGGCACGATGTCTTCACAACACACCATATGAATGGCTCAATGTATTCACATCACACCACATGATTGGCTCAATGTATTCACATGTTGACGTTTTGCCGAGGAAGGGGTGGGATATGTGTAGACAATGGCCGTTACAAACTAGCCCATGCATTTCTATGGAGGATTTTTTGAGTGCTGTGTCTCCTCATTAGAAAGTCTCTGGTATACCCACTTAAAAAGCATCACCATCTCAGTATACCCACTTAAAACAGACAAGGATAGGTATTAATATTTGGGGTTGATCACAGTATACCCACTACAGCTAACTAGACTACACCACAGTAGTAAGGTGCATACATTTCACCAGTCTTACCTTGTTCAAATACTTGAATGCTAAATGCTTAAAAACAAAAAAGCCAATACAATTCTTAACAATTTTCCCATTTATTTATAATGTGCATTGAAAACACAATATAAAACTAAAATATAATAGACACTTCAGTGGAAATACATTGCCATTTTAAACAGAAATCATACATCATACACACATTTTTCGTTCAATTAAACACGTTTTACTTTAACTGTTTCCCCTTTTGTTGATAAGAGAAACCACTATCACTGCCAGTTTGCGTACACAAACACACACACACACACAGCATGTGAGCAACAACTACATCATATTTACACAATATTTTCAACAACTATTTTTACAATGGTCTTATTTGGAATGGTCTTTGAAGCCACCGTCTTGCTTCGAGTTAGAAAAGCCTGATTCTGATTTGAAGACTGACGATGGGTCATTTGAAAGCGAAAATTACGGAAGGGGTAGCAAAACACTAAAGATGGAATATTCCTACCATTTGAAGTCTGTATCAGAAGTCATTGAGTGGCCTCTTCCTATTTCCGTGCTGCATCTTGCGGAATACCAGTTTAGGAGAGGTTGCACAGAACCATCTGCTCTAGAATGGGAAATGTCTGGAGAGAAGAAAATGATTTTGAGATAAGTTTGAGTAACTTAATTGTTATTAACTTTCATAACCCACTGTCAACCTGGCGTTTCTAAAATGAATGACAAAATATGCTCACTGTAGTGGCAATAGGAAATAGCATCATACCATTAGGAGCAGCTATGCTTGGTGACTGGTGGTTCTGAAGACTGTGGTTGAACTCACCAGCTCCTGCGCCATCCCAGTCTGTAGGTGAAACACAAATGCGTGTTTCACAAAATCCATGCTTGTATTCAGCATGTCGTCTGGCAACTGTAAAACCAGTTATTATTATTTTAAATCATATAAAGCTTGAGTGAGTAGAACATTTAACCAATTTATCTCAGTGAAACTCTCCTTGTCCTAACACTTTGAGACAGAATTCATGCGAAGCCCATGAATCAAATAAACTCAGAATAGTGGTTAATAACTTTGCAATGATAGCTCACATTAACTACAAAAACGTAGCGTTAGCTATTAGGCATGTATTCTCTTATTCATGTTAGCAGCTGCCAAACTTTTTCCTCAAGGAAAAAAAAATCGAACGTTATTTACATTTGGTAAGGCGCACTAGCACATGTAATATTATTCATTTCGGACCCCAAATAAACAGGATGTCCATTTCTCTGCATTTCATATAACACCATTTCAAACACTTCATACATTACCTTTCCATACATGAAATCTATCAGCATGCTAACAAACAATCAAAGTTATTAACCACTATTCTGAGTTTATTTGATTCATAGGCTTCGCATGAATTCTGTCTCAAAGTGTTAGGACAAGGAGAGTTTCATTGAGATAAATTGGTTCAATTTTCTACTCTATTCACTCAAGTTTTATATGATTTAAAAAAAAAAAAACAATAACTGGTTTTACAGTTGCCAGACGACATGCTGAATACAAGCATGGATTTTGTGACACGCATTTGTGTTTCACCTACAGACTGGGATGACGCAGGAGCTGGTGACTTCAACCCACAGTCTTCAGAACCACCAGTCACCAAGTATAGCTGCTCCTAATGGTATGATGCTATTTCCTATTGACACTATAGTGAGCATATTTTGTCATTCATTTTAGAAACGCCAGGTTGACAGTGGGTTATGAAAGTTAATAACAATTAAGTTACTCAAACTTGTTTCATTTTCTTCTCTCCAGACATTTCCCATTCTAGAGCAGATGGTTCTGTACAACCTCTCCTAAACTGGTATTCCGCAAGATGCAGCACGGAAATAGGAAGAGGCCACTCAATGACTTCTGATACAAAGACTTCAAATGGAATATTCCATCTTTAGTGTTTTGCTACCCCTTCCGTATTTTTTTCGCTTTCAAATGACCCATCGTCAGTCTTCAAATCAGAATCAGGCTTTTCTAACTGGAAGCAAGACGGTGGCTTCAAAGACCATTCCAAATCAAATTATTGTAAAAATAGTTGTTGAAAAAATTGTGTAAATATGATGTAGTTGTTGCTCACATGCTATGTGTGTGTACTGTGCGTGTGTGTTTGTTTTAATGTACGCAAAATGGCAGTGAAAGTGGTTTCTCTTATCAACAAAAGGGGAAAGAGTTCAAGTAAAACTTGTTTAATTGAACGAAAAATGTGTATGATGATGTATGATTTCTGTTTAAAATATCAATGTATTTAATACAATGTATATAATAGAAGTGTCTATTGTATTTCAGTTTTATATTGTGTTTTCAATGCACATTATAAATAAATGGGAAAATTGTTAAGAATTGTATTGGCTTTTTTGTTTTTTAGCATTTAGCATTCAAGTACTTGAACAAAGTAAGACTGGTGAAATGTATGCACCTTACTGCTGTGATGTAGTCTAGCTGTAGTCTACTGTGATCAACCCCAAATATTAATACCTATCCTTGTCTGTTTTAAGTGGGTATACTGAGATGGTGATGCTTTTTAAGTGGGTATACCAGAGACTTTCTAATGAGGAGACACAGCACTCAAAAAATCCTCCATAGAAATGCATGGGGCTAGTTTGTACCGTTGTCTACACATATCCCACCCCTTCCTTGGCAAAACTTCGACATGTGAATACATTGAGCCAATCATGTGGTGTGATGTGAAGACATTGTGCCAATCATGTGTTGTGAACTTGCCGCTGGAGCAAGATTGGTGTCGTGAAGCCTTGCGCACGCACATTTCTGCCGAATAGGATGCCCGATGAGTGCCCAAAAAAGTTGCAATATGAAGGGACTTGCCTAAAAGGACTTTGGGTATACTGCGTATAGTCCTGCATATCACGTAGACTACGTGCCTCTGCCTTACTGAACAAGGGATTTTCTGTGTATGGATGTTGACCGGTTCTTGGCCCTTCAGTGTATGATGTGGCCCCTTTGTGGCCCCTGTCTCCTAGAACCGCCACTGTAGCCTACACATTGCACTACACGCTGCGTAGGCTACGTGCATTCTCTCTCCTGCTGATTTGCGTTCAGTAGCCAAGTGCGTAATATTGCAAAAGTTAAAAAAATAAATGTGTTTATTGTAGCCTACAGAAAATAAATAGCCTATCATACTGTCAGTTAATTGCCTACAGTGCAGTGAAGAGTTTGGAGAGTAAAGTTATAGGGCAACTTGAAGTTTTATGAAAATAATTTACGAACCAGAACATAAAGACCATGAAGCTTCTATTTCTTGCAGCTGTTAAAACACCCGCTAGCTAGTTTAAATACCCACCAACATTTGTTTTTGCAGTACAGATTATTTCTAAAAGTTATTTGTCTACTACTGGCTGATTTATCAAATGAGTGCTTTCTCGTTCATCCTCCGCAAACTACAGGTGTTTCGGTAGAGAGCCATTGAATAAGCGATGCCAAGCAATTTCTGTAACACTTTGAGACATTCAGCAAATATCTCCTCATTTAATGTAAGTTCCTTCGGACAATAGGCCTACGTTCTACTCTACGTGCAGTTGTCCTCCATCTCAGTTGCATCAGTTTTCTAATTTTGAAGGTTCTAAAACATTATTATGTTTCACTGAATCCTTCTCGTTTTCTTTCATTTGTCCAGCTAACTTCTCCATTGAACCTTGACATTCCTTCCATTGACATTCTGAAATGTCCTGCACGATCAAGGCCAAATTAAGTTATCACGCAGCCACTGTGTCAGCAGCATCAGTGCTGACGGTGACGGTGCGTTTCTGATGTCAGATTATTATGTAGGCAAGCCTATCTAGACTGTTCTCACGTTGCAGCGCTTTACTTATATGAAGTAGCATTAATCAATATGAGGAGCAGAGTGGAATAAATGTTGTCCCCCCGACGATAAAAAATATTTAGCAGAGGTAGGGATAGCAAAACCAGAGGGGGGGAAATCCTCACCATCCCCCCCTACAAATCGCACCCTGACGTTAGCTGATACTTCCGTGAGCCATATGTATCGTTTCTTCACATTAGCAGAGACTGTCACTCCCCGATGTGAGTCGCTACCCGATGTGAGTTACGCATGCTCAGATTGATAGGTTTTACGGCATAACGTAGGCCAAGGGATCCGACTGAAATCCATAAAATAATTCACTTTTCTGTTTCAAAAACGTTTTAGCTATCTAAGATTGTTTGATTGCTAACGTTAGCAAATGCCATTCAAGTGACAGCCTTTGTTGTGCTTGATTGCTTACTTACTTGCCAGCAGTGAACAAACTTCGTTATGTAGGTCAATTTTTATTGATATTACAGAAGTCTCTCACTAGCAGGCTACTTCAGCCTCTAATCTAGAACTGACATTAGAGATCATGCCGTGAAAATGTGATGCCTTACGCTAAATAATACATTACTGCTGTGTAGGCTAATGCCATTATTCTGTGGCTAACAGCACTGGTAGTCGCAAAGTAGCAAAGTGACGCATGCGCGACTCACATCCGGTAGCGACTCACATCAGGGAGTGACATTTCTGGTTAGCCAAATGTATTGTTTCTTTTACAGTTCACTGTTTGCTTTAGCTTTCAAGCTTCATAGGTGCATTACTGCCACCAGTTGTTTGGGAATGGAATTGCATCTCTGATCGTCGTTCTCAACAAGTTTGACACTTATTGATGATTGACGGTACAGGGGCCAGTCAGGGGCCAATGAGATTTCAGATGGGGCCCGGGCCCCTGTGGCCCTGCCCCTAGAACCGCCCCTGTGGCATCCCAATGTTGCTACATTATACACACACCCAATTAACCCCCCTCCCCCCCGTCCCACACACACACATATACACAGATAAACTTCCTCCCCCACACACCCCAACAGCTCCCCACACATACACACACCTCAAACATCACCAAATGTATTGTGCGTCCTCAGGTTGTAGTCACGAGTCCACATATCAAGTTTGGTGTCAATACAAGAAAGTGTTGATAATTATAGCGCCCCTAGTGTTCAAAGGTCACTAAATATATTGAGCAACTTCAGGATGTGGTCCCGAGTCCATCAGGCTTGTGCAAAATTCCAGAATTGAATTGAAACTGGCTCTTAAATTCAAATTCAATTCTTGAATTTCACTTGCATTTTAATTGAGGTAGCAAACAGGAAGCAGAATTGCAATTCGAATTGTGCACAACCCTGGAGTCCATATACCAAATTTGCCGCCAAACTTGATTGGTAGTGACGGCCAACAGGTTTTGAATATGGCTTCAAAAAGCAATGCCTTTATGAGTCATGGTCTGACGATGATCTGCGTCAAGTTTCGTGAAAATCGGACACATTTTGTGACCTGTGAAAACTTTTCAGTGTTTTTGATGAAATCCAATATGGCGTAAGGTCCAATATGGTGGAAATTGACATCATGGGGTGCGTTGAGTTCGGCTTCATCCAAGGATTGCAAATATATCTCAATGTGTATGGTTGAAACGTTAACCACATAGATGTAATGTGGGCAGCCGTGGCCCACTGGTTAGCACTCCGGCCCTGTAACTGGAGGGTTGCTGGTTCGAGCCCCGACCAGCGGGAACGGCTGAAGTGCCCATGAGCAAGGCACCTAACCCCTCACTGCTCCCCGAGCGCCGCTGTTGTAGCAGGCAGCTCACTGCGCCGGGATTAGTGTGTGCTTCACCTCACTGTGTGTTCACTGTGTGCTAAGTGTGTAATCACTAATTCACGGAATGGGATAAATGCAGAGACCAAATTTTCCCTCACGGGATCAAAAGAGTATATATACTTATACTTAATGCAAAATTTGACACAATGGTGGCGCTAGAGCACTTGACATGAAACTTAGTGAAATTATTCATATTACTGTACCGAATCAATGTGCCAAATTTCCCAACTTTTTACTGCATGGTTCAATGGCAAATGAGCGTTTCGTTATAATAATAACAAAACGTAGAATCACTGTGGGTTGCCAGATGCAGATTATTTTGGGCATATTCACTGAAACCGACACTATACTCCGACAGAACAACATAAATCAGCCGGTTTTAGAAAAAAAACACACTTTTACCTCCACCTAGAGCCTGTTATTTGTTTTGCAAATATCCACAGCTCCCGGTTCTTCTGGTCCAATCAGAGCAGGGCTGTGTGAGATCTGACTGTTAATAACAGTCTGGTGCGCACTGACGAGCACAAACTCGATGAGAGGGTGCTCGGTGGTAGTGGGGGAGGGGCATGAGAGTTGTAAACATTCAACATTTTGGCTAAGTCCCCTCAATCTGTCAGACTTGCCAACTGCAGCTTTAATGAAAAACTAAACCTAACCTAATTATTAAAAAATATTGAGACATTGATATCATATCAACGATATCCAAACACAAATGTTGCAATATCTCCCAATAAAAAACAGACACAATGTAAACAAACACAATACTATTCCCTTCATTTTTCACACACACACACACACACACGCAACCTTTAGCTTTCACTCTTGTGAGTGAAGCCTGTGAAGCCAGGAAAGAGTGGTGCATAATTAATTGGTGTTAATGAGCTGTTAACTTGGCTCTGTAAGGAGGCCTTATACTACCACCGCTTGTTTCTCCTGACAACACATGAAAACACACCAGTTTTCCCCATCTTACCCATAAGCATACACCCCCCACATACACACACCCCTCCCACACAGATGCACACACACACAGTTATAGCTTACACAAGCATATTGTTGTGAAGTACTCTAGGTGGCCATGTTAGTCATGCGGGGTTCCAACATTTGTTCTTGGCTGTACTATTGCAATCTCTAAAATGCAACGAGTAAGCAAGTCTCTCCAGTAAAACCGAACTTGATAAGTGGAGTCTTTTCTTTGTCAAACTCTTGTTGTGGATCATTTGCTATGTGTCAAGTGCTGGTGTGGGGGAGAGTAAAGTGAGAAGCGAGATCATTTATGTTTTCTTTTTTCCTCACATGCTTTAGGAACAAGGCCAATTATCGGGACCCTGTTAAACGATTTCAGCGACTTTATTTGCAATTTGCACGGAGCAAGGAACGTGCCCGCCAGCGTGGCTTTAACAGGGCCTTACGAGTCGGTTGCCTTGGTGCTCACAGCTGGCCCAGGTGCAAACTGTAGCCAGTGCATCGAGCCTCATTAAAACGCCCAGAAATAACTTGTTTTGCGGCTTGGTTTCTGAGCCCTCAGACCTCTTATTAGGAGGCAGTGTGAACACATGCTCAGGCAACAAGTTGCGGAAAACAAAAAAGGACAAAGAAAGAAAGGAAGAAAGAAAAAAACAAGTGAAAAGTGAGGTGTTTTGTGTCTTGTGCCCTATAAATGTTTCACTGTCTGAAATAAAGCTCACTTTCTCTGAAATCATTTTGTTCAGCTTTGTCCATTTTTTGACCACCTACGTTTCTACGCTTCTGTAACATGTATAATTTCTCTTCTCTTCTTGCATCCAAGGCTACACTTGCATTCAAGGGGGCTTGTTTTCAGTTGTTTTCTGGTGGAGTGCACAGGGCCTTGAATTCTTTGTGTAATCTGAATGGGGCAGTGTGGTGCTACACTGAGAAAAGGATTAACTTGGTCCAGTTCATTTTTTAACTCCTTCGAACTGCCATGCTAGAGAGGCAAAGCCACCGTGAGTAACTTCTTAATGAAAAACTGTTGATGCTCAATGAAACATTGATTATATGCGTATTATGGCCACTTCATCAGGAGTGGTTGGCTCTCAGAGGCCCGGCACCATAGCTTGAGCCAACCCCCTCTCTGGAGGGGATATGATTCCCCTCCAATAATTGTAATTCAGTGATAAGGAGCTTATATCCCTTGTTATCCCCCAATAGAGAGGTGGAAATGAGTTGCACCATGGGGCCAGTAAAAAAAAAGAGATTACTAAGCACAACTGCCCCACCAGTGCCTCTTTCTCCAACCTGCAAATCTCTCAGACACCCAACATTGGCTACAGGTCAGCCATCTCTAATTCCGGTGTTGTCGGCCTCCGGCGAACAAAGGTGCGGCCCGTCCTCCCTCTTGGAGCAGGCTAATGAACATTACCGCCCGGTTCACTGGCACGCAAAAGGGCGGCAACGCTACGGACACACCAGTGTAAATGGCTTTCACGATTTTTGAGCGGGTTTGTCCTGGTAAAGGAAATAAAATCCACCCAATCCCCTCATCCGTCAAGCTCCTCGTGTCTGGCAAAGATAGCGCGAAAGATTAGATGAAAAGAAAGTTGTTCCAAGTTGTTCCAAAAACTCCAAGTTTTATCTTCATCATTGATATGAGATAACAATCCAATAACCGGTCATTGAATACATAAGTCATCTCAGGGTCTACACCCATGACAGTACAATACCTGTTTTGTTGCTTAGAAAATGATAACAAATCACCTTTATTAGAAGAATCTGATGTTGGTGTTACACTATTTGACATAAACACATCAGGTAACAGTGTACACAATTCATTATAAAAGGCTTGCAGTGCATCTGAGTGTCATTTTGGTTGACAATGGTGTTTTGCAAGCTATTTTAGTTAGAACATTTTATTTTCAGAGAATATATTTAGTGAAATATCATGAAATCCAAGGCATTACTGCTATAGACAGAAGTATGTTCTGATAGATGCTTATGCATCAACCACACTAAATGGTTGCATATTTTTTAGATGACCTGTACATTTTTAATGTTATCAAATAAGCCTTTATGAATGAGCTCAATTATGCAAACAAAGATGGTTAAACTGCCCATATTTTATATATCCATGTGTAAACTTATTTTGCCCTTGTTCCATTGGATGTGCAAGACATGCAGTTCTGCCCACATCATCATCATCATTATCTTGTTCATCACCACCATCGCTGTCCTGTCGTGTCATATTCCAACTCAAGTATAGCAAAACAGCATTATAGTAACCACCTGGATTCCCACAGTGCTGGAAGTGAGGCCTGGAAGCCACTGAGAAACCAGGAGGCAGAAACAAACAATGAGGCAGAACAGTCAGTGATCCTTTCCAGTACGACACAGGAGTGCAGCAGGCATGTCTTTATGGACCGAGTGCCACACATCCTGCTGGTGGTAGTCAGGGAGAAAGGGATGCAGAAGTGGGGAGAAACGAGTGTGACGGTGTCTCACCCAGACACCCCCTGAGAATCCCCTCCTACGCGTCTGGGCTTGCGTGTGGCCTTCAACCCCCCCACCCCCCAACACACACACACACACACACTCACCACGGTCTCACTCACTCCCCTCGGGCTAAGTCAATCTCACTCCCTTCTACAGAACTGCTGCAGCTCAAGTCCTCACATCACGTGTGTGTTACAATAATCTCTGTCTTCTTTGCTGCGTGGGAGTGTGGGCTGAAGAGAGCCTTACACTCGAACACACACACACACACTTCCTTCCACAAACCCTCTTGACTCAGACAAAGTCAGCGGTGAGCATGTCTGTGTGGTTCAACAGTTCTTGAGAAAGCAGGGGCAAGACTCCTTCAAAAATCCCTTTCTTAAAAACAAAAACTGTAGCTCTTTGAGTGCGGCTCTGTAAAAGGGGACTTTTTTTTTTTCTCTCACACAACACTGTTTCTATTCCCAGACTAAAAAGAGGGAGCCACAGATGTTGACATTGCTTGTGACGGGTTAAGATGTGCTCTAAAGCCCATTGTTCCTCTTGTATCTCTTTTTTTATTATTGTGTTTTCCCCCTCTCTTTTCTTTCCCTCTCTCCGTTCATCGTTGCCCGGCCGTGACTGGGTAGAGTCCCGCTGAAAGGGCTCCGGACAGCCAGCAGAGCTCCAGGGGGTCTTTCTGCTGCCGGCGACCCAGGGAACGGGCCTCATTGTTGGGGGAGCAGCAGGCAGTCACGCCGTGCCTCATCTAGCCTGAATTGGCTGCACACCGGGGCTCTTTCCCTTCTCCAAGGACGTGTCAGGGGAGGTCATCCTCCTCTCGCTGCCCCCCCCAACCGGGAGGCTCTGTACCTGCCCTCCCACCCCCTCCCTTCCCTGTCCAGAGGCTCTAGAGAATGGGCTGGGGCTCAAGTCTCCTTCAAAATAAGTCAACATGGCATAAAGGGGGCTGTTAACATTGGGTTAGCGGAGCATACAGGCTAATTCCACGCAGGTGGTGCGTCTGGAACGAGGGTGAAATGCAATTATCGCTTGTAAGCGCCAGAGAAAATCCTGAGAGCCCAGCGCCTCACCTCAGGCCCAGCCTGAGCACCATTCAGCTTCAGATAATATCGCTGTTGATACGGGAAGAAGAATAGTTGTCTGTGCACACATAAGGGCATCTCCTATTCTATCTGTCTTTGCATGTGCACTATGCATGTGTGTGTGTGTGCATCTGCGCTTGTGTGTGAGAAAGGGACTGCATGAGCCTGCGGACTGGTGAAAGAGCACGTCAAACATTTGAATGTAGCTTGAAGCCAGATCCCTCCCTCAATCTTCTTATCTTGACACCCCGTTTACCCTCAGGGAATTCATCGCCTCATGCCCATGCATCGTCAGCAAGGGAAACAAAAACAAGGCCTCCCTTCAATCCGCTGAGAGCCAGCAAAATGCAGCAACGGACATGAGGGACAAGCAAACTTATTCACTGGAACCACGTGTCTGTGTTCAAAGTCACACACTTCGATAAACATACAGCATGAACATAGTTTCCTTTGTTTATGTTGTATGCAAAAAGCCAGCATACACTCCTATTAACTTAACTTAGCTGTGGTTCAGGTAAGTCACAGCACTCAACAGATTGACAAACAGCTTGTTATTGTCCAATAAACAATGATTTTTTTTCTATTCCATTCAGGAAGATGGCATAAAAGGCGGATATAAACACAGAGAGACAGGGGAATCTATCAGACAGCCCATAGACACTCTTTGGGACACAGATGTCTCGGAGCAGTAAAACCAATGCCGTGTAAGCCAGCTTTGGGGGAAAAAAAATAAAGCGCTTTGTGACAATTGTGAGCGTTGGCAACTGTCACTGATGATGTACAGCCGTGAGAGGCATCCTCTCTGACCTCTGATTACCCGTACATTAACCTCCGCGGAGGTGCACAACTCTGGGCCCTAAAACTCTGACCCCGTTGCCTCTCTCCAGGCCACAGGGGGTCTCTTGGGCGCTCTGCATGGCTCCACATTGTGCGTCCCAGGCCATTGTGAGTACTGGTAAATGATGCTTTTTCTCCCGGGCTTCCATGCACCTCCAACCCCCTCCTGGAGCTCCATGGAAAGCAAGGGGATGGAGAGCCACACCGCCGGCCCAGCGTGAGCGCTTTCCCAGCGGGGAGGTGAGGGCCTGCTTGACCAGAGGGGGTTACAGGTACCTTTCATTCCGCCTGGCAGGCGAGCTCCAACGTCCTGCTGCTAGAAATTTGTCGTGTCCGCGGCGTCTCTTTCTGCGAGTGTCAGGCGTGGGCCCCTGATGAGAGATTTGTTGATATGATAACTCGATTAGGCCCCGGGATGGATGACACGGTGGAGGCCGGCCAGCGGCAGCAGCACACAGGGAGGCCCTGATCTCGCTGCTTAACCTCTCCTCAGGGAATGGCAATTACAACCAATAATTGGTTAATTGGTAAGACATACATAGGATCCATGTATGTTATCTTTTCCTACTGCACATACAGTATTGGATGCAAAAAGGTGCCAAATACTGGCCCTGCTTATTCTTATCATGGGTTTAGATGGAATATGACCAAGACACCTGAGAATTCTTGTGAAAATGTACACGGAAGTTATCATACAGAAATGCAGTGTGCATATGAATGTTGAATGTCTATCACTGTGTCTCATATGACATACTTATGTACTTACAATACCTAATTTGAAAATTCTGTCGAGTCACCGGATGGTGCACTCATAACAGCCAAAAAGTTAAGTGTGGAACACTGGACACGTTTTGCCCTCAATGGACGCCATCTTGGCTACATAGAAAGAGGGAACATTTTAAAACTGGTGATAATTGCAGAGACAGCTGGTGCAGCAGCAGTGGAAAATACACTTTACAAATGTACAAGCAAGTAATAACATAAACTGACACAGTAATGACCATGTCGCTGTGGAATAGAGGTTATATTTAAAGTTTTTTTTTTTTTTTACGGGTTTGAAGTCTTCTGAAATCATGGGTTATCAAACAATTTCTATAGTGTTCATCTCAAAATAAAATCACCTAACCTGTCTTGGAATAACTGAGGGGAGTGTAGGATTCATCCCTTTTAGAAATATAAATTTATGACTGTCGAATCTCAGCTGCATTGGTTTGCAGCGGTGACCTATTCTCTACAAAGAGGCACTGGCTCAGTAACTCCTATTCTATAGCGTGGCCAATAAGGCAGTGGCTGGTGTATGCCTGCATCAAGGCCTCTGTGCTCTCCAGTTCCCGCACTAGAAATAATTCAATTAATGAATCTGAGTTTTGCATCTCAAATGTTTCTTTGTGTCGGCCATTTGCATTAAAAAACACTCCTGCTTTCTTCTGTTGCTGGGGCTGTATAACTTTTGATCCTGTTCACTATGGGAATCAATGAAATACACATGAATTGCAGAGCTGTTACTATGGTAGCAACATACCAAAATATCACCATAGTAATGCTGGATTGGATAATCCAAGAAATATCTATTTTAAGTGAATGCAGAGAATGTCAACATCAGCGATGTCATTCACAAGGGTAGATTATCAGTAATAGTTTATATAGTCCTAACAAATATTTGTCTAAGTCAGACAACTGAAATAATTTAAATGTATGAGCTGATTTCACCCCATAATGTTTGTGGATATGATCAGCTCTAGACTATTACATTTGATGGCCATACAAATGTGATTTTTTTGTTTTGTTTTTGAAGACTTAAAAATCATTTTAAAAGAAAGAAAGCACAAATATGTTTCTTGCAGACATACTTATAAGACATAAAACATAACTGAGACTATAAGACATAAAAAATAACTGTAAAATACATTGAATTGACATTATTGCCCATAATTATAATTTTGCTCAGCACATATGCATTAGGCTAAATTAGTTTGTGAGGTGTGTATCTCTTCAATCCCTTCAAACATTCCTTTACTTTGCCTTCTGCTCATCTTTCGAAAAGATTTTCGGTATTCAGACCGTATGGCTATTCTACACTGAGTATTGCATCTGTAAACCTTTCAACCATGGAAAATGTAAGAGAATTAAACAGAGCTCACATTTAGTATTTGTATTCTGAAGGTCCATATTACACACAGGTAAAGTTAATCTCAAATGAATACTAGGCATATAACAGATTTAAACTGACTGAAGAAGTTACCGGTCTTTGCGTGTTTGAATTTGCAAAAATGTAAGTATGCTCTGTGAGCATAAATCTACCCAGTTGACCCATCTGCCTTTAGTTTTAGCTACAATGCCGAATCCATTTTTTGCTGCTGATCATTTTGTGGTGAGCACACTTGGGGGATACTGATGACGTCTTTGTGGTTCTATTTATTTAGGAGACAATCACCCAAATCAACAACTTTTCCCTTACTACATTTTGAATCTTTGCAGATGGTTTTGTTAAATCCAGCACTGCCACTTGACACACTTATAAAAAAAAGCACATTTCATAATGTCACCATCATTCTGAACACTCACTAATTGAGAAACATCTGCAAAAAAGTGGACTACATCCACTTTCAAATGTTGCTTTTATTAACACTGTCACAGTTGTTACACTCCCACAAAGTATCCCTGGATACATGGACTTTCTTCTGACAGCCTTTTGGAAATAATGTGTCACACCTTACTTTGAAAAATAAAAACAACAAACAAACCAACAACAAAGAAAACAAATATGTAGTTGCACTCATTTATAAAAAATAAACATACAAATGCCCATAACAACATATATTTGTTTATAATTCATATAGCCTATCCAATTATCATTACTGTTCAAGAAAGGTGATCACTCCATCTGCTGGAGGAAAGGGGACACTACAGTTCCTTCATGAGATTCTGGCTTACTGAAGAGTTTGAGAACGACACAATGCTGACATCTTGTGAAAGTAAGAGTGCAAGTACACTTACCATCACTCACTAATTGCCACTTGTAGCCATATACACTATCACTACCAGTCAAAAGTTTGCATACATCTACCCATTTATGGGTCTTTCTTTTTCTGACTATTTTTTACATTGTAGAACAAAAATGGAATTCAGAAATATTACACTATAACACAAGTGGAGTTATGTGATAAAAGCAACTTTTGTTGCGATGACAGCATTTCACACTGGCATTCTCTCAACCACCTTAAATTAGACGCTGGATGGTTTATCAGCAGTCTGAAGTTCCTATACATGTTGAATACTTAGTTGAAGTATTGAATTGAAGTTGAAGTATTGAATTGAAGTTGAATGCTTTTCGTTCACTTTAATTCATATTAATCAAGAAGCATTCCATGTGAGTATTTCATGAGGCTAGTTAAGATAATGGAAATAGTGCACAAATCAGTCATGTAGATAAATAAAACTATTTTGAAGAATCTATGAAACATATTTATGATTATAAATAAGAAAGTACTGTGCAATGTTTTTTTTGTGTAATATGTGTCTGCACATTTCAGTATAGCAAAAGTGAGCTGTGAGTTAAGGGCTGAGTTACACCAGGCGCGTAACTGAAGCGTTCCTTTCGCGTTGCGTCTGCTGCAACAATTAGCTTCCATTATAATCAATGGAAGTAGCTACACCAGACGTGACAGTGGGGCGTACGTTCGAAAAAAATAGACAATTTATCTAAAATGGATTTTACGCGTCGCGAACGGAACGCTTCAGTTAAGCGCCTGGTGTAGCTCATACCTAAGAGTCTGATCTCTTACCCACACTTTCAACATTCCTCTGTCGTACCCTTTGAGAATGACATGGGGCTCTGTTCACAGAGTAAGTAATGTTGCTGAGCTGCAGCACTTTAACTCCTCCAAACGCATGCATGGACATGGTCTCCTCCTTCCTGGACCCCAGGTTTCAATGACATTTGCCCTGCCTTTGGCCCTCTGGACAGCCCTCTATGGTAAACTGACGCAGTGGTCGCTTTGATGTGTGGAAGTGTGTAATCACTAGGGCCTGAAAGATCTCAGTAATGGCCACCGAATCCCCCTCCCCCGTCTCCCGCCATGCTCAAAGTGAACGCAGACAATACCATCATTCAGCTCTCCAATAACATGTGACGACAAAAGCCTCTCCCATGGCCCCAGCAACCCCTCTTCCGGGAATAATTAAGCAAGCTTTCTGCCAAACACCTGTGATAAATGACCTCTCAATAAAGGCTTAATTGAGGCCTTTAGTGGTTAACTAACATATGGGCATCCCAGAGGGCCAGACCAAGGTCATGACCTGGGTCCTCATCAACAGGAATTTTACTGGGTTAGTTACATCAAATTGCTTCCGTTTTTTTGTGCTACAACTGGAGCTACTGGTTTCGGATTGTAGCCGGTAATAAGGCATGGATAGATTTAATTTACTGAGTGTGAAGCTTTTATTTAAATGTCTATCAAGTCTATTAAAGAGACACTATTTTTATGACCTTAAAATAACAACTACTATATTTTGATGGTACACTGACTTAAAATAGGAAGAATAACGCATCTGTCACAGCCACTGTGCACAGATTTACCTTTACTTTGGTGTACTCTAAACCAGTGTTTCTCAAACTTTTTCAGACCAAAGACCACTTAACCAATAAATAGAAACCTCACGGACCACCTAGCTAAAAAATAAAAAACAGTAGACCTACTTCAACAGTATATTACACAATAGACATATCAAACAACCTTGCTTATTGTCTTGGCACCTTGCTTATTGTGTCAGAGGACTCATATGATTTAAACTGGCGTAGCTTACACAGTGTTGCAGAACTGTTTGGATTTACATACAAGTTGGTTCAATATTGCACAACTCATCTATATTATATTTTACCACGTCTGCCCGCGGACCACTTGGGATAGCTTGCGGACCACCAGTGGTCCCCGGACCACACTTTGAGAAACACTGCTCTAAACCAACATTTGAGATACAATTGCTTGAGGGGCTGAAGTTGGTGTGACATTGTTTCAAAGTTGAAATTCCACCTCCGACACTGACAACCAATACAAGTTAACAAGTTAGGACCAAAATCTCTACTAGTTAAAGGTACACTATGCAGGTTTAGATATTTTTGGCTACTGAAGAGACCCCTCTAGAGTCGCAATATATTTATATTTTACTCTGCTGTTGTAAATAGCAAACTTCTCATGACTTTTCCCCCCTGTACACAATGAACATTCTTTTGTTGTGGAGTTGAAGGATTAGCAACATAACATAGGCAAAAACTCCAAAATCCAAAGAGCTATATCTACTGACATGTTTCACGATTCTCGTGAGATTTGTCGGGCCGCCGTTCTTGAAGTTGCATGACTGTTTTTTTTTTAAAGTTTGACTACTAGTACGTCTATGCTGTATAGCTATGCTATTATGCTATGCTATTGTATGGGGCAGCTGTGGCCAGTGACGGACTGGTATAAAAAAACGGCCTTGGCATTTTCACCAACCAGCGGCCCACACGGGGACGCGCGTGCATGTGCCCGCAACACACAGATATAACTTCACATGCACGGACATAACACGTTTGTAGCCCCATTGGTGATGAACTCTAACTTTAATATGCATAAAGACTGAACCAAGAACATGGATATATCAATGCACAACTCCAAAAAAATGAATGCATGAACTCTAAAATATAGCCGACTATTTAAGTCAAGTTTATAACGTTGTGGCACCAAGTGTCTTCTGCCCCACGGCTGCGCGCGAATGTAGGCCTAGTTTTGTTGGTAAACGGGAAACCCATCAGAGCAACCGCTCCACAAACGTGTCTAATTAACGTCATGCAGTTAACAAGGTGCGAAGGAGCTTGCTCTTCTCCGCAACCCTGTCTATCACGTCATCAGCATCCAAGTTCATTATAGGACCTCTTTCTCTGTCGCCATCAGCATAAAGTCCTCCAAATTATCCTGTGACAATCGTGTCCTTAGGCGATTCTTGATGAATTTAAGAGTGGAAAAACTCCGTTTGCATGCCACTTGAGTACATGACACGAATTAGGAATTCATTTGCTAACCATATATAGTTGTAGGCACAGGTAAAGAGGTTTAACTGATGGAGAAGGAAATAGCAACAGATTGCACACTTCTTGCAGGTAGCACATTTCTTGCTCACCAGGTTTATTTCTGTATCTTCCTATATCTCCGCGGCATCATCAAAGTCCGACGCTTTGACTGTATACTCGTTTAGAGGAGACTTTTTCAGGCTGTCCCAGTGCGTGGCGAGATGTGTCAATTCCGACTGTAGATTTTCAACCGTAGCACCTTCACTGAATTTAAGCAGACATTCTCTTATGTTTCGAAGTGCATTTGGGGGCAGTTTATTAGCTTTTATAAGGGGAAAATTCTGAGGATCAAGGCATGCTAGATCGGCAATTCCCCATGCTGAAGGAAGTAGACGCATTCGGTTTTGAAATTCCCAGAAGTCATTGCTTCATGTAGCCTAACTTTTGTAAACCAATAATAAAATAAAAGATACAGGCAATACAAGATACAAGATATATTCAAACAATGCACTTTTAAATCATTTGATTGAATAAGGTTACAAAAGAATGTAGACTGATGTAAATATTGAGGGTCACCATGACTGTAGTGTAGAGACTCATGTCTGGTATAAATACTGATCAGTTTCCTACTATGAAAGAGGAAAAGGGAGTTAGAGATAAATGGCTTATTCGAAGCCATGTAACACTATTGATGCTTGATAGTGGGCCGAGAGATATTGTAAAACCGTCTTTATGATAAATGGGCCGCGCAAACCTGACAAGCATGCCGCTCCGTGATTGGCCGGCCCAAACGGCCCACGAGGGGCCGCGGCCCTTCTGGCATCCGCCCAAATGCCAGACTGTCCAGTCCGTCACTGGCCGTGGCCTACTGGTTAGCACTTCGGACTTGTAACCGGAGAGTTGCCAGTTCGTAACCCCGACCAGTAGACACGCCTGAAGTGCCCTTGAGCAAGGCACCTAACCCCTCACTGCTCCCCGAGCGCCGCTGTTGTTACAGGTAGCTCACTGCGCCGGGATTAGTGTGTGCTTCACCTCACTGTGTGCTGAGTGTGTTTCACGAATTCACAAATGGGGATAAATGCGGAGACCAAATTTCCCTCACGGGATCAAAAGAGTATATATACTTATACTTATTCGCCTATCGTTTACCATCAAATTGACTTGTAAAGGTTATATCAGAGAATGTCTAATAAGGGGAGAACTTACCCAAGCGGAAAATCCAGTTCAAATCCAGTTGGAAATCTACTGGTATGAACTGGTCCAAACTGGTGTCTATTGGTTTCTAACTGGTCTCTATTGGTTTGAACTGGTGTCAAATGGTTTTCGAAAAATTCTACTGGTTGGTCCAGTTAGAATACCTTTTGACACCTGTTCAGATCCAGTAGAGCCATTAGAGCTACTGGAACTAGATGTACCGCATAGCGGTACAAAATATGACCGCCGCTCAGTCCTGTACATCCGTTCCGCGAAAATAAATCACACTTCAATTTGTCTCCATATTTTACTCCATCCCCCACTCTTGAAACTTTTGTGTATGCTTGTTTGGCATGCCTGAGTGTGTGTGTGCGGCTGCACAGAAAGTAGCCTACTAGTGCTGAAAAGGTGAATAGATTGTAGAATAGCCAAAGAAGATGTAGCATTGTTATAAAACCTTTAAAATCTCTAAACAATCACAAGTAGGGCAGTTCATCACAGTTCATCCATTGCAACTGGATTGATGAAAGGTCACTTACACCTGTAGGCTACATTGTATTTGGGAAAAGCAAAAGGTATCAGCATAATGTTATTTTTTTTTTTTTTTTTTTTAATGTATTTATAAACAAAAACATCTCTGTCAGTTCCATGCCGTTTTCAACAGCTATCAAAAACAAAGGTCATTTTTGGATGGATGGATTTTTTGTGAATGTTTCTTCTTCTACATAAGATTTTAGTCATCTTTAGTTCATGTAATACTTTATTGTCAATGCACAAATTAAGTAACAGTAGTCTGAAACGTTATTGTTAATGCACAAATTAAGTAACAGTAGCCTAGTCTGAAACGAAATGCTGTTTTACATCTAACCAGTGGTGCAAATAACTGACATGTCCAAATGGGCCTTGATGAAATGCGTCGCTAGACTGTTCATACACATTTTAACGGGCCAAAGTTGAAGAGCTTTTGTCCGTTATTGTTAGTGCAAATATAGGCTGATTCATGTTCCCTTGCATTGTTTAACTGAGGTCCATGGCTAGTCTGGCTTTCATCAGACCAAGCTCAATCTTTTAAGAAATCAAAAAATAAATAGCGGGCGGATCAGGCTGGGTTCACCCAGCCTAGTCCATAGGCACCCGATATTGTTTAATTTTCCGATTGAGATATACACGCTCTGGCTATTCTAAATGCAAAAATGCATCAGGGAGTTATGACAAAACGGTAACTAACAAACTAGATCCTAATAGAAAGCTGTTAGCTTCCCTAAGCTACAGGTAGGATTATAAGGTAGGCCTATTTACAACATAAATTGTCAATAGGCTATGCTGGCGACACAAATAAAATCTCCTTTGGAAACCAATGGCTTACGCCTTACAGTATCAAGCGGACTTAAACTGTCATATCGTGGCGAAAAGTTGTAATAACATTCACGCAGCTCCATGAGTCAAGGAAAGCGCGAATGAAGTAGCCACTTCTAAATGGGACCCACTACACAGTAGCTTAAGGTGTTTTGCTAAAGCAGCCATAATGAAATGAAGGTGTCATTGTTTGGATACTTCACACACACGTGCTTTTTAATTTCACAGACTACAACTATCAAGCTGTAATCAAAGCACATCGATTCCCCTCTCACACCCTGCACGCACTTAAAACAAAATAAACAGGCGTCTCCGTCTCACGCATGTATAGGCAAAACTGTATCAGACCGGTGTAACGTTGGTAAATCTTCCATTGCACAGAATGATTTTGTAGCACGTGCAATAAATGACAGTCGAAAGATACAAACAGTGCTGCTATACATTTGCTTGGTATTTATAGTTTTCTACAAATGCAATAAATCAAATGCCTCCATCACTCAACCAACGCTAACGGTAACATTACCTAGGTCCTTATTGATATTACAAGATTAACGTACCTGCAGTAAAAACCAAGCATGTCCGATAAACATCCTCAGATTTATTTCGGCTTCAAGAAGAAATGGGAATTACACTTCATGTGAACATCGTCCTATCCTTATTAGATGTTCGCTGCGGTAAATTACAGTCCTTGTATGAAGCGTCCATTGTTTTTTCCAATCCACTTTTAACTTCCAACAAAATTACGTCTCACTGCAACGATGCGCCATCTAGTGGACAAACGACTACTTCTCGCCAATACTGAAAATGCAGCCATGATGATGATGAATATTTATTTTGGCTTTCTTTTAATCCTACTGATTTTCATTTTTTACCGGGGGGGCAAATCACAAATGAGTGATTATGAGCCAGGTTGATGTGGGCCCTTGAGACCAACATACCATAAAAGATTCACAGAGAACTGTGTCTGCCCTACCCTCCTTTCGGGGGGTCCAGTCCAGCGGGGGGGCTGCAGATGAAAACGAAAAATGACGGTTCCATGCTATCCATGTGGGGGTACATGCCCACCAAGTTTTGTGTACCTCGGTCTTTCAGTGTCCCGGGAATCCTTGTTGGTGTACGTCACTAAATGTACACATAAATTATTTTATTGTAAGGCCCCCCATGAACGAAAGTACACAAAACTTGGCATGCATTCAGAGGGTGTCATAATGATCCTACACTTTTAATTTCGTGTAGTTTTGACCTTGTCAGCCAGAGATATTGAGATGAAAACACCTAATTTTTTGCTTTTTAATTTTTAACTAGGTGGCGCTATACATGAAATAAGTGGTAATGGGATGGGTTGACATGCCCCCTTAAGACCAACATACAAAAAAAAGGTGGACCTCCTAGGCCCTACGGTTCTCGAGATATTCACAGAAAACTGTCTCCGGCCACCTACAGGCCAGTTGGTGTATAGTAACATAAATTAATTTATTGTGTGGCCCCCCATGAACGGAATTCCACAAAACTTGGCGTGCATACAGAGGGTGTCATAATGATCCTACACTTCCAATTTCGTGCAGTTTTGACTATGTTAGGTCACAGATACCTTCAATTACACCACCTCATTTTTACTTTTTTGTGTTTAACTAGGTGGCGCTATACATGAAATGAGTGGTTATGGAATGGGTTGACATGGCCCCTTGAGATCAACATACAAAAAAAAAAATGGTCCTCCTAAACCCTACGGTTTTCGAGATATTCACAGAAAACTGTGTCTGCCCTACCCTCCTTTCGGGGGGTCCAATTCAGCGGGGGGGCTACAGATCAAAACGAAAAACGATGGTTCCATGCTATCCATGTGGGGTTACATGTCCACCAAGTTTCGTGTACCACGGGCTTTCAGTGTCCCGGGAATCATTGACGGAAATTTGGGCATGCGAAAAAGAAAAAAAAAAAAAAAAAAAAAAATCTGACTAAACCTATATGACCGCCGCTTCGCTGCGCGGCGGTCATAATAAGAGTACTCACCAGTTCGATACAGTTTCAATCAGTAGGATTTAACTGGTGTGTGTGATCTACATCACCAATTCGATACAGATGAAACCAGTAGGCTGTAACTGGTTTGATTCAGTAGAACCATTAAGACATGCATGCTCACCAGTTTGGCATGGTTGAACTAGGCTTTCAACTAGTGACTGCCATGTAACTGGTGTCTGCGATTTCAAATGGCTATTACTGTACAACAGAGCCAATAACACATGATCAAAGCTAGGCCTATAGCCTACTACGTTACATCAGTCAAAACGTCCACAATAGTGAACATAACTTCATCCGAGATTTTGTTCCGTAAATATAATGGCGCAGCTAGCTATCCAAGCTATTTTAGGAATGGACCAATATAGCGACAGTTTGTCGCGTTATACCATGTCGTTACAATATATCACATGAATTACTACAGTAAATATGGTTTATAGGTAAGCATTAAGGTATAATATGACATTTTCGTTACCTGTTATCCACGAACAGCGTAGGTTCAGTATGAAGTGATGCGATATTCCTGCTCCAGTCCGTTGATAGTGTAGTAAGTTAGTGTATTAAAGTAAACGTTAATGCCCCAGTCAGTCATTCACGCACTCAGAATTTTTACACCGGCGCGTGATGACTATAGAGCTGCTGCGAATACCGGTATGCTGCGCCTGTAGATGGCACTATAGTGAGAAGGAGAAAGCCATTCAAGTTTTTGCTAACTGAAGGTCAGGGGTGAAAGTAAGCCGGTACTGGCCGGTACGGAGTACCACTAAAATATTTGGAGAGGGTACGCCGTACCGGAAAGAAAACTATACTGTCTCTGAAAAATATAGCACTTTCAGCATGACAACACAACTGCTAACGTCAAATTACCAGAAGCAACACGTTTCCCCCAAAATATATTTCATATACATCGTTCTGAACTGTATCTGAATTGTGTCTAAACCTCCCGTGCAGCTGGACAGACAACGAGCAAGCTATTATAGCTTGTACTGTACTGCTACTGTACAGTAGCCTACAGTAATTGCGCCAACGTGCACTGGTATCCAAAGTGTTTTAGCAGACGGACGTTTCTTGGAAAGTCTCCCAAATAAAAAAAACATACAGGCTAAAGAAAAATATGTTGATGTTTCAATAGCCTATTCTGGTTTTATGTGTGCAGTGTTTCGCTGGAGAGACACGAGACAGACAGCGCGTGTACGGCTTAACCAGATCTTGCGCAGCAATAATGAAAGTGTTTTAGCGGACAGAAGTACGTTGCAGTCTCCCAAATAAAAAGGCATGACTCAAAGAAACGTGTTTCATGATATACAGTAGCCTATATAAAAAAAATTGATTGGAAGTGGGAGCGAGCAGAGTAACTAGGTTAAATAAATAAATAAATGTTGAAAGTGTTTGCAATTTATTCATAATCAAAAACAGATGCAGGTGGGTTAAAGAGTGATACTAGAGTGATAAGAAGTCCTAGTGAATGCTTGATAAGTAGACTATAATACAGTAAATAAACAAATAAATAGATAATAAATAATTAGGCTAAGTGAAATTTTCGGCATGCGCTCTGGGCGCGCATTATAACTCTATATCATAGTACCACCAAGAAATAAAAACTACTTTCACCCCTGCTGAAGGTACAGTATGAAGGTAACCAATAATTCGTTGTCTCCACATTCACAGGAATTCCTGGTAATAGTCTTTGTTCTTATTAAGAAATATCCAGTTTGTGTGTAAACTAAAGGCACAAACGAAGTGGGGAAAAACAAGTCTTTTTTGACCCTGGTATGACACTGATAACTAGCATTGTATAACAACTAGCATAGCAGGCAACGTGAAATTCAATTGAAAAGCATTGCGGTTTGTGTAATATACAATTTATTTATTTGTTTGTGTATCTGTAAAATGCTGTTGGTCTCTGTTGAACCTTTGGATCCATAGACATTATCGTCTTCTCTGTTAGAATTACTTAGATCTTTTCTCTATTACAGAAGAGGAAGAGCAGCTGAAGGCGGACATGGCTGCCAAAAGGACGCCGGTTCCAAAACTAAGGGCCGACCCGGTGGTGCCGGTCAAACCTATGCCCCCCGTCACCAACACCAAAAAAGTAGGTGCCAGTGCCACTGTTAGGGGAGAGCCGGGACGATTGAAACACGGGACGAATGAATATCGCATATCGGGACGAATGAAACAATCCAGTTTTCTCCGAGATTAATGATGACAGACCGACGTCCTTCGGTCAAAATAGAGCATGTTAACCTCCTTCTATCAGCCAAATATCTTCCTGCTATGTCATTTTATCACGGAGTTACTGGCGATAAACGAGTTTTGATGTGCATAAGTAAACTGCATTAGCGGTTACATTTTTACGATTATCAATGAGGGTTTTTCATTTAAAGGCTTGACTTAATGCTTATTCAGTAGACCCTTTAGTGTTCTCCACAATCCCAGACTTTCATATCGCATGCTTGGATACATGGAAAGCAAAACAAGCTATAGTGACACATGTGACACTGTTTCAATCGTCCCGACCAGGCTGTAACTCCATGTATTTCAATTAAATGCACAAATAGCTGTGTTTAAACAATAATTTATGGAGGTAAGACATAGAAAAACAGTTTTAGGAAGATGAAAATACATTTGGGCCCAAGGTAGGGGTTGAGTGTTCCCATGTTATCCTATGGAGACTGACGGCCGGTGGGTCGTTAAGCCTACTTATTTGGATGTGCATTGGCCTAACCCACGTAAAAACCTACTGAAACGACATTTTCAACAATATAAACATGATATAAATGGGAAAGCTTACCGTTCTAGCTATAAACATGGCAGAATCATCCACAGGGCATGATATTTCAAAAACCGCTTCATACACGCTTCATGATGATGGCAATGAGTTGTTAACAGACATGCACAAAGACGTATAGCCCTGCAACAATCTATCTAAAATAAAACCTTTTGGGAGTACCATTCATGATATGTAGTAAAATTTCGAAGTTGTTGGACGTTTATATGGCTTAAACTGTATGTTTCATTCGTCCCCTTATGTTGTTTCAACTGTCCCGACCAGGAGGGACGAATGAAACATTACGCACGTCCCACTTTTGTTGTAATAATTCCTGAACGTTTTGTTCAAAGCTGAAAATGCATCTGTATTTGACAGAGGACAGATGTAGGTTACTAGTGACCAAATATTAGCTTTCAGTGTGGTATGATCGCTTTGTAAAAAACGTTTAATTAAAAAGTGTTTCAACTGTCCCGGCTCTCCCTTACTATATTTGAAACGGTCATCCTTCTACATCACTGTTGTGCTGTCTGTAGCAATAAACACATTAAACAATACTGCATGTCATCTTTCCAACACATTATCATAGATGATGAAGAAAAAGGAACGCGAGGGGGACCAACAGCTGATGAGGGCCATCCTGGCAAAGAAGAAGAGGCCATTTGTAAATAAATCGGTGAGCTTGCTTTCTGAAGTTATCTTGTTAAAATGTTAAAGAATAATGAATGCTGTGTACTCATCAAGCCGTGTGTGTGTGTGTGTGTGTGGGTGTGTGTGTGTGTTGCAACCAATACCCTGTAATGACTGACAAGTTGCTAAAGTGTCAGCTAATTGTAATGTAATGTAATATAATTGGCCTCTGTGTACTAATCAAGCCTATGTGTCCACAGGTCAGGGACACCACCTCTACTTTAAAAAAAAAGAGCTTCCCCCCTGCAGAAGCACAGCCACACACATCTACGACTGTGGTAAGATTCCTTGTGTGTACTGTATGTTGTAACAAATACCCTGTAATAACTGACAAGTTGCTAAAGTGTCAGCTAAGTGTAATGTAATGTAATTTATTATACGGCTCTTCACAATGCTAGTAGAACGCTCCATTGACTTGAATGGGCTTTCCCAAAGTTCTACAGTAAAATATATTCATGTAATTACCACTGCAAACATATAATTACCGCTGTCAATGGCAACAGGTTTTGTGCTTCTGATACGTCTTTCATATCACTACGCAAGGACTGGAACTTCATTCAAACGTGAAAGCAGACGTTTGATCAGCTGTGTTCTAAAGAATGTTTGATTGAAGTTCAGCAGCGTGTGTTGTTGCAAACTATTTGTTTCTCAGCAAATGCCACGATGAACGTTAACAAATAGGCTAGGTTATGTAGGCTAAAGTCATATCGTGAGGAGTTTATTATTTCGTTTAAGTAGCCGTATAATAAGCGGGATAATGTATAGAACGCCGGTCATTACTGTGAAAATAAGTCCCTTCAGGGCGGAACAAGACCCCTCCGCTGCGTGTCGGGGTCCGGTTCGCCCTGTCAGGACTTATTTTCCCAGTAATGACCGGCGTTCTATACATTATCCCTTACATAATTGACCTCTGTGTACTAATCAAGCCTATTTGTCCACAGGTCAGGGACACCACATCTCCATTTAAAAAAAGGTGCTTCCCCCCTGCAGAAGCACAGCCACACACATCTACGACTGTGGTAAGATTCCTTGTGTGTACTGTATGTTGTCTTAATTGTCTCTCAAATTAATTTCACCTTGATTTATCGTACTATTTTTTTGTTTATAGGATTTTTTGGTCACCTCGGAGGATGAGGTAATACATTTATAGCATTAAAAATAACTTATTACTTGTACTTGTACCAATTGTAATTACAATAGACCTCCCAATCAACACCGTCTATGGTAAGATTGTGTGTGTGTGTGTGTGTGTGTGTGTTTGCACCCGTGTTTTTTTTTTTTTTGGGGGGGGGGGGTATTGTGCATTCAACTAATGGTCACGCCTACACTCATCGAATTCATAGTCTTTATTGGCTCTCAAATTAATTTCACCTTTATTTATCGTGCAATTTTTGTTTGTTTATAGGATGTTTTGGTCACCCTGGAGGATGAGGTAAGGAAATCTGCATGTAGAAAGTGGGCCTTATACCCTTATAGCATTAAAAATAACTTGTCCTTAAAGTAATTGTAATTACAATAGATCTTTTACATTCAGTTTTCAGATAGATACGAGGAGGCTCTTAAGGCCAATAAAGCCTTAAAACTGGAAAATGCACGCCTTCGGCAGAGGTACAAACATATTTTTCATATCCAACCACAACTTTCTGAGAAATGGTAGCAATTGGTTTGGGTTGGTTTAAATTGACATGATTTTCTTTTTAGGTGCAGTGAGCTGGAGAGGAAACTCGCCAAGAAGGACGAAGAGACGTGCAGGCTGTACAGTGCCATTCGGGACGTACATGCCTGCACGTCTCAAATCTTAGGAGGAGGTAGTGAGGGTGAGTGAAAACGTATTGGATAAAGACAAACACAAAAGTGCAGAAATACGCAATACAGCACTCAAGTTCATAATGTTGATTGCATACTGATTAACAGTCAGAGATGCTCTGGCTGATAATGCCCCTCTCATTTTTGACTGTATAGACCAATTAGAATAGAAGGAATAATGTGAATCGGCCTAAAAGCTGTATTTATTTTCATTATCCTCCACAGCCTCAACACCACGTCCTACTCCTCGGCCACATGCCCCTCAGCCATCGGAGGCTCTTCCCCCAGCTGCAGAGGATGGCAAGGTACATTCAAATCGAAATGTCTTGAGAATTAAGGACAACACTTGAAACTGTTATCCAACTTAAAGTAGTCTGTGCAATAATGGTTGTCAAAAAAATACTGTCAGTTGTTTCAAAATTGATATTTCCAGGGGACAACACATTTTTGCCGTTACACAACCTGTACACTGACTCCTTGTACCACTAGCTAGGGATGGGAATTGATACGATTTCAATTATTCATATTCCATTTTCAATTCAACATGAACCTGCTTTCAATTCTCATCCCTATCTGTGACATAATGATCAAAGACGTTCACTCAGACCTAATGTCTTTCCAGGTTAATATTGGTGCAGTCTTGCTCAAAGCGGGAGTCTGGGACTGGCTCAAGGCCTCAAAGTCAGACTCCCGCTTCTGCAAGGACCTGGCGGTGGCAGTGTGGGGGTCTGAGGTGCTCAGAGGCAGGTCCACAGAGGGGAGGGTGTGCAACCGCCTGAAAACGGCCGGGGCGGTTGCCAAACCTCCCCTCACCCCCAACAAATACAAAGCCGTGAAAGGTTGGTCTAAGTTATGAGCTCATTGATTTCTTCATGTTACGATCACAACAAATTCAACATTGAGGCAACATTTTTTTGTATTGCAAGTTTTCAACAGCCATTTACTTTAAACATGTAAATGATCGAAGCATCACATTAAAGGTCTCATCTCATCGTTTTTTCATTAATTTTGCCATGGTCTCTAGTATTAATGAATGCCCTGTGAGCCGGTTTTGGTGAAAAAAAATGCTCTGCTGCGTCTATTTCATGCTGTTCTAGTTTGGTGGGGAAGGTGGGAGGGGAGGAACGACAGGATTTGCCTCTTGCTCATGAATATTCATGACATGTTAATGACCTCGCCTCTCATTGGCTAACAGTACTGTGACTCTCCCTCCAGTGCGTCCTCATCCGATTCTGCCTGTGCTATGCTCCATGTTCAACTTTACAGTGTTAAAACCTGGCTAAAACTCGAGTCAAAACTGTTTCACAAAATGTCTTCGGAGATACAACTTCATGTGTTTGATCCTAGTATCCGAGTAGGAAGAAGAACCGCTTCCTGATCGTTTGTCGGTGAACGTTGGTTTAATAGAATGGTAACAACTGCATGTCAGCTTAAAATTTATCCTAAAAGAGGTAAACGTTTGTGGCAATCGTCATCTTGCATTCAAGTAATAAACAGTTGGAAACGTTTTAAAATAAAGACCTATTTCTTTACACAGTCAAAAGTCTTTGCAATCTTCCTAGATATTTTACTTCACAACACAGGTTATAAGCACCCTAAATGCAGTTCAGCCACTGACCTAGCCTGCTAATTGTATGCTATCGGAATAGATAGTTATGGTTTGAATTCCATGATACTATCATTGAAAGACCACTTGGTTATAGCTCAATATATATATATATAGATCTAAATGCAAACACACTTACCTACTTCTAGCTATATTTCGCTGGAATTGCACCAGAATGCCTACAGAAGCAGAGAACGTGTGCTGCAAGACTTCTCCAGTAATGACTATAAACTATGGCTTTGATAGCCAACATTGGCAGAGGTTAGCCTACTCAAGTTGTTTTCAGTCACGTATGACCCTTAGGAAAAACTACTATAGGAATCTTATAGTGAAAGACTACTATAGAAAAACTATAGCAGTTATAGGATATTATAGTTATTAGTAGTACTTCTACAGTATGTCCCAAAACATGTATTCCTATAAGATTACTATAATATTTTGTCCCAAAATACTACACGATTCCTATACTACTTTTTCATAAGGGGATTGCTCATGTTAGAAAAATGGGCAACACCAGTACCTCTGTTGTCTGTATGACCCTGTACCCAGGATTAGAACCAGTCTGCCTTAACATAATGTACTCCCTTCAAAATGCACTAAACATTCGACTATGACGACTATGACCCCCTGTGAGACAGAAGATATGAAAGGTAAGGTAAACCTCTAGCCTAAAAGGGACAAAAACTGATGCAACTCCTAAAACTAATATACAAAACAGGTCAATTTTCAATAAATAGCTTTATTATATTTACATACATCAGTGGTACTCAAAGTGTGGTCCGCAAGCTCTCTCAAGTGTTCCACAAGTAGATGTGGTAAAATATAATAGATGAGTTGTTTGCAATATTGAGTCAACTTGTATGTACAGTAAATCCAAACAGTTCTGCAACACTCATGTAACCTACAGTATGCCAGTTTAAATCATATGAATCCTCTGACAGCATAAGCATGGTGCAAAGACAATAAGCAAGGTGGTTTAGTGAGAAGGCCTATTGTGTAATATACTGTTGAAGTAGGTCTACTGTTTTGTTTTTTTTTGCTAGGTGGTCAGTGATCTTTTTTTTTGTTTAAATTATTATTGTTTAAGTGGTCCTTGGTCTGAAAAAGTTTGAGAAACACTGACAAACAGTAATATTGCAGTATATTAAAATAATGCAAAGACAAAACAAGAACATCCAAACTATGCACAGAATTAACAATGTCCTCTTTTTGCCAGACGATGCAGACATCTGGCCTACAGATCCTTTGTAAGATGGTGCTGGGATTAAAAAGGTCTGAGTTGTTGTTTCGGCTTGTGTTGTCCTGGGTATCCGAAGGGACAACACAAAACACATTCGTTGGCTGTGATGATTCTATTACATTGCTCATTGATTGCGCTGGGCCATAGGTGGAGCTATCAGGTGTTATTGAGGAGATGTCACTTTCATCCTCCTCCTCCTCCTAAACTTCCTTGTATCCTTGTATCCTCTTGATCAACCCGAGGTCTTCTAGCTGGCCTTGGATGAACAGGCTTGATGGGAGTAGAGGTAGCAGGCCCCCATGTCCATGGTGTATCCGAAGTGCTTGTATCAATACTCATACTTTTCATGAAGTATTCTGTTTGGGTACCTAAAGTAAATAAATGTGTATTACTGTCAAGTTACAAGACACTAATAGTACACAGGGCATTCACTATCTCACACAAAACTCTACTGGCACAATGGAAACAAAAAATATTTCAGTGACTGTGGTAAGGTGTATGATGTACTAAGTAGCACAACCACAAAAAGACATTCAGTGATATCAATTCTATGGCACACCCACAAGAAGACATTCAGTGATATCAATTCTATCTGTTATGCAATTCATGGGTTTCATCAGGTCCATTTGCAGGTGTATTAATCAAGCACCATGCAGTCTGCATTCATAATCGAGGTGCTTGATTTTATACACCTGTTAAAAGTGACCTGATGAAACCCATGAATTGACTTTCCCAAACATTGACGAGCACATAAGAACCTGTATTAGCCTACTAGAAAAAGACTTCTAGAAACTAACTAGCACAACAATAAAAGTTAGATCACAAACCTTTGCTTCTAACGTGATGACCTAATGTAGGCTAGAAAGCTGTGTAGCCCAATATGAGGATGTGCTCTGGAAGACATACAAAACACTAAGTAAACAGCAAGTAATCAAACAAAACATCATTGTAGGCCTACAAAGGCCAATGTAATAATGGCAAGAAGACATAAATTAGACTGAAGTGTAAATACCTGGGCTCTAGTGATAGCAACTTAGCCTAATAGTGCACGTATTGTGTTTTTGATTTTTCCTGTTTAGACTAGAACAATACCAGTCCAGTTGAGCATAAGATATTGTTGCCAATATTATTATTTGTGGTTTAACGCTTAGGTTAGAAGATTATAGGTTCAACAAGCTAAATCTCTGGGTAGTGTGGTCATACAGTTTCTTATGAGTGTAGCTACACCAGGCACGTAACTGAAGCATTCCGTTCACGTGCGTCTTCTGCAACAATTAGCTTCCAATTGGTCTAATCAATGGAAGTAGCTACACCTGGCGTGTGGCCTGTAGGCTACATTCAAAATAATAGACCATTCCTCTAATGGATTTTTACCAGAGCCCTTCCTATTAGACATTCTGATTTTACACGTCGCGAACAGAACACTTCAGTTACGTGCCTGGTGTAGCTTCCTGTAATATAGGCTAGCCTAAGCCTAGCTTGTGCCCTTTTCATGCATGCTAAAGTGAAGAATATGAACATGCTATTTTGTAACAGTCGTTAGGTGGAAAAGTTTGTTTGTACTTACAGCCTGTGAGCTAGTGGTCGATCGTCGTGACGTACAGGTCCAGGTTTTCAGAACATAGATGCAAAACCACTTTCTAACTGTAGGCAGGCACAGTGAGAGTGGTCGAAATGATTGGAACACAGAACTAATGTTGCACTAAACTTCGGTGGTGGTGTTCCAATGATAAATTCCAACCATTTCTTCCTCAACTCTTCTTTCTAAGGCAAGACATGCAACATTGATGTGTTATTGCCACAAATAACACAGGCACGAATTTGCTCCGCCATGTTAGCAACTTGCTGTTAGCTCCTACTAGCTGCAGAGAGACAATCACCTGGCCAAAATCTTCCTGTCTTCCTGTGGGCGGTCACAAGCCAAGGTGGGCGAGGCCATGAATAATTGTTTTCCCTGCGGCGTCACAGGGAAGGGCTTTTTCTGATTCGCTTGTTTTTCCGTGTATTTTCTTTCATTGGCTAATGCGGGCAATGGGGGTAGAAGATCATTTTCACGTGCAGCATGCATATGCAACTTGGAGTGAGCTATAGTATTTCGAAAGGAACAAGTATTAAACGGTTTCTCGGTGAATGAGACCTTTAATATTCAGTGACTGTCTGCACTTTGGCCTGTCCCAAGTGCAAACAAACAGACTAACAACTGTGTATATTCTACATGCCAGGATCCTGTATTGGGCTGATTGATTTTTGTCTTCTTTTTGTTTTTTTTTGGGAGGAAGCCTGCTGCAACATGTCTATTAATGTATGTAGAGAGAGTGTAACTTAAACATTTGCTGTTAAACCTGTTCTTCTCAAAGGTTTTCCTGTTTTGTCTATTGATATATTTTAGAGACATTCCGAAAATGGCTCGTGGAGCATGGGGCCAAGGAGCCAGAGCTGGGGGCCAGGTCCAAAAAAATAGGGGGGTACATCTCAGAGAAAATAATGGACCTCAATCGTAAAAAATAAACTGTGAGTAAGACATTACAATACAGTACACACTTCCATGCAACTTTTTTATAGGCTTAACAAGTTTGTTGTACCAGAAATGTCAAAAGTCAAAGTAAATTTAAAAAAAGTGAATAAATACACCATTTACTCCTCCATTGTACCTAATGAGGTAGATAGACTGTATTGTTACCGAGAAAAAATAAAATAAAAAAAACACTAAAAACCTAACAAGAACCAACCTCAAATTTGATCCAACCAACGCAGAGATAGCTTGTCGCAAGACTAGTACACAGGTCTACTGGTTACTCAGATAAGTTAAGGCGGGCATACACTGTGCAATATTTTCAATCGCGGGTATCCAGCTCCTGCTCACACTGTACGAGGGAATCTAAATTCTTCTGCTTTCTTGCCACTGACCCTCTGGCTCTAGGACTAGTAGACTTATAACATATAACATGTCTACTATCTTCATGAAATTCATTTAAAGGTTGGTTGTCTGTGTTTTGTGTTTCCTCCTGCTCTAGTGGTCCTGCTGAGACCCTGCCGTGCAGCGTGTGTGTCTGTCTGTGTGTGTTTGAACTTTGAAGGCAATCTAGTTATTTTATATCTTAATGTTTTGGTATTTTTATATTTAGTATTTTTTATTTATTATCATTATTATTATTTTAAATATTAAAAAAGAAAAAGTATTTTATTATTTTATTATATCATTTTGTTTTTTTTATTTTGTTATATAATATATAATATAATTTTATTTACAATATTTTTATATTTTGTAATGTTATTTATTTTTTAACGTGTTTTATTTCTGATTTTGCATTTGTAACTTGTTCCACTATTGTTCATTTAATAATAAAAAAATAATAATGTGGCATCCAGTTTGTTTATGTTATTTTTTATTACTTTTAAGTTAAAGATGTTTGAACTTTTTAACATAAATTGAAAAGCTCAAAGCATGTCAATGTTGAACAGCCAACTTAACTATAGGCCTATTGGTTTCCAAATGGTTTCCTACTGGCTTTTCCTACTGGCTTTTCCTACTGGAATTTTTAACTGGATTTGAACTGGATTTTCTGCTTGGGTTCAACTCTCGGAAAACTTACGGTTTCTGAACTGGTTGCAGTTCCTTCTGTGGTTCCACATGAGGGCGCTCGTTAGCATTTTGCTAATCGCTAGCGTCTAGCTAACAAATTACACAGCAAAGGACAACGGCAGTTCAAACGACGGTAAGCAAACCAACGTCTAGCCATTGTTAAGATTCCACATCTGGCAGAGAGGAAACATCATCACAACAAACCAGGCAACCAGGAAGTGACATTTTAATTTCCTTGTCACCAAGCTAACCAACATCAAGCTGAGGGGTATTTCACAAAGCAGAATTAAGACATCCAAGATAAGTGATAAAGTGAGGTTTGACAGCGTTGTCTGGTCATCCTAGCTCAAGAATGAGTAGGAGCGACTATGTCAAGCCAGGTGTAAGTAAATCAGGATGTGTGCGCATTTCTCCACCAAAGAGCCCACAGTTGGAATTTAAAAAATTTAGAAAATAGCGTTATTTACACAAAGTGGACAACCGCTTTTGATACACTATCACGGCCGGCGGAAGGCAATCCATGTTCAAAGACTGTGTGCCACTTCGACTGTATGTGTGCTGCTACCTTCGCAGAAGCCCCTGGCTGCAGCGTGTAGATCGGGGCTGGTTTAATGTGGGGGAGCTCAACGTTGCTACTTTCCAGCGCTACTGGTCCGCAAGGAAAAATAAAAAAAATGTTGCGGGACAATTCAGACCAGGCCTCACAAAAAAAAATGGTAGCCTACAATTAAGCAATTAGGCATTTCACGTAACATAAACATATTATTATTACAGGCTATTATACAGATATCGGTTACCTATCGGTAATATGATGCCGTCTGTTAGGTGTGCATGTAAACATGACATTAGGAACGCACTTCGAGTGTCGCTGTTTCATATCACCCCGCGATAGGACCATCTTATTGCGGGGAAACGAGCTCATTGCTCCCCTAATTCGGTGACATGGTGAGATTCAGATTTCCGTCCCTCTGCTACGTTCCATTGCTAGCAACCTGACGATTCAGACTGAAGATCAGCATCCATACTACGTGGGAGAAAAGTTTTTCAACCTGTGGACTTACTGTATTCTGCTTTGAATGTCTCATTCATGACTGCTATTTAACCAATATCACTGAAAATGAATTACTTACTGCTCCTGCATTTAAACCGTCTATCATTATTTGACAATCAATGTGTTTTCAATGTTGTAGCCTATAGACCTCTCCGGAATAAGTCCCGCCTCCGAAACATCTGGATCCACCCAACTTCCGGTTGTCGAATGTCTATGGGAAATAACATGGTGTTTCGAAAAATCGTACCTGTCAAGCTCTGTAGGTGGCAAAGTAGAAAAAGCTGGTGGGCCGATTGGCCTACATACTTCTGCCATCTGGTTTTCACTGGATTTTTTGATTGTTGGTGCCGTTAAAGTAGTAAACGATTATTAATGCTAACCGGGAGCTAGTTCCGATGTACGCGGGCAGAGGAGGGCGTTAGATCTCGCTCACAACCAGTCACAACCTAATGTGATGGTCATTTTCACGTGTGATTCACGCGTGATTTCAGTGGTCTATAAAAGTAAATCGTTTGAAAGGTTCAGCCTCTTTTCAACACGACTTAACTTTGGTTTGACTATGCTGAGAGTTTGTTGGCTGTTATTGAGATATTTGAAAAAGAAAGAAATTGCCGACAAAGACACTAAAGACATGACGAGACGAGATTTTTTTTTCCACGAAAAACAGATAATGTTAAGCAGACTAGGAATCAGAGGCAGAGTCGTATTGAGTCGATAGCTTTATTTTGAATAACCTTGATCAGAACAGTAACATTTTCAGAATGTAATAACAACCTATCAAACATGATGATTTTATGCAGGGTTAGTGCCACCTCCGTATACAGGCTCTGGTGCCACGAACTCCATTTCGGTGAAGACAAACTATGAAACATTGCCGTTGCTATGCAACCTTGACTCAGGGAGTCGCGGCGTCCGAAGCGTGCGTTAGCTTAGTGCTTCTTACTGATATATTTCTACTTTAACGGCACCAGTGGAAACTAGATGGCAGAAGTGTGTAGGCCAATCGGCCCACCATTTTTTTCTACTTCGCCACCTACAGATGTTTGACATGTATGATATTTCGAAACGCCATGTTATTTCCCATAGACATTCGACGCCCGGAAGTCGGGTGGATCCGGATGTTTCGGAGGCGGGACTTATTCCGGAGAGGTCTATAGCTCTCCACACTGTGGAGCCCCTGGTAGTTTGGCAATTGCCCAGAATGGCCGTGCCTTCCGCCGGCCCTGCTAACAATGAAGTAGTTTTCCTTTTTTGAATGGGGAGGAATCATGGCTATTTCTGTAAAACAGCAGGAGTAGGTGTGGTAGACCAACTGAATGCAAATTTAAGTATGCACCCACGTGTGATTGCTTCCTTATCAGCACGCAACATCATTTAGAAAGCGCTTGCCACTGCAAAGATGCACATGTACGACTCTGTATACCTTTATATTGGCTTTATAACCAAATTCGTTGAAAACACCTTTTGCCCCTCCATTTCCACTCAACTACTACAGTAGGCTATTCATCAAACGTCTATGAACAAAAGAAGCAAACGAGTATGTTAATAATTATAAGGCTATCACAATAAAATGATAACCATATGGTAGTAGGCAGACAATCTGTTGTGTTTTGCGAATACATTTATTAAATAGTAGATAAATGGAATAAAGCTCTTTAAAAAATCACACGGAGGTCTGATTTGAATGACAGCTAGCTGAACCAATAAGACAACATAATTACCATTAGAATGAAATGATATTTGATGTTTTCTAAACAAAGTTCGGGAGGAGCCTTAGGGATGATTGACAGCAATTAACTGACCCACTGCTGCTGCCAGGGTATTTAAGCCGACCTACTTTTCCTCACGTCACACACTCCGGCGTCCGTGAAATCATTCTGAGTATTGTTTCTCGCAGACAAGATGCTTCCATGGAACTGGAGATCCACGCCTCTTCCAGCGATCTGAAGGACAACCTCGTCCCGCCAACACCCAACATCCAGGGTCACAGAAGGTGCTCCTCTCCCGCCTGGGGCAGCATCTCAGCATCTCCCACTCAGCAGCTTCATCTCGCGGCAGCACCAGGACCCCATCCACTGGACAGTGGCTCGCATCCGCAGCCCTCTCCATTCCCGTGGCATCTCGTTCCGTAGGTTGGATGGGAAGTTCCATCTCCTGATAACCCAGTCTTTTTTTCCTCCCACTCCCTCTCTTTGTTCTCTTCTCCGGACCAGGAAGCAGGCTGCTCCTTCTGGCATCCTGGCGGGGTTCCTTCCGCTGGCCATTCAGCCGGGCAAAGCACATGGCATCACCAGTCACCTTGTGACACCGACAGCACTTTCCGGCACCACACGCTCCAGAGCGTATCATTCCGCTGCTCCAGAGCGTATCATTCCGCTGCTCCAGCCATAGCCACGTCAGTGGCCCAGGCTATATATACTTATATAATACTATACATGTCTACGCTAACTGACGTGTTCAAAAACTGGGAGTCCCACTCTCAGACGAGAAGACATCCCTCATCCAGACTCGAGTTCCTCGGCATCATTTTAGATACCGAAGAATTCTCTTCATCACTCCCAAAAGAGAAAAAAGACAGAATCTCTTTACTGTTGAACGAGTTTATAACCTCCCAATCTCACACCAAACAAGAAGTCCTCTCCCTTCTAGGCCACCTCAATTTCGCTATGTGAATCATTCCCCAGGGCCGCCCTTTCATCTCGCATCTCCTAAACTGTGCCTCAACAACCCCATCTCTTAAAGATGTCGTATCTCTAGATGCCCAGTGTCTGGCCGATCTTAAACTCTGGAGGATGTTTTTAGACGAATGGAATGGTCTGTGCATGTTCTATGACGACTGCCAATCATCCCCAGATGACCTCCAGTTGTACACTAACGCAGCCCCCTCAATAGGCTTCGGAGGTTTTTTCAAAGGGCACTGGTTTGCATCCCCGTGGCCACTAGAGTTCAGAGAGCTAACAGCTGAAAATGAATCGTCAGCCATGTTCGAACTTGTACCCTGTAGTCATTGCGGCCCTCCTCTGGGGCAAGGAGTGGACCTCCAAGAGTGTGCTAATTTACAGCGACGACAGCGAAGATTAAATGTCTGTTCTTGGTCTTGGATTTCGTGAAATACATTTCTAAAAAAATGCGACTTATAGTCCAGCGCGACTTATATGTTTTTTTCCTCTTCATAATGCATTTTTTGACTGATACAACTTATACTCCGTAGCGAATTATAGTCCGGAAAATACGGTAGTTAATGCTGCTCTCTTATTGGTTCAGTGAGCCGTCACTCCAAGTGGTCAGTGAGCTGTCATTCCGTGCAAGGGGATGGGCGCTTTCATACCAGGGGGTCAGGATTTGAAGGGTTAGCTTCAGCCACTTAGCATGGCATTTGGCCGCCGACATTTTTGAAAACATGGCGTTACATGGTTGCAACTTCTGGCACCAGTTTTTATATGCTGATTGGTAGATGACAGCTCATGCACAAGTTTAGTGTTGGGCACGAGCGTCCTCACGCGTTCATGTTGGTTTGCATTTCTGGAAGACTACAAATAAAACAACTAACTACTTGGATTAAGCTAGGCTATTGACACTTGACTTAATGCCTACATGGTTTAGGCTGTATTATACCAGACTTTGTGGTAAATAAAAGAAAAATGTAAATGTTGTCATATTAGGCTATTATTTGGGCCGTATGTATGGGTTGACAAGGTAACTGACTGACCATACATTTTAGCAGATGCATGGCAATGACCTATATCCAATTATTAGCATACTCATTGTGTTGTGTATGAAAACTATTTTAAACTTATACCTGTAGTCCATGACAACGCAACGTCTGGATCATGTAACCTATGTCTCCCCAAGTGATTTAAAAACTAAACAAATGTCAATGACTTATTTAGTTTGCTTTCTTGCAACATTGACATGATTAGGCTATGCATTTGATTTAAAGCAACACCAAAGAGTTTTTTATACCTTAAAATAATGTTTCCAAAATCGTTTCAGTGGTTCATCAACCCGTAACAGGGTGAACGGCAATTCTGCATTCGCTTCGTGGCCCTCTATCGGCTATAACCGCACTATGTAAGTTTGCCAGATCGGGTAGCGGATCTGTAGTTCGATGGAATGAGACATAAGAAACTACAAATTTGACTTGCATCTGATGTCGCAATACCAGGCTGCCAGTCGAGGCAAAAGCCAAATATCCAACAACAGTTGCAGATCTATTCCTGCTCGAACCACAGGGATATGCGCTTCTATCGGTAAGTTTAACTTGCGTTGGCTTCATTTCATCTTGCCCACTATCTCCAGAACTGGCTCTGTCCTCCTGGGCCTCCACTCGTCCACTTCAGCCATTTCTGGTTCCGGTCGGCGTGCTCCGTATGTAACTACCTAAACTTCCAAACTTATCTATCTTAAATCTCCTTGTTACCATCTACTTTCTACGGATTTACTGGCTACCGATTATATCTCGTGAACAAACTGTTGCATAAACTGTTGTTGCTCGAGGCTTTGGATTATCGGACTCTATAACCTTGATCACCAAACTTTTCTGTCAAACGTTAACGTGAAATGTTAAGCCAGCATCAAGGGCTGCAAATAATACCGGGCCAAGGAAACGCTATCTGGAAGAAGAAAGCATCAAATTCCTTCTAAACGTCTCTCAAAACTAGTGACTCAATATAAAAGTGAGATTTTCTCAGATTACTTACCCGCTACCTGTGTTCGAGTTAAGGAACTGGTACTACTAGTACTACTTTAATATTCATGTCAATAAGACAACTGATGCTAAAGCCAGTAAGTTCCTTAATGTGTTGGACAGTTTAGAGCTAAAGCAGCATGTTACAGGACCCACCCACAACCCTGGCAACACCCTCGATTTAGTCATTTCTAGAGGGATAGAAGTCACAGACTTATCAGTAAATGATATAAATATGTCTGATCATTATTGTGTATCTTTTAATGTAGTACTACATACTCATAATTAATCATAATACATAATTCATCCCGAAATTGCAATCAAATCGCGACTTTTGGACATTAGAGCAGAACAGCAGTTCATAGCTCTTATAGACTCCATAAATTTAGATATTTTACATCATCCCATTGATCAAATGGTAGAGGCTCTCAAACGTGAATTGGGCGCTCTGCTTGACAGAGTGGCACCCTTAAAGACTGAAAAAAGGCCCTGTAGCAAACTGACACCTTGGATGAACGAAAATATCCATGATCTAAAAAGATCATGTAGAAAAGCTGAGAGAACATGGAGAAAAACTAAGTTACAGGTTCACTGTGCCATTCTAGAAGAAAAAATAGCAAATTATAATAGAGCTATTCGGAATGAGAGAAGGAACCACTTCTCTAAGGTAATTGCTGAAAACAGTGGAAACTCTAGGGTGTTGTTCTCTACCATTGATAGGCTATTGCATCAAACACCTTTTGATACACTCAGTCAGGCATCCTCTCTAAGATGAGAAGAATTTGCAGACTTCTTCAAAAACAAAGTCATTTCTATAAGGGAGGCTATTGGTAACACAAGTAATATGTTTGATAGTACACCCAAAAACAGCCCCCCAAAATTAAGGTCCTTTAGCACTATTACTCAATCTGAGCTTGGTAAAATTATAACTCAAACCGGCTCCTCAACATGTGTTTTAGATCCAATCCCTACTAGATTCCTCAAAAAAGTATATGATAGCTTAGCTCCCTTTATTCTCAAGGTAATAAATACCTCATTAGAAACAGGTATATTTCTAATGCTCAAACTCCTTTGAAAGCGCAACAAGGTGATCGTGCACCAGCTGCGAGAGAAAGGGCCCTGCCTCAGTCTCTCCCAAAACCCCAACTACTGTTTGGAACATATCAAATACACCCCGGTCCACTCGTCGTCCCCACAAATCAGGCTTTAAATGCAGCGACTTTATCTGCCAGTTTAAAGATAGTCCTCATTCTCCCCTGGAGTGACAGGTTGAGGTCATTAAGCAACCCGAATATGTCACACAGGTAAGCGAGTTTTGACACCCAGTCCTCATCACTAAAATGTGCAGCTAACGGTGACTTTTTTTCTGTAAGAAATCTCTGCAGCGGCTCTCGCAACGCAAACACTCTGGCCAGTGACCTAATAAAGATGCTTGTTTTTGTTGCTCATTCTAGCAGTTTAGCTAACTTCGTGTGACACTACCGTTTGCCAAGAACTGATCAAGTGAAGTGAGCTGACCTGAGGCTGCGCAGCGCTGAAGGCAATATGTAAAAGTGTTGAAAGCGGGACAGACGTAAGAAAATAGACCTTGCAAAATGCAAACATGCGTGCAATCAAACAACTGCATATAGGCCTATGCCATGTAAAACGTGACATTATTGCGAATTAAATTTAGTTTAGTTTGCATGCATTTTTTTTTTTAAACTCACGTCGTAGGCTACGGCCCGGTTAGGAATGTCCTGCGGCCCGGTGGTTGGGGACCGCTGGGTTAGACTACTGCAATGCACTTTTCACTGGTCTTCCCAAAAAACATCTAAAGAAATTGGCACTCATACAGAACTCTGCGGCTAGACTTTTAACTAAGACTAAGAAGAGAGAACACATCACCCCTGTGTTGGCTGAACTGCACTGGCTCCCTATTTCCTATAGAATTGATTTTAAGGTTATGTTAATTACTTACAAAGCTCTGAATGGCATAGCACCTTCATATATCTCTGAGCTTTTAATATCTTATCAACCACAAAGGAAACTTAGATCATCCAATTCTAATCTTTTAATCGAACCCAAAGTGCTCCACAAACAAAGTGGAGAAGCTGCTTTTATCCATTATGCCCCCAAACTATGGAACACCCTGCCTCTGTACATCAAGCAGGCGAGTTCAGTAAATATTTAAAAAGATCTGAAAACATTCCTGTACAGGAAAGCTTTTAGTTAACTCATCTTATCCTGTAGACTACTTTTTCAGATTATTCTACATCTGCTGCTATTGGAGGGCGCAGCAAGCCAGAAGCAGATGGGCTCCCCCTATTAAGTCAGGTTCTGCTCAAGGTTTCTTCCTGGAATATGGGAGTTTTTCCTTGCCACAGTTGCCATATGGCGTGCTTGTGGGGGGTAAGAGGGTTAAGGCTGCCAGTCTTATGACATGTCATTTTCTATATTTTTGATATGTTGCTGAGTGGATCATAAACGGCCCCTAGCAATGAAGAAAAGTGATTGATAATGACTGACTGACTATTATTGTGTTACATGCTTCAAATGTAAAGCACTTTGAGTTGCATTCTGTGTATGAAAGGTGCTATACAAATAAAGCTTATTATTATTATTATTATTATTATTATTATTATTATTATTATCTTCCTGCAAATGTAGCCTAGGTTTAACAAGCTGCAAATTCACACTGAGTAAAGCAAAAATCCCAGCTATCCACAAGTTTCTTACATCCCATGTCTACTTAATTATAGTCATTTTCGTTGGATAGCCTATTGCGTAATCGGCCTACAACCTGTCCAAATATAGCATTTAGGAATCATTATTTGTGTAGTCTAAAGTGACTCAATATTGATTTGCATTGTTTATTATCACATATGAACATCACATTAAATAACCTAGGACTTCAGAGACAGGACAAACGTCTACCACCATTCCCAAAATGTTATCCCAACCAATGAAATACATTTGCGCTTATAATGAGGTGAAGTGAAACGCGTTCCCGAACAACTTCTTTTCCTCTGAGGGAATGTCCAATCTTCATCAACGACATACCGTTGTACCTTACGTTGTCTCCGTCTGTAACGTGGAATCCAATAGGCTAGTTCTAGCTGGTGCCGGAAACGAACACCCATGAAACGCCATTTTTGTAAAGATGGCTGCGGTCAATTTCAAACTTTTTTGGCTGAAGTAGCTAGCCTAGCATGAGCCATTGAAATGAATGGGGGCGGGACTTAGTCACTCTCTCCAGTTATATACTGTATAATACCTTCATGTTTCATACGAAGTAGGCCTGTTTTTTGTTTTATTTCATGAATTCCTATATTCCTACCATTATTGTTCCATAACTATATTAATTACATTTGTTGATATTGTAACGAAGAAACTCTTGTGTGTGCTGGCAGGATCTGTGGGGGAACCCAGTGATGTGAATTGTAATTGTACATGTAATTGATAACACCTGGATGCTCATGATGGGAGAGAAGGAAGGTGAGTAAAAGGGAGAGGACGAGGAATTCGCCTTATTCACCCGGCGGCCATTACGAGGCTGAGGGGTACACTTGCCATTACACCTCAGTCCAGCAGATGGTGGTGGTAATAATAATAAATAATAATAAAGGCTAGATGTCTTATAGACCTCTGAAGTTTGCCTACAAAAAAGAACCAAAACGGCCATCTTTGCCCATATAATGAGTTCCAGTTGTTAATTGAGGCTAACTACCTATGGCAAGTTAGCTCTGGGGTAGCAAAAATCTAAGTGTGCCGACTTTACATACCGGAGATCACAGTATCCACTCGAAGGCAAAGGACAAAAGTGTGTTCAGGAAAACGTCTGCATTTCAGACTTTTTCATCCCCGCGAGAGTTTAACAGGTGCGATAATTCAAATTCCCCATGTTATTTTCCCATAGGAAAAATCGCCAGATACCGGATGTCAAAGATGGCAGCTTTTTTGTAGGCGAACTTCAGAGGTCTATGGCGGAGTCTCTAACGGCATCACAGGGAAGCTATCTGGTGGGCTCTGTGGTACCTGATGTAAGGTATATCTCTTTTTCTACTAAAGGCAGAACAATGGCCCCAGGCAAGGGCGCGGGAAGGGGGGTGCTGAGGGTGCTGCAGCACCCCCTGCTGGCAGGAGATAGATTTAAAAAAAATATTATATAGGCTACATGTTTAAATAATTACTAATTCGCTGTCTGACATTATTTATATTTTTGTATGTGAAATGATGAGTCAAATAAAAAAAGGGTTATGGATAGGTTTGAATATAGGCTACTAAAAAACAGTTATAGAGATCAACGTGAACGTGAGTCAGTTAATGTAAGAACCGTAGCGTGGTTTCAGCTAGGCCTATGTGATGTACGGTTGATATAGGTCTACATATTCTATGCGATTTACACGTTCAAAAAAGCATGGATAAGCTGAAAGAAACTTTAATTGTGTTTTACAGTTTTGCAAAATTAATAAATGTATAGCTAGTGAAATCATTTCATTATCCTAGTCGCTAAGATAGAAATTATTAGGACACTTGCTGTGGAGACGACACACTTTAGGCTATTCAGAAATTATTTGCGAGATCATTGCAGCCTGATTATTAGCCTATATTTAAAGCCAAACATCTCTGGTGTGGTTTTGACGATCAGAAAAGTAATTTTCCTTAGCTATACTGAAATAGGCTAATGATGTCAAGTGCGCTTCTGTGGGGTTAGGGTGGGCGAGGTGGCTTCGGATTGCTGTCGCGGAACATTGGAATTTGTGGCTGCCCAGGACTTTTCTAAAACTTCTCTCTATCACCTGCACACCGCGCTAAAATGACGTATTTAGCAGTCAAAATCCGAAACATGTCCAGTTGGTCCAGGAGGGGAGAAATCGTCGGACATCCATTATTTTTGTTATTCAGCACCCCTGGTCAAAAATAGGTTCCCGCGCGCCTGCCCCCAGGCTATAACAATGACACCTTCAGGTCACTACCTGTCATTACAGTGCACCATTGAAACACAATTTTATGAGTTAGTGAGCTGACTGTGGCAAGATAGCCGCAGGGTGCGGACATCGACCTCCATTGGCCAGCAGCGCGGACGAGACATCTAGCCTTTATTATATATATCTATGGGTTCACTGGCCTGTTCTTCAGTGAGTTTTTTTTTAGCAGTTTGCAAACGAAGTGCATTACCACCACCATCTGCTGGACTGAGGTGTAATGGCAAGTGTACCCCTCTGCCTCATAATGGCCGCCGGGTGAATAAGGTGAATAGCCTCTCTGTTCACTTTGAAAGTTTGCAATACTTCGGTTTATTTGTAGGACACCCATGGACACTAACACCAAAGTATAAATTTATTTTGACATGGATACGTATGCCTGCTGCAACGTGCTATAAACCATTTTGCAGCTGATGGACAGCGAGATATCAATCAGCCAACATTGTTTACATGAATGTGTGTGTGTGTGTGTGTGTTTTTATTTATGTATTTACAATTTCTTCATGTAACTTAAAGGAGTCATAGAATGGTATGCAAATTTGATCTGTCAAAAAATGCTCAGGTGTGATTTCACAAGCCCATTTTTAGCCTTATAATTAGCCTTAGGAATAAAACAGTCCATTTTAGCAGATAATTAGCGTCCCCTCATGGTTTTCTGGCACCAGTACATGCAGGTGTTGGAAGCTACGAGGAACTAGGAGGAATCAGAGGGACTGGTCTTCTGTCATGTTTTGATTAACAACAAAATGGAACTGAGGCACATAAAGAAACAATACTAAGATGTATTTAATAAATGAAAACATAGATTTGTTTCTTCAAAACATAGATCACTTGAGAACAGCAAAACTCACATGTGGACAGCTTCATTAAATGAGACCAGACAAAGACTGAGACACCAGGAGCAAATTACATAAACTAGAAACAGATTAACACAATTAGGAAGTAGAGGCAAGACCCAACACCTCACTTAGCATTCCTGACATTCGGCAACCCCACTTCAAGCAGTAACGTGCACAAATGTTGCATATTATCACTGACTACAGCTTATAAACTAGTATAAGCAATGTACCTGTAGCTCTATTATGATCACACTTAAACATGACATTTAATTGGGCCTACTTGCTAAACAGCATAAATTATACAGGGGATATAGCTAAGAATGTAAACTTTGATTGAATATTTTTACAAGAATTTGATTGTAGACTACTCATCATATCTCCATCATGAATAGCCAATGATTACGATAATTCCAGATTCCAGAGATGATAACACATTTCCAGAGATAATAATATAAACACATAGCAAAATGGTATCAGACATACAGACATGTATACTATCATATATACAGCTTAAAGAGCAACTTGCAGGTTCAGTGTGTTACTACATTTACACACTCGAACGTTCTTTTCATGCTATATGTCACGAGGAGTTGTCTCTGTCAATAGCTGTCCCTAGCATCAGGCATGTTTCTGTTTCATCTGATATCCTTGTTCAGTCATTTCTAAAGATTTCTAACATCTCTAATTCTTTCTGCTTTATTTTACCAATTGAAATGGCAAAGCAGCCTGCTAAAGTTAAGCCCTCTTTACACTGAAAGACTTTGCAAAGATTTGGAAAAGAGAGTTGTTGAGTCACAGACTATGATTTTGCAACAACTAGGAATCATGCAGGGTCACTATTTACAAGACTACTAGATTCCTTTAAATTATTTCCATCGTGCACTACATATCAACAGGAACTTATATGATAGCCTACTTATATAAAAGTCATTTTTTCGTGTTTCTGCAGCATTGTTTCATGTGTGACATCCCTAACAGATATAGAGTTGTTCTGTCATGTGGAATAGCCGACTAATAATTTATAAGAAATTAAACAACAAATAATCATATAGGCTACAGTTGCCGCCTACTTTGCACCTTCCTGTTTGGTGTTGGAGAGAGGTCACTATTGGTTTTTATATTGTCACGTCACTATTTGCATGAGCCACAACTAAAAAGACTTGTTTGATATTGTCTTAAAGCCAAAACTAAAAAAAAAGACAGACTCCGACTGACTTAAACCTCTAAGATTGGCACCTTACACTTTACGATCTAGTTGACGGGAGCACGCCACGATTCCAGTACAACTCCCATGATTTCTGTCCGACTTTGGAAATTGAATCGGCGATGGTGAAAACAGACCAAAATCGTACAATGTAAGGCCGCCATTACTGACAATACATACACTGAATATAAATCTATCTATCTATAAAGCAAGAAGCGTCTGTGTGTCCGGATGTCTGTGTGTCTGTGGCACGCATATCTCGCTGACCGTTTGTCAGACTGATTTCAAACTTGGCAGGTGTCTTGCTACGGGCATGAGTAAGTGCAGTGCCAAATTTGACGTTGTTTGAATAACAAATGCAAAAGATATCGTTAAATATATCGGTAAAAGAAGCACATCGGCTTTCGCCGCTAGCTACTCCCCCTCCCACACAGCACTGTACTGTAAGCTACCAGTGAAGATAGAAGCAGGGCTTTGGCAGAACTGGATCAGTGTAGATTACAGGGGTAAAAACTTAAGCGAGTGCAAGATAACTCCGCGGATTTTGCAACAACACGCCAACATGCCAACACACACAGGTAGGCTATGCAGTGGCTCTTCAAAATTACGTAAAAAAATGATGTGCAATAAACGGACACTTCAAATAGCCCAGGCTACTTTGGACTGTCTTTAGACTTTGAATAAGCAAACAACAATTCCAACTGCAAGGTCCTAAATTGAAACGAGCGATACTGGTCCCGAATTAAAGAACTAATGCCACACATGCAAAGCATAACTAGCGACAAGCAACGAGTGGCAGACAGAGTGTGATGTCACTTATTGGCCACCAGAGACTGTTTTTGAGTCACACCGTTGCAAATTCCATATGATGCATCATTCCACAAAATGGTTTGTTTTCTCTATCGTCAAGTTATTCAATAGGCTAAGCATATAGCCTTGACTCAAAACAGCTGTTAGGATTATGACATTTTGATTTGTAAAAAATGTCACATGCAGCCATGCTTAAATTCTGCTCACTTCACATTTATTATATTATTATATTATCTGTAGGCCTATTCATTATTGAATGCTTACCTGGAATTATGTATTTCCCTATCATCCTATTTTTAAAGCAGGCCTACCTGCAGGCATGTAATTGGGCTACAGGAATAGCATGTTTGAACTGGCACTGCACTAGTATCTTGAATTTCCCCTTGGGGATCAATTAAGTATCTATCTATCCATCCATCGATCTATCTATCTACATGCAACAATACAAACAAGTGGTAACACAGTCAAACTCTATAATTTACATCAGATTGTGAAATTGAAGGGGAAAAGAAATAGCCTGGAAATATCCACACTCATTCACAAAGTCTGGGAGAGTCTGGGAACTCTCGATTGGGAAAGGTTTGCAACACTTGCATCACAACGGGCACTAACTTTGAAATCATTGGTGCAGCCTTACCAATCACATTGATCAGAGATGCCTAACGTTACTTCCTACTTTGCCTAAACTTTACAAACTGACAATAAACTGCATCAACAGTCCGGAAACAATGTATGTGTGTCTACCTTTGATATAAATAAATGTCTGCATTTTTCCAACTGCATTTTTTGATGTTTGCATGTGTTGCTGCCTCTGTTTATCACAATACGTTTCGGTTTTGTCTTCCCCTCTCAACGCTGATTAGATCTCCCTGAAAGAAGAGCTAGGTGGGCAGAACCAGGCTATAAAAGAAGGCCTCAAAACATATGTCCACATAAAATATGTCCACAAAACCAATACAGTTGACTCAAAAATCACTTGACAGAAATACACCATGCACATAGCCTACCAAACCACATTGATATTTACAGTGTTCGCAACGTTACTGCACTTATCACTATGTGGCTAACATCAGCAAGAAACTGGTTTGTTTGTTGGGTTCAAAATACATGGCACTGAGATTGGAAAAGGCTGTGATATTTGTTGCTACCTAACAAGCATGGACAAAATGTAATTGTACAGGCAAAACTATAAACTGGCAATTGAGGTAGTCTGCTGTTGTGGGAGACCTGGCTGGCTATCGTTAGTTAGCCAACATTAATTTAAATTGATAACGCAACTATATTTTGACAGTTTTAGATTAGGCGGCATATGCCTGCTGTTACAACACAAATAGAAATCACTTGCTTTTGTAGTTTGTTATATATGATGTGATAGAGCTACTTTTGATGCCGCTGTGATAGAAACATGTTCACCAGCACTGGTTACATTTTCAACCTTGTCAGTGTCAAAACTGAGGTATGATCCATTATTCCCTATATGGATATTATTGACCTAACTTGGCCGGACCCCCTCTTACTACATCAAATTTTGGAACGTTCATAAATGGTCTTTGTTGAAGTAAAAATGGCAAAGTGATAAACAGGGCCTTTTGAAATTACTTCTTTATGACAGATAATGAGGAGTCTTGAGTGAGTTTGTCTACCATCTCCAACTGGGCCTGTTAAAATTCAAGCCTCCCCCAAAACCACTATCAGTTCATCTTTTAAGTCACTTCTGACTGCTGTTCCTCCACAAGATTTCACAGCTGAAATAATACTGATAAAAGACACCCCCCTCCCCTTATGTTGAAGTATGCCTATTTTATTCACTGAGGTATGAACATATTGGTGACACAGGTCAAATGATCTAGTCATTCTTGAACATGGGAAAGACAAGTGAATTGACAATTCAAACCTCTTTAAGGCATAGAATGGCTTTGAAAAAAAGATATTTGTATGAAAATGCTCATATATACAGTAAAGGAGGCCACAAAAAGATCCATCAGACTCAACCTCCATGTCATTAGGTGATCAGAGTACATCAGAGGTGAAACCATCCAATCATTCTTGGGAAATGATACATTTACCACATGCAGTACATTGCCATGCACCTTCTCTTGAATGAACAGATAAAAACATTATATATGGGGGACAATTATACTTGGGCAGCTAGTAATATACACTGACAGCACACTTAATGTGAAAATAATGACTGGCAACCCCATGGTGCAAAGTATGTTTAAAATGACGGTCCTTTAGGTCTTTCAAGTGAGGACTGTAGCAGATCTGTCTCATAGAGCAATTGACTCAATCTCTTGAACTGGTCTTAGGGTGATTTCTTTTTTGTAAGAGAAGTGGGTAAGGTTGACCCTATTGTAAAGTCGCTGGCCTGGTTGAAGGGAACAATATAGGCTGTAGGTGAACTTAGCAAGTACTAAAGTACAAAAAGCTTCCACTGTCAGAATAGTGGAGTAAAACATGAATTGCTTCTTACAGCGTTCAGTGGGGTTGTCATCAAGTGGACAGATGTATGAAGATGAGAGTAGCTGTTCAGGATAATGCGTGCTGACACAACTGAAATAGGTTGGGGTGGTTGTTTGAAGTGATGTGGTAGTAGTAGGGATCATCTGGGTAGTGGTAGCACTGGTTGTTGTTGGCAAGGTTGTGGTCATACTAGTGGTCAGAGGTATTGTAGTGAGTTCAGATGTTGTTATGAGTGACGCTGTGGTTATCAGAGCGGTAGTGGTTTGACTTGTGGTTGCAGCCGTAGTAGTAGTAGTTGGTGTAGTTGTTGGTGTTGTAGCTACCAGTGTAGTGGTTGGGAGTGTTGTTGGAAGCAGAGTTGTTGTAATTACAGGTGTTGTGGGCTCTGTTGTTGTAATTGTTGTTGTTCTTAAAGTTGTTGTATGTTCAGTAGTGGTTGGCGGAGTTGTCATAAGCATTGTTGTTGTAAGTAATGTTGTGGTTGGTGGTGGTGTTGTTGTTGTTGTTGTCATAAGCGGTGTCGTCGGTATTGTTGTGGTTGTAGTAGGTAATGTTGTGGTTGTTGTTGTCATACGCGGTGTTGTTGTAGGTATTGTTGTAGGTATGGTTGTGGTTGTAGTAGGTAATGTTGTGGTTGTTGTTGTCATAAGTGGTGTTGTTGTAGGTATTGTTGTGGTTGTTGTCATAAGCGGTGTTGTTGTAGGTATTGTTGTGGTTGTAGTAGGTAATGTTGTGGTTGTTGTTGTTGTTGTTGTCGTAGTTACTGGTAATGTAGTTGTAGGTGTTGTGCTTGGCAATGTTGTAGTCATGGTTGTTGTCTCCATGGTAGTAATCTGTGTTGTTGTTGTCATAGGAGTGGTAGTAGTGTGCAAAGCTGTAGTAGTTGGCAGAGTAGTAGGGCATATTAGGACACTTTCTTCCAGTTCGATGATCTCTTGGCCTTTCAAAGACTCAGGTGAGGCACATAGTACTACAGATTTGAACATTTTGGGATTGGATTTCATCCATTCGTAAAAAGGTTTCAGGTTACAGTCACAATGCCAAGGATTGCCATCCAGGTATAATTTACTCAGTTTCGGTAGAGAACTGAAAACATCATTTGGTAGCCATTTCAGTTGGTTTCTAGAAAGTTTCAGGGTTGATATAGAGTTTTTTAATGGCTCAAAATTGTCTGATGTTAGGGATGTAATAACATTTTTCTGAAGATTAAGATCTGCGACCTTCTCCAAACCAACAAAAAACTCTCCTGCCACAGTTTCAAACAGATTCTCTGACAGATCCAATTTTTTGAGCTTTGAAAGGACACTCAGACCTCCTGGAGGAAGTGCGGTGAGATTGTTGCTCTTAAAACTTAACTCTGTAAGTTTAGGCATTTCTCCAAATAAGTTTGGTGGCAGATGTGTTAATTGATTACTGTGCAGTGTCAATGTTTTAAGTAATGGAAAGTTGACAAACATCTGCGGTGGCAACTCTGTCAAGAGGTTGTTGTCTAAAAATAACTTTACTAAATTATCTTTATGCAGAATTAATTGTGGCTGTATGTATGATATTTTGTTGTTTTGTAAAGCAATCTCTGTTATTTCTTGCAGATTGTCAAATATTCCATCAGGTAGAGATGGTAATTCATTTTCATACAGTCTGATTACTTTGAGTTTCTTCAATTTTGAGACGAGAGATGATGAAATGGAGCTGAGTTTATTTTTTGCCAGATGAAGATTCTGAAGATTTTCTAGCTGATCGAATATCCCATCCTCGATGGTAGCAATTTCATTTATATGCAGCTGTAGATCTTTGAGTTTCTCAAGACCATCAAACAATCCCTTCTGTAAACTCTGGATTTTGTTGCTTTTCAGGACAAGATTTTCAAGGCTGGTCAAATCCTGAAAGACTCCCACAGAAAGTGACTTCAGCGGTGTGTTAGATATCTCAATACTGTTAATGTTATTTAAGCCCTCAAATGCTCCAGGTTCAATAGAATCTGTAGGGGTACCAAGGAACTCAACCTTCTCAAGCTGAGGATTTGTGGCAAAGGCACCTTTGTGAATTAAACTGATTGGACTGCCCACAAAAAAGACCTCTTTGGCCCCTTCTTTTTTCAGTGTGACCGGGATTGCTGTGACCTTTTTGTCATAGACGTCTCGGTTGACACAGCTTTCCTCATCTTGATCACACACAGACTCACCAGAGCAGCCTGTTAAAAAAGCCAGCAAAATGCATATGCAATTGTGTAGTCTGAACATTTGTCCTAAAGAAGAAAGAGAGAAAGACAGGAGTATTTACTTAGTGGTAACATTGACAGTGTGTGTATGTGCATTGCTGTGTGTGTTTTTTTTTAGTGAGTCAGTTATATAGCTTCTTTAACAGACTAAAGAAAGAGTTAAAAGAGAAAGTTTCTCCAAAACACACACAACAGAACAAAATATATGATCTGCATAAGGTATTTTATTATTATGGTATTTTGACCGAAGTCTAAAATGTTGGTAGGAAATAGTATTATTTCCATACTACAAAATACTGGACCACAAAAAAAACTTCACTTAATGGATTGACTGTTTATACTAGTGTTCTGCAATAGACAAGGATGTAATTTTTCCGGATTAATCCGGGATTCCCCATTTACTGACATTGACTGAAATGTGACCAATGATTCATACAGAGCTGTAGAAAAATGCGGAGGAGGGGAGGGGGTTATTCGGTATCAAGGATAGCATAGAGCAGTTTCCTACTTTTGAGCAGTTCTCAATGTAACTGAACGTCAGTAAAAGAAGACGGCAGTGTTTACAGCAGATATTCGGGATGCAGTGGCATGCCATGCCATGCTCCGTATGTTTTCCTACTTTTTTGTCATTCTCCAATCACATCCCTAAATAAAGTCCAGTTTAGCCTAGCAGTAATTGAAAAGCTGGTGTCATTGCTCAATATCACCATTAATCTGTAACTAGAAGTCATCAGTATCAACTCTCATTTTTATAACAAGTATCCAAGGTTGCAGGAACACAACAATACATACCACATTGATGTGTATGTCTTGTAGGAGGCTATGAACATAAGCACTCTGAGGGAAACCACCACCACGTAGCCGACCTGCCTTATCTCTGAGCTGCCGCAGGCACAGGCTCTGGTTTTACTTGGCCAGTAAAGGCGAGGCCAGCTGACTTTCTGTTTAAAAAGATAAGATATGTAGCTCTACCCAGTTTTTTTTCTGTTAAGGTATGACATTTTTGTAAGCCTGAAGATATTGAAAACGCTTATTAATAAAGCCCATGCATATTGTAAATATGTACATTTGGTAAATGTGTAGATGTCACAGAATTTGAGAACAAAATAACAAACAGATATTCTAGTGTCCAGCAGAGGGCGAGAAAAAAGCAGCCTATGCACTAATCATGACTGAATGTTGATATTTTTTTCTGCATTAGTCCAAGCAACTGAAGCACTGCAAAAACTAGATGTACCGCATAGCGGTACAAAATATGACCGCCGCTCAGTCCTGTACATCCGTTCCGCGAAAATAAATCACACTTCAATTTCTCCATATTTTACTCCATCCCCGACTCTTGAAACTTTTGTGTATGCTTGTTTGGCATGCCTGAGTGTGTGTGTACGGCTGCACAGAAAGTAGCCTACTGGTGCTGAAAAGGTGAATAGATTGTAGAATAGTCAAAGAAGATGTAGCATTGTTATAAAACCTTTAAAATCTCTAAACAATCACAAGTAGGGCAGTTCATCACAGTTCATCCATTGCAACTGGATTGAAGAAAGGTCACTTACACCTGTAGGCTACATTGTATTTGGGAAAAGCAAAAGGTATCAGCATAATGTTATTTATTTATTTATTTATTTATAAACAAAAACATCTCTGTCAGTTCCATGCCGTTTTCAACAGCTATCAAAAACAAAGGTCATTTTTGGATGGATGGATTTTTTGTGAATGTTTCTTCTTCTACATAAGATTTTAGTCATCTTTAGTTCATGTGATACTTTATTGTCAATGCACAAATTAAGTAACAGTAGTCTGAAACGTTATTGTTAATGCACAAATTAAGTAACAGTAGTCTGAAACGAATTGCTGTTTTACATCTAACCAGTGGTGCAAATAACTGACATGTCCAAATGGGCCTTGATGAAATGCGTCGCTAGACTGTTCATACACATTTTAACGGGCCAAGTTGAAGAGCTGTTGTCCGTTATTGTTCGTGCAAATATAGGCTGATTCATGTTCCCTTGCATTGTGTAACTGAGGTCCATGGCTAGTCTGGCTTTCACCAGACCAAGCTCAATCTTTTAAGAAATCAAAAAATAAATAGCGGGCAGCCCATCGACGGTGCTGTGGTTGAGAGAGCGAGCAGCACCAAATTCCTGGGGGTGCACATCAGCGAAGACCTCTCCTGGACCACCAACACTGCATCACTGGCGAAGAGAGCTCAGCGCCGCCTGTACTTCCTGCGGAAACTCAGGCGAGCAAGTGCTCCACCAGCCATCATGACCACATTCTACCGAGGCACCATTGAGAGCATCCTCTCCAGCTGTATCGCTGTGTGGGGCGGAAGCTGCACTGAATACAACAGGAAAGCCCTGCAGCGCATAGTGAACACAGCTGGAAGGATTATTGGTGCTTCACTCCCCTCCCTGAAGGACATTTACACCACCCACCTCACCCGCAAGGCGACCAAAATTGTGAGTGATGCAAGTCACCCCGCTCACAATCTGTTCGATCTACTGCCCTCTGGGAAGAGGTACAGAAGCCTGCGCTCCCGCACTACCAGACTCACCAACAGCTTCATACACCAAGCTGTAAGGATGCTGAACTCTCTCCCTCCTCTCCCCCCTCCACCCTCAGCTACATAACATCCTGGACATTGGACCCACAATGGCCGCGTGCACTACTCCACTTGCACACTTGCACACTTGTACACTTTACAACTTGTTGTTGTCCTGAAAACACAACACATCTGCTGCTCTTACATAACTTGCACCACTATGTCACTTTCTTTCTTACTTAGGTCAAACAGAACTACACAAGCCTTTTATTGGCCTGACTTTGCACTAGTATTTTATTGACTGTCTATGCACAATTTCAACCAAATTTTGCTGCTCTTATTTTTTTCATTATTATATGTGCCCTCTTATTTACTTACTTTTTTGTTTACTTGAATGTTATGTTTGTCTGTGGACTTAAATTGGTAAAATATGTCTTGTCTTCACCGTGGGATAGTGAGAAACGTAATTTCGATCTCTTTGTATGTCTGGAACATGTGAAGAAATTGACAATAAAGCTGACTTTGACTTTGACTTTGACTTTGATCAGGCTGGGTTCACCCAGCCTAGTCCATAGGCACCCGATATTGCTGAATTTTCCGATTGAGATATCCACGCTCTGGCTATTCTAAATGCAAAAATGCATCAGGGAGTTATGTCAAAACTGTAACTAACAAACTAGATCCTAATAGAAAGCTGTTAGCTTCCCTAAGCTACAGGTAGGCTTATAAGGTAGGCCTATTTACAACATAAATTGTCAATAGGCTATGCTGGCGACACAAATAAAATCTCCTTTGGAAACCAATGGCTTACGCCTTACAGTATCAAGCGGACTTAAACTGCCATATCGTGGCGAAAAGTTGTAATAAAATTCACGCAGCTCCATTAGTCAAGGAAAGCGCGAATGAAGTAGCCACTTCTAAATGGGACCCACTACGTAGCTTAAGGTGTGTTGCTCACACACACGTGCTTTTTAATTTCACAGACTACAACTACCAAGCTGGAATCAAAGCACATCGATTCCCCTCTCACACCCTGCACGCACTTAAAACGAAATAAACAGGCGTCTCAGTCTCACGCATGTATAGGCAAAACTGTATCAGACCGGTGTAACGTTGGTAAATCTTCCATTGCACAGAATGATTTTTGTAGCACGTGCAACAAATGACAGTCGAAAGATACAATTACAGTGCTGCTATCAATTTGCTTGGTATAACCGCATTTATAGTTTTCTACAAATGCAATCAATCAAATTGGCCTCCATCACTCAACCAACACTAACGGTAACATTACCTAGGTCCTTATTGATATTATAAGACGTACCTGCAGTAAAAACCAAGCATGTCCGATAAACATCCTCAGATTTATTTTGGCTTCAAGAAGAAATGGGAATTACATTTCATGTGAACATCATCCTATCCTTAGACGTTATCTGCGGTAAACTACAGTCCTTGTAGGAAGCGTCCATTGTTTTTCCAACCCACTTTTAACTTCCAACAAAATTACTTCTCACTGCAACGATGCACCATCTAGTGGACAAACGACTACTTATCGCCAATACTGGAAATGCAGCCATGATGATGATGATGAATATTTATTTTGGCTTTCTTTTAATGCTACTGAATTTGTAATTATGTATCGGCCGTTCTAATACCGATAGTATGTGGGTGCCTGTGTGTGTGTGCATGTGTATATGTGTGCACCGCCATCTACAGGCCAATGAGTGTACAGTCACTAAATGTACACATAACCTAATTTTTTTAGACCCCCCCATGGATGAAATTCTACTAAACTACCCCCAGAAAATGCCAGGTCAATCATACACATAAAATATGGTGCAGTTCTGAACATCTTAACTGAAGATAGGGGCGATTAAAGCAGAATAATATTGCATTTTCATTTTTTACCGGGGGGGTGCAAATCACAAATGAGTGATTATGGGCCAGGTTGATGTGGGCCCTTGAGACCAACATACCATAAAAGATTCTTCATCCTCAGTGCCACGGTTCAGGTAGTTATTTAGGAAAAACTGCTTTTTTGCGGTTCGGGGGGCCCAGCACAGCCCACCAAATTTCATGTGCCCCGGTGGTTCGGTGTCCCAGGTATCGTTGACCAAAAATTCAGGAAGTAGATGACGGGGAAAAAAGATGACAATACCTATATGACCGTTTCGCTAGCTTCGCTAGCGGCGGTCATAATAAAACTCTAGTCACGAATTTGATTGTGTTGGTATGAATATATGTTGTAATATGTGATTCCTACAGTGTAAAAAATATATACTAACGTCTTAGAAACGTTGTAAAATGATTGAAATATATTAAGAAAGCCACCGCTATGGTGATTTCTATTGGTAGATTGATTTGTTTAGATCCAGTGAAATCGCTGCCTTGACAACGCTACGTCATGGCTTCGGTACTCTATTGAGAAATTAGTTGATATCTGTCGGAAAGAAGAAGTTCTAAACAAGACAGTTTTAGCTATTAAAATGTTTAAATTATAACAGGAAATGAACACAATGTAAGTGGCAACAGTGGAATAAGCGGGATAATGGACTCCACGCCGTTCGATTAACAGAAATGAATGCACTTACAAGGTTTAAACAGCCCTTCGCATGCACTTCAAGGCTGTTTTACAACTTTTGTTTTACAACAATTGATTTCTGTTAATCGAACGCCTTGTCGTCCATTATCCCTTACATAATGAGCTGGTATACTATTTCTAAACTGAACTAAACTTAAAAGCGCCACATTTAAGTGAAAACATTACATTTCTATCTAGAAAGAATGCAAGTTCTAAAGAATTTAGACTCCCATATGGTAGCCTACATGTTCTGTTGTGTTAATATGTGTGCGGTGGGGGTGTTGTCAGCAGCTGCTGAATGTAACTAATAAAGTAACTTGTAATCCAACTTAGTTACTTAGTAAAATCAAGTAATCAAGTAACTACCGGTAAGTTACTTTTTAAGGCAGTAATCAGTAATCAGATTACTTTTTCAAGGTAACTGGCAACACTGTCTATCGGACATATAAATTATTAGGCTACTTCTGTTTGACCATAATAACCTCTTTTAAAGAACATCCTATCAGAATAGTCTACAGTAGTAGATTAGTCTAGTTTAATACTATTCCCACTACAAAGAGTTCTGCTTATAATTTGTAACTTTAAAGAACCCATGATTGTTTACTTTCTCTTCCCGCAAAATCACAAAGATTGTCAGTCTGAATATGCTACTTTGAGAAAATGCTGTTCCTTTTCTTTGGACGACATATGGGGCGTGCCATGACGAAATGAGTCCAGTGTCGCGAAAAACAAATTGGATTATTGGATTTTCATAATCCACAGACCTTAGGGTTTAAAACAAGGGGTCATTTGTTCAATTTCGTTTAGCCAACCTAGAGATATTGGCTAAAATGTGAAAGCTATCCTCGTCTCAGCAAAAAAAACAAGTTTTGAGAAAATCAGCTTTGAAGCTGCAGTTGGCAAGTCTGACAGATTGAGGGGACTTAGCCAAAATTTTGAATGTTTACAACTCTCATGCCCCTCCCCCACTACCACCGAGCACCCTCTCATCGAGTTTGTGCTCGTCAGTGCGCACCAGACTGCACCAGGCTGTGATTGATAGTCAGATATCACACAGCCCTGCTCTTATTGGACCAGAAGAACCGGGAGCTGTGGATTTTTGCAAAATAAATAACAGGCTTTAGGTGGAGGTAGAAGTGCTGTTTTTTTTCTAAAACTGGCTGATTTATGTTGTTTTGTCGGAGCATAGTGTCAGTTTCAGTGAATATGATCAAAATAAATCTTGCCAAATGCAGCTTTAAGTGTAAATGATCTTTGACTACGGATTTCTTTGGAGAACAAACAACTGAGATTGACAGCAACAGCAACACCAAAACAAATTGAGTCGGACCAATCGGGTGCAATCTCCGCAAGGACGCTGGTCAGAAACAACTGTTTAGGTGACTGTTTTTTCTGCTAAAACTCTTGGCTAAAATTTCTTCAAAATGATTACGAGTGGATGGCCTATTTATGGTGACTTCTTGAAGTGGTCAAAAGCCAAAACACATTATCAGACCAAAGAAAATGGAAACTTTCCTGTTCTCACGTACACCGTATACTCTCATTCCAGCGTAATAATCAAGGAACACCATGGGCGCAGCAGCACAATGATATCATGCAGCACCTGAAAATAGCCCCCCCAGCAACAAGGTTTAACTGCAGCAGACGAATTGGCTAGTGACTAGATTATTATGCCTGAATGAGAGTATAGTTCCATGTCAAATTAGCCTAGAAAATCACCATGTTTCATTTTCCATTGGTCTTTCTTTCTAACTTGAGAGGAGACAGGTTTTAAACAGGAAAATTACCGGAAATCTTAGTCACTTTTAAACATGCAAGCAGGTGAGATGCTAATGGTCTAATCTGATTCAATGATCTATGCTAGGCTGGAGCTAAAAGTGGTATCACTCAGAGAATGGCTGGAGGAACTGGAGAAAGGTAAAAATCAATTTCAAAAATCAATCAAAAAAAGTTTAACTCAAATGTAAAATGAGTGCAATTCCCCTGGTGGAATATCCCTTTTAGAATAGATGTTCATTACATTATTGGGAGTTATTACATTATTGGAAAAATATTATATAATTGGGTTCTACATGGCACAACACATATAAAAAATAAAATAATCTGCAAATGACTGTACTATGTATAAATCCATGACAATTAACGACAATAATGATATCAGTTCAATTCATTCACACGGGTACAGCATAGCTCATACTGGAATAACTTGCTTCCTATAGTGTAGATTATGACTTGGCATGCTTGACATTTGCTCTCAGTGACTTTGATCTAAATTTAGTTGTATGCTACAGCCCACATATCAGAGTGAAAGGATTTATTGGTCACGCAAAGGACTGAAGTAGTGAACATGATATGGTAGAAACATTATATCATACACATGCCTAGTAATACACTTTTGACACATTGATGCCAGGTGTTACTTTATTACAGTATGACATATCTTAATTTCCATAGCATTTTGCACATTCAAACCAATGCATTTGTTTGAATCAAATTTAAGCAGATATTAAAATTCAACATTCAATTTACTAAAAAAAATACACACTTTCAAAATATATATAAAGAATTTCAAATCATTTAAATCACAAAGGCCAAAGTGAATCTATGATAGAGCTTTAAAGCAGCGTTTTAGGATATTTTGACTAAATGGAAATCTAACCAAAGTCTTTGTCCAAAAGAGTCTTTATTGCAGTACGTGTAAGAACTGACTTTCAGTCCTACGGAAATGCACAGTGTTAGTCTAATGTTTAATGCAGTGGTACCCACACAAAGAGAAGATGTCAAATACCTCTCATTTCAAGCTTCTGTAAAATGGGCTAGATGACTGAGTTTGATTTTGGCTGCTGGTGCAAGTCTCTGCTATCTCTCTTGTACCTCCTCCAGCAGGCCACGCCTAAAATGGTACTGACTATGATGGCCATGCAGACCACTGTAATGATGATCAAATGATTGCCCTGTAACTGGCTTGTACCATTGCCCTGTCCACTACTGGTGTCCTCACCCTGGTCTGATTTTGTAGTGGCATTGATGGTGGGTAGGGGTGTGCTTCTTCGTGATGGGGTTGTGTGTGGTCTTCTCCTCTTTTCTGTTGGGGTCACAGGGTCCACCTCGGTCGGAGCTTGGGTCGTTGGCTGGATAAGATTCTTATCTGGTATGTCCCGGATGACAAAACCCGAGAGTGATGTTGGTCCCAGGCACAATATACCTTCTGAGCTAGGCACTTTTAGGGGAAACTGTTTCAACCAGTCCCTGAGAGGAATAATGTCCTTGTCACATTTCCAGGGGTTCAAAGTCAGAAGCACTTCATCCACGATGTGGAGAGACTCCAAAAAGTCCTGATCTAGATTTTGGAGAGAGTTATTTCGCAAATCCAATTGGTGTATATGTGACACACCTTGTAGAACATCCGCAGAGATTGACTCAATTTTGTTGTGCTCCAAAGAAATGTTGACCAGCTTGGGAAGATTGGCAAACGTACTCTTCTTAATATTAATGATACGGTTGGTGTGCAGAGACACTTCCTGTATTTCCGTTAGACCACTAAAAGCATTAGCAGAGATGGACTCAATCTGGTTTCGGCTGAGCACCAGAAGTTTAACGCTGGTGAGATTGCTGAATACATCGTCTTCCAAAGTGCTTAATTTGTTATCATAGAGCCAAAGCTGCTCAATGAGCATAGGTCCAAAAGTCCCATAAGACAACTTTTGCAATTCGTTGTCATATAGGGAAAGTCTTTTAAGACTTGGTAGGCTTGTAAAGATACCCTCAGGAAGCACAGAAATCTTGTTATTGGAAAGAAATAGGCTTTGAAGTTTCTGAAGATTAGAGAACAAGTTTGCTGGTAATTGAGCAATTTGGTTATCCTGAAGTGCTAAGACTTGAAGGTTTTCAAGGTCATCAAATGCACCAGCTGGGAGTTCCTTAAGGTGGTTTTTGTTCAACCGCAGGTGATTGAGATTATGAAGTCCACTGAAGACATTGTCTGGCACTGAAGTTAACTGATTTTTGCTGAGATCTAGATTGATTAGACTAGTATTGACTTTAAGTGGTGAGAACAGTGAGGGAGGTAACGACTGTATGTTGTTCTCATTACAAGCAAATGATTGCAGTAAATGTAAGGTTTGAAAAAGGTCTTCAGGAAGGGACACAAGCTGTGTTCTTAGAAATACCAGGTTCTCCAAATTGATGGTGTGGTGAAAAGTTTTGGGCAAGACTTCTTTGATATCTGTGTCCTTCACAGCTAAATTTGTGAGGTGCTCTGCAAAGTTCTCAAAGTCTGCAGGTTTCAGTAAGGAGATATTTGTGTTTGAGATGAACAAGGAACTTGTTTCCACAGGGACGTTTGATGGAAACTGTGTAATTATCCGACCTTGACATAAGACTTTTCTATCCCGGCAAATACATTCATCCGGGCAGGCCCCAATGAGGGCAGTGATTGCAGAAATGAGAAAAATGTGGACTTGCAGATCCATTGTCACCTTAAAGTAAAAAGAGGAAAAGTTAGTTTAATTTATTGTAAGTGAACAATAAGGCATAAGAACAGTTTTATTTTAGTTTTAAAGTCAGAGCCAGATGTACGTAGATTTGTAAACGCAGCATTATCAGAGCCATGGCCAACCCGCAGAAGGCGAACGCTGAGCTTCTTCAGTTTACGTGGTATTTATCAAACCTGCCGTTCATCAGGTAATCAGGGCCTTTCTCCGCACCCTACCGCAATTTGTGAACTGTAGCTTTCGGTTTTACTCAAGTGTGGCCTGTTTGTACATACCATGGCATGTTTTTATGCGCACGTTGCAAAGAAAATTAGCCTCAAGTGGGCACAAAAGTGATAGTACATCTGCCTCAGAGAGTGAGATGACAACTCTACTAGTTGGATAAACAAATGATTGAAGAGGACCTCTCAAGAAACATTTAGTTATTATAAATCTATACTTGTTCCAATGATATCAATCTAACAACTAATAACCATTGTTTACAACTAATTTGAACATTATCTCAATGCTACATGATGAAAAATAAATGCCTCTTAATAGGTAATATCTGGAAATTTACAGCAAACCTTAACAGAGATCTGAAAAAGTAGCGTTCAATTTGAGCTTTAAAGCTCTATGTGGTATATCCAACATGATACGGTATACAAATTAAAAAAAAGATTTGTGATTGCTGGGTAACACAATTTCCAAAGTACCCTCCCAAAAAAGAAAGAGAAGTTTTCTAAATATGGTTGTGGATTTTACTACTTACACATCATTACATGCATGTAGACCCATATTCTTTTCTGATTGGCAATGGTATATACTTTCAAGTAGCAAGAGTCAAACGTGAATGAGAGAATGTGCCCATCCAGGGAGAAAATAAAAAGAAACAATTGCTCTTTCAGGTCATTTTATGAGACCCGCCAAACCAGAATCAGGACATGGGTGGAATTTTTGACAGCGTAATCCACAAAACATTTCCAGTCCGACATCGACTGTGATGTTTTTTCCTCCTCCGCTATTCCCACAGCATTAGTTTTCAAAAGTACTGAAGAGTGAATCTTGCCTTAACAAACCTCACAGCAATACCTACTAAAGGCAACAAACTGCCATTTGTTAAGCTTTGTAAAGTCCCCACAGGTCTGTACTGTGTCACACATCCCATAAAAAAGGAGTAGGATTACTTACCGTCAGGCTGAAATAGATGATTAGCTTTGCTGAAATAATGTTTTGCTTTGGAGAGTAGAGAACAAAGCTGGTATGCGATCCAGTCCCTCCCCCCTCTGAATTGATAGTGTGGTGTTTCCCTGGATTTTAATAGTAACCGGTATGCATTAGTCAGATTTTAGTCACTTCCAGTCCACCTGATTTCTATTTGTCTGAGCATCTATGACATCAAGATTTTACGTGAGTGAGGAACAGGGTGAACTTTCAACAAAAGTTACCTCCCCATTTTCCTCTCTCTCTAAACCACTCTCTCGCTCTCTGACTCTCGCTAGCTCCCCTCCCAGCTTCTCTCTCTTCCACTCTCTCTCTTTCACACACACACACAGGCGATTGGTAACTATGGGGAAACTACTGGTTGAGGAGGGCCTCACCCATCTGGGGAGGGGTGACTGGAACTCAGGCTGGATGCGTGTGTGTGTGTGTGTGTGTCTGTTGCCATGCTGACAGCGAGCTTTTCACTCTTTTACACAGACCATGAGTTCACTGGCTGCATCCCATCATGCTTTTGTGTGGGTTGTGACTGCCAGGCACGCCATAAATATAGCTAAGCCCCAGACCAGATAAAGACAGTTACCGTATGGCAGTCTTCAAGAATACCTCCAAGAAGAATTTAAACTGACATTGTATACAGGGTGCATACCACCAAAAGACAGAAGCCACATTCCTTTACATGTTGTTCTACAAATTAGTGCTAATAATGAATCTAATTTGGGTATATAATCCTTAATGGAATCTGATTCCATATACATTATGTATAATCATTTTTAAAGGGGAAAATCCCATGAAATACTTGTCTTGCTTCGTGTCCAACTGAAGTATGGTTTTCATTAGTTACACTGGCAGCCATCTTGTAATTAAAAAGCCAGAAGTAAGGAAGGGGTGATGGGTGGAGGTATGCAACATCAGTGCCGAAGTTATGGCCTTGTATGGCCCTATTTTGGCAAGCCCTTTAGTATCTCTTACATTGACCAGGTCTATAGGCAGAGGGTTACTTGAACCTGTACTGGCAGTTGTATGAAACTGAAGCAGCAATATTGGTAAATAGATATATGCAGTAATTTATTCAAGGACTCCACATGCTTTCAGCATTGGATGTACAACCTATAAGGAGAAATGTGCTGTTTTGTGAACATAGATAGATGACTCTTCAACATTTACAACATATTTCGCCATTTCCACAACTGTGTTCCATTTGTATATATGAGGAACTCATGTTTTGTCACTTTTTTATTGCACAATCACACATTGCAAAATCATTTGTGTACCATAACTGTTGCTTAGGTACAAATCAAGCTCAAGTGCTTTTATTTGTCACATGCACTGTAAGGCTTTTTACCTTTTTTACGAGGCAAACTTGTGAGATGTAGCTCTCTAAGCCACCTAAATATGGAATATTTCAATGTTAGTATCAGAGGCGGACAGAGTACACAGCATTACTTGAGTAAAAGTACAGATGCCCTTTGCTAAATTTTACTCAAGTGCAAGTAAAAATACAACAGTGAAATGTCTACTTAAGTAAAAGTACTGAAGTACTTGTTTTTAAAAGTACTTGAGTATCAAGAGTAGCCTACATTTTCTAAATATTGCATTACTACTGCCACAGTGCTCACATTTATGTACAGAAACGTCCGACATGGAGTTATGAAAAATGTTAATGTTAATACCTTGGAGAATGTAAAAGGAACTAAATCAAGTCATTTTCATCTTTTCACCATGATGCCAGGGATGGGCAGTATTTCTAATACATGTATTTAAAATACGTATTTCAAATACAAAATACTATTTTGTAATTTAAACACTTGAAGTGAAAACTATCATTAATTTGTTCAGAAAATTGAAATAGTCTGGCGAGGTGGGGCCTCAGTTTCCCGGGATGGACCTGCTGATTTGATTTGAAGGGTTAGGGTTAAGGCTAAGCTAAGTTTGACAACAGATCTGTTTATCAAGGCAAAGTTCAGAGACAAGGATAATAACTTTTTTTAAAAAAAATAAGTTTTTTGCATGTGGTGTGACCATGGATGTAGTGGTTAAAATAAGAGGTGGGTATTATGTGATCACGGTGAGGTGGACTGCGCGATGAAGGATCAGATTTTTTTAAAAGGCATTCAGAACATGTTTGATGATGATGGTGGTTATTGTCCAATGTTTTTAACAATACTAGCGGTATTAAATGGTTGTTGAGTGTACATATTGTGAATGTGGATAATACAGTGTGATCAGTTGCAATTGGTGAATAAACTCTTTTGACAGGTGGATAAACACTATTTCTGAAATTTCTGAGGTGGATAAACTGAATATTTAAAAGAAATCCACCCAACCACAAAAATTTGCTAGGTCAGTAATCGCCTATAGAGGGCTGCTCAGACAATGACAGGAGTGCCGTTCATCATGTTATGAGGTTATGTTTTTGTTTGAGCATCTTGTCCCCCTCTGTGTTTGCTGTTGAAGTTATTCCCTTAATTGTTTTTCATTGTGGTTAATTCCTTTTTAATGTATGTTCAATCTTCTTGAGAGATGTCACATGTATGTGTACATGGACTGATTTTGTTTTATATTTTATTTGTTGTCCTTTGTCCGATTATGTGTAGATGTATTTTTTTTGTTGCATGGCTTGTCACTACCCTGCACAACCACTGGTTGAATTGAGTGCTAGCTTTGTTAGCCTAAATCACACTGGAGTTCCTCCCCCTTACTAGAGGAGTCATGGCTCTGTGCCCAACCCTCCATCTTCAATGTTGGCCAGGCTGAGGGTTAACTGGGATGGTTCTGTCACCATTTAAAGTGCCCATATTATGACTATTTTTCAACAAGTTAAAATAGGTCTATGAGTTCCAGAAAACATGTTTCTGAAGTTGTTTGCTGGAAATAGCTTGTAGGAAAAGATTCTTACCTACCTCTATTACACTCTTTTTCAGTTCCTGTCAAAGTGTGCTGTTTCTGCTGCTCATTACATATTAATGAGCTGCTGCTCACTTACCCACGCCCCACTCCATTAACTGTTACCAGGGTCATTCGTGCCAAATCAACAAATGCCTCCAGCCTAGCCTGACCATCTTTGGCTTTGCTTCATACTTTATGTCAATAATGCTAAATATTACCCAACAACTACTGTGCAAAGGTTTAAGCTTGTATCTACATTATTTTCTGAGATATGTAGGCTTAAAAAACAGTTGAACTCGTAGGCTTGGTGTGGAGAGGTGGGGTGTTGATTATGCAACGTCTGAAACACGCCAATTCAAAATCCCCTAACATCTACTACACCTTCGTTTTACATAGTATAGCCCGTAGCTAACACTTAGCCTACCATAATCTCTATGTAAAACGGTTAGCTTGCTAGCTAGCTATCTAACAGTGGAACTTCAGTAGCCTATAAGCTTAGCTATCTCACCTAGTTGTAGGAAATACAGTATGTAAGTGATGGAATTAGAATGAATCCCATGAACAAACAGATAACTCTTACACCAACCTTATTTTGCCCTAAAAGGAGGTGGTGGGTGGGGATATTGAAATGTTTCGGCTTGTGACGTCAAAAGCCTTGCCGATTTTGACCAGCTCACCCTGGAGGCTGAAGGCAGGATCTCTTCAAAACAGCATGGGTGTTTTTTTCCCCCAAGTTTGTATGCGTGTGGAAGCACCAGAGACACACAATAACACATCCAATCCCAGAAAAAGTGATTTTTTCATAATATGGGCACTTTAACATAGTAGGCCTATGGTGTGATGTGGGTGCTTGACAACTACTACTTGTGGCATGTCTGCCCTCATGAGGCATCCGTTTCCATTTCTGTGGTGATCCCTCTTCCCTATAGGCGCCTCTGGTATCTTTCTCCCGGGTCTCTCTGGCCTTGACACCCCCCTCAATTAGTCATGAATGAAATTTCACCCTACAATGAGTTCTTTATCCTCTCTGCAATTATGGAATTTCCCCAGTTAAATATAGATGTTATTGTCCTTAGTTGTGTGGTCTCATACATAGTATGTTTTTTAAACCTCTATATTGTTTCCCTAAGTTAACACCAACACAAAATCAAACAAGGAGGGGGGATTTTATTGGCTTTTATTTGTCTGATTTAGAGTTTAAAATTTAGTGTAAGTCTACTGGTCTATTTAAAGGAATCCCTTGCAAGTGTTTGTTTCGTAATTTGTAATGTTAAGTAATTTTGATGGTAGGCCTAAACCAAGGGTATGTTCAGATTTTCAGTTTTTAAAAATCTGCCATCATTTTTGTTCCAAAAAGCAACCTTTTTTTTGGTTATCTGCTTGATTGATCAGCTGTCCAAAAACAGCATGATAGGGCGTTTTACCACTAGAAGTTGAACATTTCTCAACTTTAAAATTAAAAGCAGCTCTGAGATGCAGAAAAACACGTCCACGATCATTTAAAAGAAGCTGAGGACTTTTTTGAAAACACGGTCTACTCCATAGGATTTTAATGTAAAACAGACACTGGCAGCTGGGAAAAATATGTCTAGTCTGAACATAGCCTATAGGGAGAATAGCCCGCTTCCTAAATGTACCTACCTGTCTACAGGTATTTCCCTATGCAGAGAATTAAGAATTTCCTTTTGCCAATTTAGCAATAGCTTACTATTTATATAAAATTGTGTGATATATCCTTGCCAGGTGCACATGACATGACAGAGATTGTCTTTGGCTTTGTAAACAAATCCACATGCACCGTGTCCAGGGGGAAAGGTGTAAGCCATGAGTGGTATTTACAATGGTTATGTAAAATACAAATACTTCGAAACGCTATAGGGGGGAGCCCAGTAACAAAGAAGAAAAAGATCAAGATCAAAAAGATCCAAAAGATCAAATCAAGGGGGTAAGCAAACGTTTGGAAAGCGACCCACATAAGCGACCCACCTAAAGGAGGCTCTGAGGCTAATAACGCTTCACCTGGAATTAGCATTCCATTAACCCCTGTTCATTTTGGCACCACTTTAACAGCGAATAACTTTACATCTGAAGCGTTTTCAGCCTTTATATGAACCATTTCTATTTCCAGAATTACAACATTGTGGGACTGGCGTTATAACCTTGTATCTCACTTTACGGCTCCGTAATAAACTTTTTTTTTTAAATCAATGCTAAAATGATGTCATGAGCATGCGGCTTTCAGGTGCGCATGAGAAGTAACAAAGAAACTCAATGGCAGTTTTCAGTTGCCAAACTACACTTTAGTAGAAGTATAAATGTCTTTTGCTGGTCAGATGATAATATGACTGAAATCCAAATCACCTTCTGCTTAGACTTGTGTTTACAGTATGCTGATCAGTCAGCATGCCATGCATAGCCATATTTGTTGCTAATAGTCAAAGAATAGTTTAAAAAGTAAAGAATAAAAAAAAACAAGGTAATAGTACATAAAAGCAAAACAGGGCAATAGTTTCAACTATTTTTAATAAAAGTGGAGTGCATGATGAAGAATTCCTCACTTTATTGAGTGTAAGATAAAAAATAAACCTTGCGTCACACTTTGTGCCACCTATAGCACTATAGGTGCACGATAGGGCCCTGAGACCACAAATAGACCTCAGCTAAATCATTGCGTACCTGTGTGTACCTTTACATTATGTATCAGTGCACAGCTTTGTACTTGTTCCTTTACTCCTCATTTCTAAAACCGATTGAATAATTCTTTCTAGTGTGACAATGGAAAGTATATAACCCCCTGCCACATGCCTACATGTCTTTTCTGCAAGCAATGGAAGAGGCATGCATAAGCATTGAGGAGATAGCAGATATTTTCCACATTTCTTAGCTTGGGAGGACATTGTTTGAGGTAGATGAGGTTACTGTATGTGGCCAGATCCCAATTGAAGGTAAGATTTATAAACCTGTCATCCCTTCCCTTTTCTACAATTATTTCTTGCAATTATATTTTCCTGGAGTTATTTTTTGTTTCATGTTTTTATTTTTGAGTTTCACATTAGACTTCACATACAAAAATAAAATACAGATAGTATAGATAGCAATGTTTTATGTAAAGCACATAAGTCTGTTGTTGATTTGAAAGAATAATTCAAATGGTGCATGTGTGTATAATTTTTTTGCAAGAATGACATTTTGAAGGATTGTTAGTATAGTTTTGATATTTTGACTACAGGTCTTGACAAGACTGCAGTGCATTTTACATGTTAATCATATATATTTGTGTGTTCATTCTTGAATCAGAACAAAGAGAAATCTCTGAATCACTGTTACTGTGCCTAAAAAAACTTCCCATGGGCCATGTGATTACCAGGAAGCCTGTAATAAGCTAACCCTGCATGCCTCAAAAACAGACAAACAAGAGGAAAGGCAAGTACAGTTTCCCATACACTCCAGCAGATGTATCATAACAGGGCAACTTCATAAGAATGAAGAAGACTTTCACATATAAAAGACATAATATGTTACAGTACATACAATATAGTTACAATAGTGATTCTCAGTCATGGTGTCATTTAGTTGTTTCTGTCATTGGTAGTTCTTTTTAATAGAGCACTTTCTACAGAGCAAGTTAATGTTGTTGGGTGCTGCCCAAAGCACATGCATACTGTTTCGTCCTATACACAGCTGGAGCGGAGAGCCTGTGTGATTCAGATAGAGCTTTATCTCTTTATCTGCCCATTGTTTAGAAACACCCATTGACTCAGCCTCTATTACACAAACAAAATCAACTGAAGGACATGGACAAAGTGTTGAGAGAGGTCAAAGGGAGCAGACACAAGCTCATCTTTATCCCCTCATTTGTGTGTGTGTGTGTGTGTGTGTGTGTGTGTGTGTGTTTGTGTGTGTGTGTGTTTTGGTGACTCAGTGAGCCACGTGCCAAGCATTTCCCAGAATAAGGAATGTTCAGAGGGGACACAGGCAAATTTAGATAATCAGCCACATTCCGCCTGCTTAACTCATTTGTACAGCAAAGAAAATGTCACGCTGTTGAGTGATCAAACATCAAAATGTTTTCATGTCATTAAAATATGAAATGCACACTGTAAAAAAAAATACAATAAGTGTTGTGGAAAAGGACTTCAGATTAAATTATTTCATTACATTTACATTTTTAAAGTATGAGACTGTAGAATGTTTGATTGTTGAGAGTCGGTGATGGTAAGACTTTGTCGCCACCCTGTGTTGTAAAACTAGAATACAGATATCTGTATAGAACTAGAAAATGTAATTTCGAGGAAATTACCAGTGCATGAAAATATAACATACTGTATATTAACATAAAATGCAAAACAAATTTTTATTTGATAACAGTTGGCAGAAGTCATAGTTGATAACAACTGACAGTTGAAATGGCTGAACAGTTAAATAGTTGAGTAGTTTAAATAGTTAAATTATTTAATAGTGAATTATTGTAGTGAGGACATTTATTTTGAAACAGTTGTGGGCAGAGGAAATAGTTGAACAGGATCTGTAGAGCCAGATTGAATGTTTAAAGCCTGAGAGTATATGTCAAGTCAAGTCAAGTCAATAGCATTGCACCAAAGTGCTTTACATAAAATAATAATAATAATAATAATAATAATAAAAATAATAATAACAATAATACATATACATACATATACTGTAAACATATATAAAAAAAGGGAGAGGTGAGGGAGTCAGGGAGTGTTATAAGCTAGGGAGAAGAGGTAGATCTTTAGGTTGGATTTAAAACTACTAATAGTGGGGCAGGATTTCACAACATCAGGAAGGCTATTCCAAAGCTGGGGAGCATAGACAGAGAAAGCTCTGTCACCTTTGGATTTAAGAGAGGCAGAAGGAACACAAAGAAGACACTGGGAAGATGATCGAAGAGATTCATGCAATAATCAAGCCTAGAGGAAATAAAGGCATGTATAAAGATTTCTAAATCACTGTAGGAGAGAGAAGACTTGAGCTTTGCTATTGTCCTAAGTTGGTAAAAACTTCCCTTGACAACGCTGTTGACTTGCTTATTAAAAGTCAGAGAAGAGTCTAGGAAAACACCTAGGTTCTTGACCACACTGTGATGGTTAACAGACAGAGGGCCAAGAGACTTGCTTACATTGTTGACAGAATTTGGTGGTCCAAAAATGATTACTTCAGTTTTGCTGTCATTTAGCTGTAAAAGTTGTTAGCCATCCAATTCTTAATGTCATTAAGACAAAGAAAAAGGTTTGTCAATGAGCAGGAATTTTCAGGGGCCACCGGTATATAAAATTGGGTATCATCTGCGTAGCAGTGGTAATGAATATTGAATTGATTGAAAATGGAGCCCAGGGGAAGCATGTATAAAGAAAATAATAGAGGCCCTAAAATAGAACCCTGGGGGACACCACACTTAATGGGAGCAGATAAACTTGGGTTTAGTCTCAACTGCAGCCCTGATTCTGTGTAATCATATACTACATAATACTTTAACCAGATTTTTTCGTATTTCTTCATTGTATGTGCCTTCTTATTTACTTTTTATTGTTTACTTGAATGTTATGTTTGTCTGTGGACTTAACTGGTAAAATATGTCTTGTCTTCACCGTGGGATAGTGAGAAACGTAATTTCGATCTCTTTGTATGTCTGGGCATGTGAAGAAATTGACAATAAAGCAGACTTTGATTTTGACTTTGAGATGTTAAATCTGATATCATAACCTATATCATACCGTCTGTCAGCAGTTTGTGTGGGAGAAATGTGATACTCTCAATAACAAATGTATAAATTGTGCACTGTCACTTTAAGACAGTCGCTTTAATTCATGTTAATTTCTCAATTATCTTCTGCCTGCTCTGCTATGGCTAGTGCAGTGCTGTACCTATGGCTGGGCCCTCTCACAGTTTTTAAATGGTCAGTAGTGGGAACTACTGTTGCCTTCATGATTTCCTTTTAAAAGTTTCTTATAAGTACTACAGCCCTGATTCTGTGTAATCATATACTACATACTACTTTAACCAGATGTTAAATCTGATATCATAACCTATATCATACTGTCTGTCAGCAGTTTGTGTGGGAGAAATGTGATACTCTCAATAAATTGCACATGTTGAATATTACATTTTGTGTAATAATATATGGTTTACATACAATTTATTAAGTTTGGGAAGAACTGGTGTTCTTCAGAATTCAGAGTCTCTCACTATTTCAACATACATTTCTGTACATCCAACTTGCTCTTTCCATGAATGGCTTTCTAATACAGATCATGCGACATCCATTGTTAGAATAGTGAGGGAATTCCCTGAGACACACAAGTGACTATGTGATATTCATTACAAGTGACTATGTGATATTCATTACAAGTGACTATGTGATATTCATTACAAGTGACTATGTGATATTCATTGCCTATATGCTTCTTCAGAGAATAGTGCTGACACATAGCAGGAAAGACTAAGGGATGCCTATGGGATATTGTGCTTAATCCTTGAGTTGTCTATTGTCTCTGGTGGTCTGATGGTCCTGGGTTTTTATCCATGAAATGCTCAGGTATTGTCATACAGTATGTCTGTATGTAATGGTTTTGTCTAGAAACAATTGTGTAAAATGAGGCCTCGCCCCAGAGAACTTTGGATTTTCTGCTGGAACCTTTTTTTGAACCAACTCCTTGATTAGGAGTGACAAATAACCAAGGTTTTTTCAGGTATGGATTAGCCTAGATCCGTCAAACTCTATTTCACTAGTTCGCCCGTCGGCATGATTGCAATACTGAGTGTATAAGCTAAGTGCGTGTTTGGCATGGTAGCTGGCCGTGGTCATGGAATGCCTGAAGCGGAGATCGCGATATAGCGATGGCTGCTTGCACCCCCCAGTGTAAGGAGGATGCGTAACTGGGCTATCAGTGAAATGGAGGAGTAGGGGGAGGAGGAGGGATAACTTTGTGAGCGCCGCAGCGTGTGAAGTATGGATAAGGAGGCCGGCTTAAATACCCTGGCGGCGGAAGACAGGTGAGTTAATTGCTGTCAATCATCCCTAAGGGCTCCTCCCGAACTTTGTTTAGAAAACATCATTAAATCTGATGGAATATAAACACCAGTTGTTGTCATGGTCTTTGATATGTTGAAAAGTGCTGTTTTAAAAATGGTTTCCAAATAAATACAAGAGTTAAAATGGTGGCAAAATGTACAATGCAGTGTTGTATAAAGTACTAAAAAGCAATACTTGAGTAAAAGTACAAGTATCGTACTAGAAAAAGACTTTAGGTAGAAGTGAAAGTTACCTTTTAGAATATTACTTAAGTAAAAGTCTTAAAGTATCTGATATATACTGTACTTAAGTATCAAAAGTAATTTTCGGATATTTAATGTATAAGTATTTGCATAAAAGTAAAAAGCAAGAGGTTTTATTTTGAACTTTTATTGTGAACTTTATTTTGGCTTTTTTTATAGTAAAGCATAAAGCATATTCAGGGTTCCCATATCTTCTTAATCTCACTCATCAAGAAATTTCACTTTTTTTACTTCAGGTAAAAATGGAAAATAAATAACTTATTTCTTAAAAAAAAAAAAAATGACCTGCTGGTAGGGAGAACATTTTGGTCATGTGGTATGAGCATTTCTAGGGCTTACTCCCCAGGTCACCATCTCACTCTCACACACACACACAGGCCACCTACGTCCAGCAGCTACTAATATGCCAGTTCATCTTCAAAAAAAGCTGGTTTTCAAAGTTGCCAGAATTCAGTGCCTGGGAGTTTCAGGCCCAAGACCGGCCCACGTTTTCCATAGTGGTGGAAATTGGATAAATGAAGCAACATTTCAGCTCTTACTATCCTGTAGTTTTTATTAGTACCATGGTTCAATAAATGTGTAAAGGTTATATAATAATTCACTTCAACTGAGAAGTTAACAAAAAATATTCCACTATTCCACGAGTTAACAAAAACAGAAAGAAAGAAAGAAAGCCTTTGAAATGTAGCCTATCCCACGCTTCCACAAAGAGGCATATTGAACTAATGTTTAGGCTACATGTTTTTTGCATGGGTAGGCTATATTGTTGTTTGGTGAATTAGCCTACTCCTTTACACCCTCTTCTGAGCAAACAAGGCATATAGGTTTATCATGTAGGGTAATTGCTCTTTCTTACATTAAATAACTTTTAATGTTTTTTAATTTATCCTCTCTACTTGTCCTTGTAGTTATGGCCTTCTCATCACTAATTCAGGGTTGCCAACTTTGGGTGTTTGGCTGGAGAGAGATTTTGTTTAGTCATAGTGCGTGTGCGTTAAATTTTTCCCTAGGCCTAAACCTAATTTTAAAAATGTCTGTCCCCTGACTCTTTTGCTATGTATAATCCCTGATTTATGTAAAATGTAGATTTAAAAAAAAAAAAAACCTCTTAAATGATGACTTCTGGCGAGTTTTGTGGAAATAAATGGACAGATTGAGACTTACAAATATGAATGTGTGTATGAGTGTACGTATGTATCAGGGATGGAAATAACATTTTTTTCCACCTACCATTGTGGCTGGTGGATTCCAAAGTCTACCAGCCACTCAACTTTTTTACCAGCCACTAGAGATACAGTATGAACATTTGATGAAAAATCATGAATCGTTGATCAAAATGATCAAAATGATCACGGTTATTGGTATTATTGCGATATGGTTAAAATGTGCTGACTTTTTTTTCTGAACCTACCATCAATGTTGGACATAACTCATAATTGGCATGCCCTTCATGCCCAGTAGCAACAAAACTAAAGGTCAACAGAACAGCTAGTGTCATAAAAGTGGTGTGGCTCCTTTAAGACACAATCCACTGGTGTGAGTTTGCTGCTCTTATTTTTTCATTATTATATGTGCCCTCTTATTTACTTATTTACTTACTTTTTTGTTTACTTGAATGTTATGTTTGTCTGTGGACTTAAATTGGAAAAATATGTCTTGTCTTCACCGTGGGATAGTGAGAAACGTAATTTCGATCTCTTTGTATGTCTGGAACATGTGAAGAAATTGACAATAAAGCTGACTTTGACTTTGACTTTGACTTTGAGTTCTGGAGCCATCCAACTTTATCTAACTCTATAGCCTACTAGCCTACATTATCTAATTTTAATATTATGTCTAGGCTATATTTAACATTTAACATTTATTTTCTATTTGGCATGTTATGAAATTATGCATTGACCAATTTAAGACACTTAAATAGATACATGCTTAGCATTTTGTGAAAATAAATCATTAGCCTATGGCTACATCGACAAACTCTTAGCCATGAGCTTTGTATATCTTCTGATTTTAATATTTACAGATATATAGGTATTTAAGAACAGCTCAGTTTTAAGACACTTAACGTTTATCACAGCAAATAGCGGCTGTAGCACCGTATAAAAGATGAGAAAAAGTTATTTCATGTGATGTCTGTGATGACTAGGCTACTTCGCGAGTAGTTCAACAGAGAAGAATGGGCGGTCACACTTTGTGTCCTTTTGTCTCCTGCCTAAATAGCAGCGTGTTCGTGAAGGTGTCAAGGACCAGATTAAAAAAAAGCCTAGTCAGCGAATCAACAATCAGAGAAAACTGTGCTGAGAACGTTGTAGGCAGATATTAGACCTACCTGCTGTTGGTCTAAAGACATATTTATGCCTTAAACTCGTATGCTGTCATTTAGAAACAATGCTGTGGTCTAGAAAAAAAAAGAATGGATTTGGCGTGACATTTCTTGCGTGTGCGTGAGAGCGTGAGATTGGTGCTGAAAGCGTGAGTGTCAGGCCTGATGCGTGAGAGTTGGCAACCCTGCTAATTTCGGGCTCATAATTTTCAGTGGTCAACTGGTTGATCTTCTGCTCAGTCTCTCCTGGCCTCTTTCTACCATCCATTCTTCCTGATGCTTGTGTCTACTGTAGGGCCGGCTCATATGGCCATCATGGTCCACTACCATACAGTATCAATCCCCATCGTGATCGCCAAGTGCAACATGTGTTGTGCAACACACATACAAGGTCTAAACATGCGACAAACTGATAAGGCTAATATCTCATTGTTATTATATATCCAAAAGAGAACCGTTTTGATCAGCTCTCAAAAGTTAGAAGTAAAGTGCACTGAAATACAATTCTAATAGTAAAAGTAATACCTTTACAAGAAGCCTATTGCCTATTTCATGAAATATTGATTTGGTTTATTTTTAGATTTCATAAGACCTGGAGGTAAGACCCAACCCTCTCGTATACTTTATAAACAGAAACCAATTTTCTATTATAGTCTATGGTAGTCAGTGTCAAATCAACACAATTGCTTAGAGATATGTGAAACCTGAGCAATATTTAATGTGGTTAAGGAGCATACTATGAAAAAACATACTACCACAGAAGAACTACAGAGCGGTAACCTACCTAAGAATCTGATAACCAGAACAAGCTGGGTATCATTAACGCTACAGTATCCTACAAATGAGTCACATACACATGCACACATACACTTTTCCTTTTCTTAATAATGTCTCTGTGAATAAAATCAAATCCTAGTTTCATTAAGATAGCCTAGTACCAGGGTCAGATGAAACTACATTTATTGAACTAAAAATATGAAATAATAGAATCTAAAAACAATAGGCCTACTAAACAATTAGGCTAAAAACAAATTCAATGCATGTACTAGCCTAGGCTACTTGGCTCTTTTTATTTTTCCACAGGTTTCACTGATGTTATATAGGCTTAGCTACATCAGACCCTCTTGTGCATAATATAAAAACAACACAGGATCTGTGCCAAATTAATTTCAAAAGGGGACAATAATTTATTCAAGATAAAATTAGAATGGACACCTAGGCTATGGACTGGAGTTAATCTCCTTGGAAATGACAATCGATTTTACCTCACCACAATGTAAAATAATAATAATAAATTATTTAAATAGAGAATTATCTTGGTAACTAACCAAGGTCCACTTTACTAGCCTCAGTGGGTAAGTAGCAGGTAGACTTGACATGAGTTATGAAAGATCAAAACACGTGAAGGCTGTAAAATAGCATATTTTCAACAAGCTAGACGTCTGCTAGCAACTTACATCTACACATGCACGTCAGCAGCAAACCGAATTTAGCCTACTGGAGGAATCTACGTAGCGTCAGAGCCCGTCTACGGAGAGCCTCCCCACTCTCTATTAATCCCATACAAACCGAATTTGGCTGCAGTTCACCAGAGTTCACCTAGATGCCGATCGCGGGCGAGTCCAAAATACATGGGGTCCTATGGAGCTACATGGCTACATTTATTGTTTTCACCTATTTAACAACTGAAACCCTCAGATTTTATTTAATTTTTCGCAAAATGGATATGGATTATCAATCAAAAATGAAATAATCCGGGAGTCATGTCCTTTCGTTTTCTTACAGGTTGGGTCGTTGTTGCCCATAACATGCTAGCATTGATGCTATGCTATGCTATGATCATGCTAATGAATGACGTCATTGACACGTTTGAAAGGCTTTTTAGAACAATTAAGTGACTTTAAAAAATATAATACTCAACCAAGTGTATTGTCTTTGCCTCCCCTTTCGAATACAATATTCAAAAAATTACTTGAAAAAAAATTATATCCTGAGAAAAGTGGATTTTGAGGGGTACAGCTCCATAGACCTCCATTCATTCTGGACTCGCCCACGAGCGCCCCTAGATGCAGTACCACACCGGAAGCGTTCCGAGAGTGAAGGTTCTCCCCTTATTAGACATTCTCTGGTAGCGTTTAGTCATTCAAGGTTGACATTTGCTTGAGAAGTTGAAGTCGTTCGTTCTCTATCTCCGTTGCTTATAGCGCCACGGTGGTTAAAAATGGTACGGTCAGGGGTGTCTGAAATGGCTTTACATTAAAATGTTCCTACAGTGAAAATAGGAGTTGACTTGTATTGTAGCCAACTGTAATGATATTTTTTTACAATAGGCCTATCAGAAAAAATATCTGACCCCCACAAAACTGATATTCCTATCTCTTTGGGGGGTACTGGGTCTTCACTGTAATTCAAACTATGCAACCAACTCTTTTTGGGAGGGGAGAACTCCCTCACGTAGGCCAGGGGTCCCCAACCTTTTATGTACCATGGACCGGTTTGCTTCCTATTTTTTTTTCACGGACCGGGGGGCTCGGGGGTTCCATGTTCCATATGTGTTGTGCATGCGCATTACTTGAAAAGAACTAGCTCCAGTTATGTATGAACAGTGAAGGTAACGATCTCTTAAACATGTGAAAAACGTGAACTAGTGAAAATTGAACAATATGAACTATGAATATTGAACAACTTGAAGCTACATCTATAAGTGTGAACATGCTTAACAAAATATGGGAACAAAACATGGGAACTAAACGTGCATTACGAATATAATCAGTGGGAGCCCTGTGCTTGTTTCCCTGCAACAAGAAGCTTCCATCTGGGGGTGATGGAAGACAGTGACACCCTCAGTGTGTTTGAAATGTCCAGTCGATTGCACAATTTGGTCTTAGTTGCAGTCATTGCCGAAAACCCGGCCTCGCATAGATACGTGGTGGGAAATGGTAGCAACGTTTTCAGCGCTTTTACGGCTCGGGATATTCTGCTTTGGTTTTGATCCAAAAACCCGCCAGAGAGGTTTCCTTATACACACTCTTAAGACCACCGTCATTTGCAATTTCGATCAACTGCTCTTCCTCCTGCGCTGACAAGTTAGGACTATTCAATATTGACAAATGGGTAGCGGACCCACTCATTGGTTTGCCATGGATCTTTGGAGGATGGGAAGTAACGCTCAAACTCATTTAAAAGCGCAACAAGATGATCGCGCACCAGCTGCGAGAGAAAGGGCCCTGCCTCAGTCTTTCCCAAAACCCCCACTACTGTTTGGAACATATCAAATACACCCCGGTCCACTCGTCGTCCCCACAAATCAAGCTTGGCTTTAAATTCAGCGACTTTATCTGCCAGTTTAAACAGTCGTCATTCTCTCCTGGAGTGACAGGTTGAGGTCATTAAGCAACCCGAATATGTCACACAGGTAAGCGAGTTTTGACACCCAGTCCTCATCACTAAAATGTGCAGCTAACGGTGACTTTTTTTCTGTAAGAAATCTCTGCAGCGGCTCTCGCAACTCAAACACTCTGGCCAGTGACCAGCTAAAGATGCTTGTTTTTTGTTGCTCATTCTAGCAGTTTAGCTAACTTCGTGTGACACTACTGTTCGCTAAGAAGGTGAAGTGAGCTGACCTGAGGCTGCGCAGCGCTGAAGGCAATATGTAAAAGTGTTGAAGGCAGGACAGACGTAAGAAAATAGACCTTGCAAAATGCAAACATGCGTGCAATCAAACAACTGCATATAGGCCTATGTCATGTAAAAACGTGACATTATTGCGAATTAAATTTAATTTAGTTTGCATGCATTTTTTTTTAAACTCATGTCGTAGGCTACGGCCCGGTTAGGAATGTACCGGCCGCGTAGGCTACAACCCATGCAGAGGCATTGGTGTCATGCACAGAATGCGGAACGTGTCCTACTTTAAGAAAAGATAGACTAACGTGACAAATGTCAATATTTTTTCCTTTCACAGGCCACTGAGGCAAGTAGCGGAGTGTTCAGCTTCATAGAAAGCTGCCAATGTACAGAAACATTTCTTGCAAATACGGCCACGGGTGTATGACGTTCACTTTACCACTACCCCGTTCACCGAGTTCACCCCTATCGTCGGGGTGGTCGTCTATGATAACGGGAGGTCCTCCAGTAGGTGCTCGTGCTTCAATGGCGGTTTCAGTTGTGCTTCCTCCTCCTTTAGCAACAAACAAGCGCTGAAATAGAGCGCGCAGTGTGCGGAGCGTGCGTAATGCAATCTAAGAGCAGTGATTCGGCAAACCTCCCTTATTGCAGTCGCACACATTTCTTCTAATTTTATGTTTTAGTAACGAGTAACGAAGATGCTTAGTGGAAGTATAACGGAGTAAAAGTATACATTTTATCTAGGAAATGTAGTGGAGTAAAAGTGAAAGTTAAATAGCGAAGTAAAGTACAGATACGTGAAATTTCTACTTAAGTACAGTAATGAAGTATTTGTACTCCGTGACATTACAACACTGAATGCCGTTGGTGCCATACAGAAGAATTATCCAAATATAGGCCTCTCCTACACCATTGCATTGTATTGTCAGTACGAGATCTTGACATTCTATCCTCAGCTATTGCATGCAGGCAGCGATGCTAGTGGTAGTGGGTTAAGACCTGAATAGATGGGGGGAAGAGAGACTGTGTCATCACTTAAATGATGAAATCTACCACCCTGGGTTCATGACCAAAAAACAGGAACTCAGTTTGTGTTTTCTCTAAGTTCTTGGACTTAAAATGTTGACCTGATCTTGACCTAATAAGTCAGCCATTTCTGAAACATTAGGATAGATAACTAAGGACATTCAAATAATCCATGGATACCTCTTCCATCACATCCTGGATGTATTGTGTGAGATGACCTCAGAAAAAATAAGTTCACTCTTAGGCTTTTCTTGGTCTTTTGCCAAGCTCATAGCTTCCAGGCTTTCAGATAAAACATAATAGGAGGTGTTGTGTTGTAGCTATTGTCAGCGGTTTTCATGGAAATGTCCCCCATCTTCTTTTCCTGTGCCCGTCAGTCCCTCCCCTCACACCTAATTAGTGTGTGGGGGTGTCTTCGAAAGGGCAGATAGAGCAACAACAAATGGTGTAAGGGTGAATCACGCAGGGCCCACCTTAAAAACATCCCGTGGAAGAAAATCTTGTGGAAAACATCATTAAAGTTTGATTAGCTGAAAGGATGATGTCACCTTGAATCATATGATTATGAAAAAAATATATCAGGGTAGAAAGTGTGTGTCTGTTTCCATATTGGTATTTTCTTCAAGTTGAAGAACATTGTGGTGTATTGTCTGGGATACCATGCAATCTTGGTGATACAGTGATGGAGGAAAAGATGACTGTAATATGAGAATATATCTCATATATCAGACCTGCAAGACATCTAAATCCTTGCTGAAATCCTTGTTTAGTATTATGTAGATTTTTACATTTTGTCTTTGGGAGGATTCTGATTTATGACCTGACATTATGGTTATTACAATTTTGGAGGGATGTTAGAGTGTAATATCTCAAATGTCAGAACTTTTTTTTGCCCAATACCAAACACATCATCCAGATAAAGCACTTGTCTGAAACAGGAGGGCTCAGCTTTAGCCACCTGAGATGTGCTGTTCAGTGTAACATTTGCTTACCAAAAAACTACATTTGAAGTAAGAAAACTAAACATATTTGATAACACTATGGTGCTTTAATAACCGATTTAGGTAACACTTTATTTTAATGTGTCGCTATTACAGTGTACCTACCTAATTAGGTACAGTGGTACAACCTGTGTAACAACATGTACTATCAGGTACTGTCATTGTACTTGCATTATGTATTTGTGGGTACCTACATATAGTTGTTACATTGTAATACTGAGTGCTTTTACAAAACTTTGCCAATTTGCCTAAATTTTCATCAGAGGCAAAGAGCTGACCTGAGACCTGCTGGATGGGGTAAATCTGGCCATGATAGATTTGATATACAAACCATTCTTAGCTCCAGTCAAGGCCTCATTATTTTCAGTGTACATGTAACAGCTGTGCTGCTACAACCTTGTTACTCTTTGATACAGTGGAATAAACCTATTAAGTGTACCAGTTAATTACTTACATGTACATATGACATGTATGTTATGTCTTCGACATCTTGGAACAGGTCTACTAATTCACATGTACTGTGTGGTGTAACAGCAGACACGTTTCAACACATCAATTACAGGATGCATGACATCATTGACAGGATGTATATAACATGTACATGTAACTACTTAACTGGTACACTTAATTTTAATGGGTTTATTCCACTGTATCAAAAGAGTAATAAATGTGTACCAACACAGTTGATACATGTACTACAGTATGTAGGGTAATGGCAGACATGTTCCAAGACACCAATGACACAACATACATGTAATATGTAATTGTAAGTACTTAACTGGTACACTTCATTTTAATGGGTTTATGCCACTGTATCAAAGAGCAATAAGTGTGTACCAACACAGCTGATATATGTACTATGTAGTGAATTAGTAGACCTGTTCCAAGACATCGAAGACACAACATACAGTATGTCACATGTAAGTAATTAACTGGTACACTTAATAGGTTTATTCCACTGTATCAAAGAGTAACAAGAATGGTTTGTATATATAATCTATCATGGGCAGATTTACCCCATCCAGCAGGTCTCAGGTCAGCTCTTTGCCTCTGATGAAAATTTAGGCAAATTGGCAAAGTTTTGTAAAAGCACTCAGTATTACAATGTAACAACTATATGTAGGTACCCACAAATACATAATGCCAGTACAATGATAGTACCTGATAGTACATGTTGTTACACAGGTTGTACCACTGTACCTAATAAGGTAGGTACACTGTAACAGCGACACATTAAAATAAAGTGTTACCCCGATTTACTCTATTTAATTTTAACCTGAGGCATGTGGAATTTCACCTGCTTTAATTGGGATTTGAGATAGATATAGATAGATATAGATAGATATAGATACTTCCATATCGCAGAGAATTTGGTGTCATTTGGTGTTTTTCTTCCAGAAACAGACATCATAATGTGACAATGTGCAAATGCTCCTAATATCCATGGAATGAAATATATTAGCATGGTGCCTTTTAATCGATAGTTCTCCATGCTTCTGGAAGATAATCTTGTTCTTCCTGCCTGATGGCTGGAAGCTGGCGAAGCTGTCTGCAGGATAGTAGGCTATAGACTGGATCACGCAGTAAAGACTCCTATTATGATGCTGTATGCCACAGTGTAAACAAAAACAAAAAGAGCCTTCACCCTATCAGCCGTCAAATCTCCTGCCCACCCACCCACCCTCTCTCTCTCTCTCTCTCTCTCTCCTCTCTCTCTCTCTCTCTCTCTCTCTCTCTCTCTCTCTCACACACACACACACACACACACACACACACACACACACACACAGGGAGACACACACACAGGGAGACACACACACATGCTGCTGATGCTGCTGATGGTCATGACTCATTAAAGCGACACAATGTTGTTCTTTTACCTTACAATAATGACTTTAAACACATTTTGACTCAACACTGACTTAATTGGGAGAATGCCATTTCTGATATTGCTGATGTGCCTCCTGAACGCCTGGTACAATGTGAAATCGTGTTGGGTAGGAACATGGCAATTGGGTCACATTTAGACAAATTGGTTACTTTCTCAGCACTAAATGGGTACCCAGTATGTTGAAAATTAAATGAAAATGGGAATTCCTACATTGTGTCACTTTAAATATTCTTGTGTTTGATTGTGCTGTTCATGTTATTAGTTTCGGGTAAGCTCATGCACAAATACCTTGTATATGAATCAGTTGTTACATTCAGTATGCAAAATGTATATGTGTTTAATATGCCACCTAAAAGAATAAATAGTTCATATGTATGGCTGACAATGGTATATAATTTTTAGACTTATTCATGAATAACAAACACAGTTGACATGTCAGGCATGTCTGTGTATAAGAATATGTTAAAATATATGAAGGCAGGGCTAATTATGACACATAGTCAAACTAGGCAAACTAGGCAGTGCTCCAATATATACCATTGTCAACCAATTGATTTAATGTGTATTCTGACTGTTATCACAAGCTTTTGTTGTGATAGTGTTTGATGGCTTTGTACAAACTTTCATTTGGTGGTGCAAATTCATTGTTGTAGCATACATGGGCACAGCCTCATCAGATTGTTTGAATACAGCTATCCGATCTCTAAATGTAGCCACTAGCCAAATGTGTAGCTTGGTATCTAATGAATTCCATAGGTTGTGCTACATGCTTGGACGAAAGCTATGAGAGATCTGCAGTCTGGTTTGATGGCAGACATTTTCTGTGACTCCAAACAGTTAATTGTTTATAGAGAAAAATGTGACTGTCTGTCTGCCCACAGACAAAGTTAAAACTGGAAGAGATTAGATCAGGTTGGTAAGAGGCATAGAGTAATTAAAAGATAGAAAAAAGAGAAAAAAGATTTAAAGACTAGGGAAATGGAATAAGAGTGATAAGGTCAGCGACTGTGTGTGTGTGTGTGTGTGTGTGTGTGTCTGTTTGTGTGTTTGTGTGTGTGTGTGTGTGTGTGGTAGAAAGTGAGCAATGCACAGTAGTAGAATTGGGAAGCGAGTGCAGGCCATGCCAAGGAAAGTTTGCCAGCGAAACTGATGATACAGTGTTGCCCTGAGCACAAAAGATAGTGAAACAACATCAGGGACCTGAGCCTCTCCTTGGCCCCTGCTGATGTTTGTCTGATTGCAATGGGCCCACAACCGTCTGCTGCATTCCAATTATCAGGTACAGCTTCACAGAAATAAAAGTCGCTCCCACTGAATTCTCAAATTAATCCACGCTTTGTTTCATCGTATGGGAAAATGGCTGCAAATGAGTTATTACCCATCTCCCACATAGCTGCTGAAGTATTAATTGAGTCCATTAATCATAACAAATGCACTTGTCTGGCTGGTGCCCTAACTTGTGTGGCATTTCGATTAACTTTTACATGCTTTAAGGGAGCATTTGTATGCACTCTACCATGTAACACGATTAATGAGACTGTGACTGAGCTTTGGCAAAATAGGAACAAACCATGCCAAATGCTGACCAACTGCAGTGTTGTTATTGTCATCTATGATTATTATGGTGATACTGTGGAATTGGTCTTAAAACAATTGAACAGCAGCATAATTGTGCACTTTGCTGTTTTTTTTTTCTTCATATATCCACCTTGGTAGTGTTAACGTTGCTTCAAAAAAGAAGAGAGATTTAATGAAACTATAAAAATAAAGTGTGTGTGTTTGCTTTTGGCAAACACCCTTTCTCACCAGGAAATCATGTTTCCCACAGTTCTCTTGGCAAGGTACCCCTAGAATATTCTATAAACCATACAGCATGATTCAGCCTGTGCTATAGCAAAAAGATGGTCTGAATTATATATCAAATGACGAGGAAGAGTAAAGGCCCATCACTTTAGGTTGCAAGTCACACAGTGCGCACAGAAGGTGCAGCGTTCCGATGTCTTGCATAGCCTCTGAGAACTGACCAGTGCCACTCAATGGATTACTTGGATGCAAAGTACACTTGTCGTGTGGGCCCTGTGTGTCTCCCAAATGTTGCATAGAATGTGTTTACATATCTGTTTACCTGTGTGTTTGCTGATCATCGGGGACTATACAGAGGGGGGGACAGACACGTGTGATAATTATGAATGTTTTATTGGGGCAATACAGACTGCAAACAAGAATACTGGACAGATTGTGTTGTAGAGGGAGGGGGGAATGTACTGTAATGGCCAGTCTTTGGTCTGTGTCTGCCGCTGTTTTGTTTGTGATCGGTGGCCAGGATGGACGATCGCCGCCCACGGGGTGGATGACATACAGGTGTAGGCCCTCGGAAGAGTGGATGGCTGCGATGCAGATTGGCGGAGCTCGTAATGGACTGGGAAATAAAAGGGCTCACCAGTATGTGATTCGGAGTCTGGGGGAGAGGGAGCGACAAGCGAGGCACGGACGACGGACGACTGAACCAGCCATTAAGACGGTGTCGCTGTTCCTGCGCGGCCCTGCAATCCATGTCACCGATGAAGCTTGCCGGTCGCGTCTAGCAGAGGGAAGAGGCTACGAGAGAGGACTGGAGATCGTATGATCGTTAAGACTATTCTGCGCTCTCAAACCGATCTAAAGGAACGGTGATCCCATGTAAATGCCCGTGTGAATGAAGTTATTGTGATTGTTTGCCGCAAAGCGCTCATCGTGGTCGTTTACTCCTTAACAGTGTCAGCAGCAGTGAGTCGAGTGGCGCAGTGCTTCCGGGTTCTCAGGACGGTGACGTCATCACGCCAAGAAAGCGGCGGCGTGCCCACGCCAACCCCATCCCCTGTGAAGGCAAAATAAGAGTCCACTGGCTGTGCTTCAAGCTAAAGGTCCTGTGCTAGTGGATAAAAGACTGTAATTTTCCCCGGCCTACTTGGTGCACAGTGGCCGGGTGAGACTCAGTTTATTTTGATTTTGTGTTTTTTTGTTTCGGTCAGGAGGGGCCCTGACCGAACGGACATTTTTACTTGTTTGTTTGTGTGTTATGTTTCTGCCTGCACGAATGGGTTCTGGCTTGGGGGGGGGATTGGGAGGCTAAGTTGCTGGTAATGGTCTGGGGATCCGTAGTGTGCACGTGTGCAAATGGTTGTGTGCCGTGAACAAGATTTGCTGTGGTACTCTGCTTGAGGTCTTGATGTGACTAGGGTTCTGAAACCCATGGTAGCTGATGGTGTGGTTCTACTCACTTGTTTCTAAGATCCTAGCTGTGCTGTGTGACCAATGCTGACCTATTAACCCTTGCCCGAAACCTGTGTGGGTGGAATGCTTGTGACCTGTATGTAATAAAGATTTGTACATTTTCTTAAACATCTGTCTGTGTTGTGGTGTGTGTCCTGGGATTCTGAGCCTGTTCAGGGGTTGTTGTCAGCACTAGGCGACACACTGTCTAAGCTCTCATAACTGTGAACTGAGAGCTGCATTGCAACAAAACCAGTTCAATCCTCCCAGACACTTATTTCTCTCAGGCTCAGCAAAGAGCTAGTTCGCTGTGAAGATCAATGTTGGGATGGATCCAATGATCTTGCGTCCCTTGTTGGCCAAACAACACAATGTGCTGTTCACTGTACTTAGTCTTGAGGCCGTCTCTCCAAGCTGGCTAACCTCTTGGAGGAAGGTGAGCGTATCGTTACACAGTACTCCTACAGCAATGCAGTTTGCACCCACTCTCACACAGGAGAAATAATGTCCCGCAGAGCTTGCAGGATTTATATCATATTACAGCTGTTGTAAGAGCATTATGGTGTGAATGTGAAATGTTTGACGGTTTTATAATATTTGCTGTATGTGATTAATCATATTAGAACTCAACATACAGCATGTAAGGCAACACATTATCAATATCACAGGAGGTTGGTATCACTGAATTCCAAACTTAGCAAATTTCACAGACATTGTTAGTAATTTATGCAACATGACACGAGTTTAGAAACAGAGACAGATACTGTCCTTTAATCACGGAGGGACAGCCTCATTTGTGTACTCAGCTGTTTGTTTTGTAAGCGCTTAGCCTAGTTATGGATCCATACAGGTGCACAATTTTTCACCGGCCTTTGGGGAGCGCATGCAAACACAAAACAGCATGCACCAACATTACTCACGCTAATTGCTGCCCATAAATCACAGTGTGGGAAAACTGACAGTAATCAACGAAAGGCAGAAAAAGCACGTTCAATGTCAGTGTGGTCTCTCCTTTTTTTTTTAGTTTTTTTTTTTTTTAAATGACTTCCAGTGCTCCCTTTCCCTGGGTATGTCATCTTCTCCCACAAAGTCAGAGTGGAACATTGCTTAGGTGTCATCATGAATTTTTCATGCAAATTCAACCCCTTGGAAATAAGAAACAAAGTGCACAGGACCATATTTCCATAAATGTAATTATGGAGTGATGGAAGTGGGAAATGGCCTTCTGGCCTTTCACCGTAAGCCAAATAAGAGCCATGCCGTGGGAAGACAGCCCTGGCAGCACCTGGACAGGTCACAGGTAGCACACCCCCAAGCCTTTAAATGAAAATCAGATTAGTAATTTTATTCATTTGTTTATTTATTTTACCCAAGACTGACACAGCACCGGTAGCTATTATATCATTATTTTGTGATTCCACAGACAGACCTTGGGTCAGTACACTCATTAAAGCACTGAGCAAAAACAGAGTGGGATGGATGGAGGAGGACAGGACGCCTACAATGTTGGCTAATATTCACTATTTGGTGTTGGTTTCGGTTTTGCTAAAATGGCTACACTTATTTTTTTTTAGTCCAAGCATCACAATGAATTCCACAATTCCTATACACCCTCTACACAAACGACTGTACCAGCCCCTCATCCAACACCATATTCCTCAACGCCGATGACACCGCGATCCTTGGCCTCCTCACAGACACTCATTCAACCCAAGAATGTCTCAACACAGTCTCTCACTTCACTCAGTGGTGTGTAAATAATTATCTCAAACTCAACATCAGCAAAACAAAATAAATGGCTTTTGGATCCACACAATCCCACCACCCCATCATCATTTCCGATGAAACAGTGGAGACAATAGACCATTTCAAATACCTTGGACTCACAATTGACAAAAATAACCTCACCTTTGAACATCACACAACAGACATACAGAAAAAAGGAAACCAAAGACTATCAGCAGTGCGCAAACTAAAAGGACTTCATGTTGCCCCCCATCTCCTCCTACTACTTTATACTAGCATTGTCCAACCCATCCTTTTATACTGTTCCACCTGCTTCTTCAACATGCTTACTGTAAAAAGACGTAACAAACTCACTCAACTAACCAATACTGCCACCAAAATAATAGGTCTGCATACCCCAAACTTACAAGAACTAAACACTAAGGCCATTGCACGTATTGCTCATTCAATATCCCTGGACATTACCCACTCACTCAACCGCTATACTTCTCACCTGACCCCTACCCTCTGGCAGGAGGTTTAGAAGCATAAGGTGCAGAAGCCTAATCCCCTTAGGAATCCAAACACTCATAATGTATGTTTTCCCCATGAAACCCCCAATCATTTATGTAAAAGTCTGTGTCAAATGCCTATGATGTATGTAAGGTGTATGTCTGTATGTCATTCCTATGTCTGTGACCATGTATGTGCCATTTCGTGCTTGTGACCATGCAGGATGAGAAGCGGTATGGAAAATGTGAAAAAGAATTTCCCTAAGGGGACAACTAATAAAGTAACTAACTAACAAACAACAAGTATCTTTTAAAGGAAAAGAGAAAACGTTCTGCTAACTGTGAACTGAGCTTCACTCTCAATTAACTGACCATGTCTTGAGTCTTAGCTCTAACCCCGTATCCTTTTTTCTCTTCTTCACCATTATCAGAGACATTGTTTTGTTAATTGTGGCCTATTAAAATAAAATTGATCCTAGATATGTGTTGTCAACAGTGAGGACAATGGTGGAATAGAATCACACCTATAGTATTTGTCATGTTATGCTCTGGGTTAATGAGCATGGCAACACTATTTCGCAAAGAACAACTAAAAAAATACTTTATATTTGTCTTTTAACAGTTTCATTTCCTATTTTAATGAGCCTTTCATCAACATCTTTTTTGAAAATGTATAAATGTGTTCTTCATATTCTTCATATTTATGGGCCACCCCATTAAAAGTATCTGTTTATAGAGTACCATTTCATTAACATTTTCACAGCTAAATATATGTATTACAATTAGAATCATAATGGGTTTTTATTTATTTCACAACAAGGTCTTAAAATATTTTCCTCATTATTATTATCAAATATTTATGTACGAGAAATTAATGGCACAGCTGGTGCAGTACATTTCCTTTGCGCCCTCTACAGTATGAGTCCTAACTTATCCTGCGTGAATCACAGAATTAGACATTGCCCTGCTTTTTAAAGCCATCAGTTGTTTATATCATGAGCATTTGAAGGTTGTTGTGGTGTTATTTCAGGGCCAGGTCCAGCCATTAGGAGATTTACCTCAGTAAGAAATCAGTGGCATTGCATTGCACTTTCAAAAAGTATTTGTTATGGTTGCATGATTCAATGTGCATTGTGCAAATGTTCCTCTGATTTGAGCTTGAGGAGTAAGCACACAGTGGAGTAAGCACATGCAGAAATGAGAGAGGGGGAAGATGAGGAGACATGACCTGGGTAAGACTCAATGTCTTCATGGCCACTCTGATCCTATGCAGATGTGGGATGCTGTTGCTACTGCTGTGCTATGGGTCCCCCGCAACACAAAATGGATGTACCAAGACTGTTCACCAGACTTATACTGAGTGATATATACCATATACATCTTGACAGAGGCTGGATTTCAAAAATGTTCTGATCACTTCATGTTAAGCAGAAAATCACTGCATATGAATTGGCCAATATGAATTTACAAAAGAGTTGAAATGAAACATTTCTCAGGGTGTAATTGTCAGCCTGCCAGAATATGCCACGGTTTCCATAGTTTCTCTTTGTGATGGAAGCACAACTGAATTTTCAAAAACCTCGATCCTGTACAAAGGCATCAGGATCGCCTGGAGCTTTTGATGTTCCCAGAAAGACAAGAATTCAACACAGATCATAGGGAGCATCTCAAATCAGATGTGTATGTGCCAGAGGATGCAGAACAGTGATGAGTCTTAGAACTGTGAGTGAGAAACAAGATGAATATTTGCTTCAAAGGACTTCCTTGTCCTACAAGGTAAGAAAAACACAAACAAAAATAAAGATAAAGGGCTGATATTATGTTTTAAAAAGTTCTTTCACTCAAACAATGTCAATGGTGATTTTTTGGAAAGAAGCATAGAAGGATGGTTTAGATTATTTCAATTGTAAGTTAAATGGGAAATGTCTTTCCATCCTTAATTCTGCACCATACATTGATGAGCACTCTTAAGCCCTCATTCCTTCTAATCCCTGTCTGATACACGAATATAAATCTTAGCTTACTGCCTATGAATATTTCATAATCTTTAAACCAAATGTAATTTCTTTATGCTTTAGCAAATTAAGGGTTGGGGGCCAAAAATGGTGGGAAATACATTTGAGAGTGTAATGTATGATGCATGTAAAAATGCAGAGCTCATAGAAATTCCAGACTTGTCTCCAACTATTTTATCATAGCAGATCTTGGTTTGAAATTCCCTGCAGACTGGAATCGGGCCCCACAAGGCTATGCAAAAAAAATAATGGCAACCTCTTGGCTAGGGGTGCTGCAATGTCATAGTTTGTCTTCTCCTTTCTCTTTCTCTCTCTCTCTCTCTCTCTCTCCCTCTCTCTCTCTCTCCAGATGCAGACCACAGATAGGTTAGATAGATGTGGGGGAGAGTGATAATATTCCCCAGGTCCCTGAGAGGAAATTCTCGGCACCTGAAGAATCAGAGATATGTTTGACCCAGTTCATGGAACATCCATCGTGTGTCCATCTGTCACTGACTGGAAGAAATGGCAAGATGAGGGAGTCACCGCTGTCAGAGGCGAGCGCCATCAGCACGGCTATGAAAGTGACTGATGATTGAGTAAAAGCCTCCATTGTGCCCAAGAAGCTTGGTGACGTGCAGCTCTACATGTCCACCGTCTTTGCTACGACGGTCCGCTTGATTTGTGAATTCTCGGCAGATGCACGACGGGTAAGAAATAGGAACGGGAGTTGTAAAACAGCAAAGCATCCTGGGATTTGCATGCAAAATGGGTGGTTCGCCTGGGAATTTGATTTCCTAAACGGAGACCACTGCATGGTAATACTCACATTAATCTATAGGAACACAACTGGTGCAGTAGATTTCTCCCTTGTGCCCTCCAGGAGTTCTGACTTATCCTGTGTGAATCATAGAGTTAGACATGGCCCTTCTTTTTAAAGCCATCAGGCATTTAAATGTTATTTCAAGGCCAAAGAAGGTCTATCCATTAGGAGATTTACCTCTTTTTCATTTATACTTTTATGTTTTTAAGTTATAAGAGTTATTTTAACAATACAGAATACTCATTGTAGTACATAATTACCCTAATTAGAGTTACCGAATGGCTCCTTTTTTTTAACAACTAATAAAAGCAGTTACGATACGGCAAAAGAGGGGATGGTAAGCCTATGCACATAATTGACAATCTACAACCATTAGATGGAACAAATGTCTATGCAATGCCAGGGAAAGCTAGCAATAAACAATCACATGTCAAGTTAGGTTTGTCAAGTCACCTCAATAAAACCAGCTGACAAAAAGGGCTATACAATCAAAAGGTCATGCCATAAGCTTGGTAATAAGAACAAAACTGATCCAGTTAGCAGAGGCAATTAAACAAAAATAACAGCAAGTTAATCATTGTTTTAATCAACAAAACACAAACTAACTGCCCGAACCACTGCCATCGGATATATGTGTACTTGTGTGACCTAATTTATGACAGTTTTTCATGAGAACACACATGTTCTGTTGCTAAAAGGCATTGCATGCTTCTCACAGCAACACCCCTTGAGACATTTATCTCTGAAATGATAGCACTATTTAACGAGCATAACCAAATAAGAAAATCTTGTAGTTTACCTCTGACACCTTTAGGTAAACACGATCTAAAGCGCTGAACATTTGCATTTGCAGTAGAGACTCCCCAAAGTAATTTAGTGCCTATTTTCCATGGGCAAGCCTGAGTTGAATAACTAACTCTATAGTGTGCACACTGAATGTGTGATGCTATGTGCACTCATTAAAGAAGAAAAAATCATATGAATCCTTTTTTTTTTTTATATACCGGGAGAGGGCACAGCAGAGAGAGCAAGAGAGATCGAATGGAATAGACTGATTATTTTCTTAATTAACTTTTTGTTATGACAGGAATCAGACTGGGACTCCAATATCTCATTCATCTAATTAGCATTTTCCCATTCAGTTGTGCTGATTAACACAGAAGAGAGATTCAAGAGTTGATTAGCCAACCCTGAGCCCAGCACAAAGTACTATGGCATTCCAATCATGCCAGTGTGGACCTGGCTTTCAGAAACAGTGGACTTAAAAGCTTGTAGTACAAGTGCAATCAAACACACTTCAGCCTGAAAACGCTCTTACAGTAGTATGTTACAAGGGAATCCATCCAAACAACTACCATGTTTTAGACAAAAAAGCATTTAAGATATGTGCTGATGTTCGGAGGCCTCTGCTCTGCCAGCCACTGTGTGGAGCTCTTTATCCACACAGCCTGCCATTCACCTTCCCAGTGCGTTTGAAGGAGAAGGCACAAGGCAACTCAGATCAATGTTTCTCATTTAAAATGCCCAGCTGGTCAGAATCTTGTAGACCACCACTCACAGGCTAGTGTTTCATTTACAGTTATGGAGAGGCCCCTGAAGTACAGAAAGACAGGCAATACAAATGTGCATGGCTAAGATAATGTAGTGTCCAGTCGACAGGCTGCTTCTGAATGTCAGTGAAGAGAAAGAGACATCATTTAGAAGAGACAAGTCTGTTGAATTCATGGCTTTTGGATGCCTTTTATGGAACACTAAGTGGAATTTATGATTTAGGGTAGTATAATTATCAAGCATTATGGTATACATATACACATGCATATTTCATGTGTGGTTATAACCATGGGGGTAGCTAGTATGATTAAATGCAGTACACAAGGTTTATTGAAATCCTTGATAATGGAGCTGCTCAGACCTCAGGTCTATTAAGTTGAGCCTATAAAGGATCAATTGTGTTCACTATAAACAGCCTAAATTTTGACTAATGTGATTTCTTTGTTTGTTTGCTAAGGATGCCTTCATTGAGCACAACAGGTTTTACTGCCCTTAATCTGGAGTCCACTTTCTAGACCTGGTTATGAAGAGGAAGACTTATCATAATTAGACTTTGATTGCGTATTCATAAGTGATTATGCCATTGTTTTCCCTTGAATGATTCAAATTACCACTAATTATCTATGCTAATTGTGACCGCAGATCGTTGTGAGCTGTGGTGTGCTGTGGCTCATTACATTATTTATCAAGTAGCTACACATGTAAATATTTTGTCAAAATAAGTGTTCACGTCATGTATCTGCATGTGTGCACCCTCCACACATCACAGGTCTATACGAATTATATATTTATTTGGTGTGCATGTGTTTGTGTATGTGTGCACGGGTATTTGTATTTGAATATCATAATATACATGAGTGTGTGTGTGTGTGGGAGAGAGGGAGACAGAGATTAATCTGTGTGATATGAAGGCAAAATTAGCTTGTGCACAGCTAACTAAATGCATACTGTAATCTCGATCTCCAAATCCCTAGTGAGTGTTGGTTTGTTTGTTGACAACTGTTTGTTCTTGTTATTGTAAGGTAATAATAACACAAAAAGTTTATGTCTCCATGGTCACACGGTGAGTCACCTGCCCTTTCATAGTTAATTTAAAGTGGACAGGCTGGGGAATGAACCTCTGTGAGCAGGTCTAGGTCTTGCTACAGTGTCTGTAAGCAAAGGGGCAGAGAGATACGGAATGGAATTCTTACCTGGGACTAAGACAAAACAGAAAACAACAACAACAACAACAACAACAACAACAACAGCAAAGTGCACAAAGGTCACCACATATGGCTTAAGAACAAACAGTAAATGGAGCAGGGGGAAATTTATACACACACACACACACACACACACACACACACACACACACACAAACACACACACACCAAAAATAATAAGGCAGCCAGTCTGCATTGATGTGAAATGGTAGGAACTTGTCCCCTTCCATGCCTTTGAGTGATGGCTGGTATGCTCCACCACTTTCACAGCATAGTCCCATGGGTGCGGAATAAATGACTCAATCTGACTCAAGGCTCACTGTGTAAGCTCATGAGAACTCAAAGAACCTGATGAGGATGAGTTCCACGCATTTTATTCCTTAATACTTTCTCCTCAATTCTCCCACATTATCAAGTCTTCATGAGCATTACATTATTTTCTCTTTGTTTGATTTCAGTGTTTTTTCTTTTCTTTTTTTGCTCCGTTGCAACAGCCAAATATCTGAATTATATTTGGAGGCCCACCCCATTGATATGCAGTACCCTAAAGATATATTAAAAAGAATAACACCCTCACTCTGTTGTTCCCTTGTCTGGCTGCTCCTGGCCTTCTCCTTGGGGTAATGTGCTTTTGTGAGAGAGAGCTATATATAACTAAAGGGAGTTCCTGTCTGTGCATGAGAGAAATGGAGGGAGCATGCGGAGGGGAGAGGTGGATTTCATACCCGTAATGCCAGTGGCTGCATGACAAGTTTCAGAACTGTCCTTAGTGAGGACTACCATAAATGGGTCAGCCAAATAAAAATGCTCAGAGACACTTGGTAATAAACAACCTACTGCACTATGCCTTGGCCTACTGTGTTCTGGCTGACATAGTTTTAATCCACATCTTCAGTGGTACCATTTCTGTGGCACAGGCACAGACACTAAGGTAAACCACTGAAGTGAATGACCTCTCAGAAAGCTGTTTGGTAAATGCTCTTGTTGTGGCAGGAAGGGCAAATCTGGAACTTCACAACAGTTATGAAAAAAAGATTGCAATTGTATCAGGCCCCAAGATAAGATAATTTAAGATAAGATATATTGCCCCAAAAGCAATAACAGAGCTATCAGACCATTCAATTTAATAGTTCAAACTGTCAACAGAAAAGTTCTAATGACGTTTAAAGGTGCTTCTATTTTTGGACTCTGGGATTTTTTGACTGGAGATTGTGTGAGATTTCCTCCCCTACTCCATACGACATGCACGAGTGACAGTGTTCATTAGGCCTCTCTTTCTCTCTCTTCTGGTTTAATTAGAAAATTAATTATAGACAAACCATTATGGGTTACCATATTGACATGGCGAACACTTGAAAATCTAGATAGGAAACCCATTATCGTTATTCAGCCTGACTAGTGCAGTGGAACACATCAATGCACTGCTGCTTATTCTTCTGTCTGTCAACTGTAATGTACTGTACAGGGCCCACAATCCAACTGATTTTCACCAGGCAATCATACTAGATAAATCTTTAAGAGGACCACTAATGGTACACTTGTCAAGTGTTTGTAAGCTCCAAGAAGATCACTCAAAATCAGGAAAGAAATTTCAAGAATATTTAAGGTACAATGTAGAACCCCTCCACAGAGTCTACTGTACCATGTACCCCGCTATATACAAACCAAAACCTTGCTTCTGGAGGGTCTTTCACATTTTTATACCACTTAACGGCCACCATATTTCAGCCACACACTCAGAAATGGAGTGGTAATCAGTTGGCTGTAATTCAGCCCCTTCACCACTAGATGATACATACTGTAACTTCAAACTAATATCTGGTAACTGTATCTCATCCATAGTTGACTTGCATACATATCTTCATATTTAAAGTATAAGAATATATACTCTTTTGATCCCGTGAGGGAAATTTGGTGTCTTGATTTATCCCAATCCGTGAATTAGTGAAACACACTCAGCATACAGTGAACACACAGTGAGGTTAAGCACACAGTAATTCCAACGCAGTGAGCTGCCTGCTACAGCAGCGCTCGGGGATCAGTGAGGGGTTAGGTGCCATGCTCAAGGACACTTCAGCTGTTCCTACTGGTGGGGGTTCGAACCAGCAATCCTCCGGTTACAAGTCCGAAGCCCTAACCAGTAGACCACGGCTGCACCAAGATGTCACTCTTTTCACCGCCTGTCTCTTCAGTGCAACTACTATTTCCTTGAGGTTAGCACAGTGATAACACATTCTGGACTTGGCTAACTGATACCATGTGAGAGCGTGTACCATTCCCTGAGCAGATGAGAATAAATTGAATATGTCCAGAGATCCCACAGACCTCTCAGGATATCAAGTGTCAGGTTGTGATAAAGATCGGTTGTCTGTGAGTGAACTAGATGTACCGCAGAGCGATACAAAATATGACCGCGGCCCAGTCCCGCACATTTTTTCCACAAAAATAAGTCACACTTGGCAAATTGTGTTCATTTCCTCCTTTGTTCCTGCTTAGCTTCAGTAATTCAGCAAAGTCAGGGTATCTGCTGGTCTGGCTAAAAACAAAAGGTGAAAGGCATATATGATTCTAACTGTCTCACTGAATTGCATTATGCACATTCAATTCTCACTGGTATCTGCTAGACAACAAGTACCAAAACATGATTAGTTCATAGATTTCACATGTAAAATACATTTTATATAACCCCACCCCCATCTTGCCTGTTCATAATTTTGAGAAATTGTTGAATTGTGTGCATTTGTGCGTGTACGTGTGTGTGTGTGTGTGTGTGTGTATGCGTATGTGTGCGTGCATGTGCTTGTGGATGTGCCTGTGTGTGTGCATGTGCATGCATGTGTACATCTACTGTGTGTGTATGTGGCATACGTATGATTACTGTGAATGTATGTGTGTGAATATCTGTTTATGCCCCTTGAACGTAATTCCACGAAACTTGGCGTGCATTCAGAGGGTGTCATAATGATCCTACACTTCCAATTTCGTGCAGTTTTGACCATGTTAGGTCACAGATACCTGCGATTACAACCTCATTTTTACTTTTTTGTTTTTAACTAGGTGGCGCTATACATGAAATGAGTGGTTATGGAATGGGTTGACATGGCCCCTTAAGATCAACATACAAAAAAAAAGTTGGTCCTCCTAAACCCTACGGTTCTCGAGATATTCACAGAAAACTGTGTCTGCCCTACCCTCCTTTCGGGGGTCCAGTCCAGCGGGGGGGCTACAGATGAAAAAACGAAAAACGATGGTTCCATGCTATCCATGTGGGACTACATGCCCACCAAGTTTCGTGTACCCCGGGAATCCTTGACAGAAATTTGGCCGTGTGAAAAAGAAAAAAAAAAAAAAATCTGACTAAACCTATATGACCGCCACTTCGCTGCGCGGCGGTCATAATAAGTGTGAGCGGCTAATTGCTTGGATATTTTGCTGGACAGGACCAGATCCTGTACTTCTCTCCACACTCTGATCTACGCATCTCTGGACTTCCTCTGTCAGAGGCCCCAAGTAGTACGTGTTGGCAACAATACCTCAAGCAGCATCACACTGAGCACAGGGGCCCCCCAAGGCTGCGTGCTCAGTCCGCTGCTCTTCACCCTGCTGACGCATGACTGCACTGCAACCTACAGCAACAATCACATAGTGAAATTTGCTGACGACACAACTCTGGTGGGTCTCATCACCAAGGGCGACGAGACTCAATACAGGTTGGAGGTCGACCATCTGACCACGTGGTGCAGGGACAACAACCTCCTGCTGAACGTCAGCAAGACCAAAGAGATTGTTGTTGACTTCCGGAGAGGTCACACCCAACACCTGCCACTGACCATCGACGGTGCTGTGGTGGAGAGAGCGAGCAGCACCAAATTCCTCGGGGTGCACATCAGTGAAGACCTCTCCTGGACCACCAACACTGCATCACTGGCGAAGAGAGCTCAGCGCCGCCTGTACTTCCTGCGGAAACTCAGGCGAGCAAGTGCTCCACCAGCCATCATGACCACATTCTACCGAGGCACCATTGAGAGCATCCTCTCCAGCTGTATCGCTGTGTGGGGTGGAAGCTGCACTGAATACAACAGGAAAGCACTTGCTCGCCTGAGTTTCCGCAGGAAGTAATTAATTATAGACAAACCATTATGGGTTACCATATTGACATGGCGAACACTTGAAAATCTAGATAGGAAACCCATTATCGTTATTCAGCCTGACTAGTGCAGTGGAACACATCAATGCACTGCTGCTTATTCTTCTGTCTGTCAACTGTAATGTACTGTACAGGGCCCACAATCCAACTGATTTTCACCAGGCAATCATACTAGATAAATCTTTAAGAGGACCACTAATGGTACACTTGTCAAGTGTTTGTAAGCTCCAAGAAGATCACTCAAAATCAGGAAAGAAATTTCAAGAATATTTAAGGTACAATGTAGAACCCCTCCACAGAGTCTACTGTACCATGTACCCCGCTATATACAAACCAAAACCTTGCTTCTGGAGGGTCTTTCACATTTTTATACCACTTAACGGCCACCATATTTCAGCCACACACTCAGAAATGGAGTGGTAATCAGTTGGCTGTAATTCAGCCCCTTCACCACTAGATGATACATACTGTAACTTCAAACTAATATCTGGTAACTGTATCTCATCCATAGTTGACTTGCATACATATCTTCATATTTAAAGTATAAGAATATATACTCTTTTGATCCCGTGAGGGAAATTTGGTGTCTTGATTTATCCCAATCCGTGAATTAGTGAAACACACTCAGCATACAGTGAACACACAGTGAGGTTAAGCACACAGTAATTCCAACGCAGTGAGCTGCCTGCTACAGCAGCGCTCGGGGATCAGTGAGGGGTTAGGTGCCATGCTCAAGGACACTTCAGCTGTTCCTACTGGTGGGGGTTCGAACCAGCAATCCTCCGGTTACAAGTCCGAAGCCCTAACCAGTAGACCACGGCTGCACCAAGATGTCACTCTTTTCAGGAAAGCCCTGCAGCGCATAGTGAACACAGCTGGAAGGATCATTGGTGCTTCACTCCCCTCCCTGAAGGACATTTACACCACCCACCTCACCCGCAAGGCGACCAAAATTGTGAGTGATTCAAGTCACCCCGCTCACAATCTGTTTGATCTACTGCCCTCTGGGAAGAGGTACAGAAGCCTGCGCTCCCGCACTACCAGACTCACCAACAGCTTCATACACCAAGCTGTAAGGATGCTGAACTCTCTCCCTCCTCTCCCCCCTCCACCCTCAGCTACATAACATCCTGGACATTGGACCCACAATGGCCGCCTGCACTACTCCACTTGCACACTTGCACACTTGCACACTTGTACACTTTACAACTTGGTGTTGTTGTCCTGAAAACACAACACTTCTGCTGCTCTTACATAACTTGCACCACTATGCCACTTTCTTTATTACTTAGGTCAAACAGAACTACCCAAGCCTTTTATTGGCCTGACTTTGCACTAGTATTTTATTGACTGTCCATGCACAATTTCAACCAAATTTTGCTGCTCTTATTTTTTCATATTATATGTGCCCTCTTATTTACTTATTTACTTACTTTTTTGTTTACTTGAATGTTATGTTTGTCTGTGGACTTAAATTGGTAAAATGTCTTGTCTTCACCGTGGGATAGTGAGAAACGTAATTTCGATCTCTTTGTATGTCTGGAACATGTGAAGAAATTGACAATAAAGCTGACTTTGACTTTGACTTTGACTTTGACTCAGCTAACACACATACACAATTGATTTCATCCTTATAGATTTCAGTTGTGTCATTGGATGATGTGGTTGATGAAGTCTTGCTGCCTTCCCTGTGAGGTACGTGAAGGCTTATGTGATCCCCTTCTCTTTCCAATATATCTAATGGTATCTGGTATATATCTGCTAATGGTTTCAATGGAAGTGGAAGATTATTTGGATTTCGGCCCTATGTGTGATTTTCAATTATCTAAAAAACATCATGTCACTGTTGGACATGCTTCTCTGCCTTCCTGTAACCCAAATTTAAGTCACTGATGCTTGCAAAAAGAGCAGACATCAGATTACCACTGGTGCTTCAATTCAGTTTTTTCTTGCCTTGTATGCTTCTCCAGTGAATATGACTTTGTATCACCATCATTCCACTTGCAAAAAAACAGACACCTCTCTTCTGTGGTCTCTTGTCGGTGGAAATAGCTATCCAATTCTATTTGATCAGCAGAATCCCTGTCCCTGTCTTTGCTTGAAGACTCAACTGTTGAAGGCACATATTCATCTGATGAGCTTTTAACAGGAGTCTCCTACTTTCTTTGCAGTTATGGCTGTATGCCTAAGAATAAAATGCACCAGGGACGTGCAGAGACCTTTGAAGGGGCAGGGGCTCAAATTAAAAAAAAAGGGCACATGGAACACATTTTTCAGAAAACGATAGGTCTTTTCAGTTTTCATTAGGCTATTGTCTACACAGAGATCATAGGCTATAAGGCTACATCTTATTGATTAAATTCAAAGCTAATTTTAATAGCCTAGAAATCTAGACGCACCCTAGCGGCAGCAAATATGTTATTGCCTAGTCTGGCTTGTCAGGCTATAATTTTAATGTTTATCACAGTGAACTACCACCATTAGCAAGCTGGTATGGAGTCAAAATAGGGTCTTTAATATTGAGAGCTTGTGAAAAGATGTTCACATGTGTAATAAAGTTTTGCAGCTGTGCAAAAGGAGTTCTGCATGTGCAAAGAAATTTCATACCTGTACAAATATTTTGTACATGTGTGAAAAGAATGTGTATCTGTAGAAATGTTTTGTACATATGTGGGGGGGAAATGCGGATCTGTAAAAATATTTTGTACACGTGTGGAAAAAATATGTACCTGCACAAATACTTTGTACGTGTGTGAATCTCCTACGCGATGCTTTCCTGCGCAACACTGAAAGTACGAGCTTGTGTAACGGCTCCTACACACAGTTGTGTTCCGTCAACGCATTCCAGTGGGTGTTCCCGACGGTAGCTATGCAAATGACTTGAAGTAAAACCGTAATGTGATTGGTTGGTGCCGTCCGTAGATTGGCTTGATTGGCCGGTGCCGTCTGTCGGTGCAGCAACAGCTGAACTTCTCAACGCGAGCGATGGGAGAACGGACCCACAATTCAGTTCGGCAACGGATGACGTGAGCCCATGTAAAGTGAATGGGATGCGTCTCCAGCAACGCAACGCACGCAGCTGTGTGTAGGAGCCGAAACTGATTTGCAATGCTTACGGACTTTTGACCCTAATTTTACTGCCTTTCTGAAGAGCCAATCAACACATTGCTTGCTCCGCCTTAACAATCTTTGGTTAAACAACTACAGTAGCCTATGTCGTCGGGTTATGACGATTTAGAAAAGGTTTGCCTACTCTGTTTTATGAACTAGGTCTACTAACCTAAGCTACTATAACATAGTAACCTAAACAGAATATGTTATGAACGTTCAGCCTTAGATTTTCGAAGCTGCCAGGTTATTGAAATGGATGGACCATGACATGGTTAAAACGGGTTTGATAGCCTACTTCATTAAACATGAAACAACTTTAAACATTTTATTCTTTATCTCTAATCTGAATACTATTGCATGTTCAGACAACTGCCAAGTGACCTTACCGTGCTCCCAAACGTCTCCTGCAGCACTGTGCCTGCGTGCACCTTCTGAGAGTTCACTGAATGTATGACGTCACGGATTGGTGGCCGGCATAGAAAGGCATTACAATTAACACAGAAAATTGTTATTTTTGTAAATTTCTAATTTTAGCTAATATTCACGTTGGAACTAGCGGAAGTATTACAAATTTTAAAAAGAAAAAAACGGGTCTTGTCAAAAGGGCACTTGGACATCAAAGGGGCAAAAAGGCAGGTGCTAGAGCCCCTGTAGCCCCCCTTCTCTGCACGTGCCTGAAATGCACCCTGAATGCTGGATGTCAGTCTGCCGAGTTTGTATGTCCTTTAGCTTTTACAAATAAAAATATCAAATGACAAAAGGGGAAATAATGACAGGAAAGTGAAAGAAATAAAGAAGATTGCTTTGCATGAGGTAATACGTGCTTTAGAGCAGTGGTTCTTAAACTTTTTGTCTGGCGACCCCCCCAAAAACATGGGGCAAGTCTCGTGACCCCCTTCTCTCTAACCAGTGGAATTTGGTTTTGACATGTTGCGAGATGGGCATTGGAAGCAGAGATGGAAAATGTCTTCTCTCATAGGTAGGCTATGTCAACAACAAAGGCATTATGTCAATGGCAGCGTTTGACTAAAAACTTTAAAAAAAATGTCTTTAATCCAGACCGCAAAATTTGCGACCGCTCCAATATTTTTGCCGACCCCCAGTTTAAGAACCACTTCTTTAGAGTACCCCTGCCAACAACCAATCATTGGAAACCTCTGGAAACCTCTGCATAATCTTTGCAATGACAGAAACCTAACCTACAGAGCAAGTTTCTAAATTGTGTGCAGGTGACAAATGCACAAGATAATTATCTGGCACATACAGTATGTTTTAGACCTAATCCTATATCATATCCTATATCATGTAAAGATAGTATACTGTATCGGTGATTTTGAAGTAGAAAGCATATGTCTTCTACTGGGTCCTCGTATGAAAAGGTTTGTCTGGTTTGTCTTTGTTGAGTCTGCTGAAAATAATGATCCTTTTGACAGAGTGCGAATTACCCCATCATAATTGGGGGGTACTGCTCCTTCACTTCTTCTATGACCATCATGGTCCACTACCATATCAATCCCCACCGTGATCACCAAGTGCAACATGTGTTGTGCAACACACAGAAGGTCTAAACATGCGACAAACTGATAATCAGTAGGCTACAGAATATCTCATCGTTCTTATATATCCTGTCGTCTCCCTGCGGCCTGCTCACGGCTTTCATCCTGTGCCTGTTTGCTGAGCACCCCTTTCCTTAACATATATGAACAGTGTATAAAACCTAACTGCACCTACACTTTTAATGTAATTGTTTGTAGATCTTGTTAATATTTCCTGCTTACTCTTTTAGCACCAAAAAAGTGCCTGATGAAATAAAATCCTGGTTTCATTAAAATAGTATCAGGGTTCTCAGATGAAACTACATTTATCAAGCTAAAAATATGAAATAATAGAATGTAAAAACAATACCAACCAATTAAAAGCTACTTGGGTCTTTTTATGTTTCCACAGGTTTCACTGATGTTATATAGCCTAGGCTTAGCTACTGTACATCAGACCCTCTTGTGCATAGGCTACTGCCGGTAATATAAAAACACAGGATCTGTGCCAAACTAATTTCAAAAGGGCACAATAATTTATTCAAGATAAAACGAGAATAATCATAAGCTATGGAGTTCATCTCCTAGGAAATGACAATCGATTTTACCTCACCACAATGTAAAGCTTGATTTAAATAGAGAATTAGCCTATCTTGCTAACTAACCTTGGTAACTAACCAAGGCCCACTTTACTAGCCTCAGTGGGTAAGTAGCAGGTAAGTAGCCAGTAATTCAATGTATGAAGATGTGACATGATGAAAGAACAAAACACGTTTATGAATGAAGGTTGTAAAATAACACATCTTCAACAACCTAGACGTCAGCTAGCAACTTACATTTACCCATGCACGTCAGCAGCAAACTGAATTTAGCCTACTGAAGGAATTTACCTAGCGTTTTGTCATTCAACGTTGACACTTGCTTGTGAAGTTGAAGTCGTTCTCTAGCTCAGTTGCTCAGTGGTTAAAAATGGTACGGTCCACAATAGGGGTGTCTGAAATCGCTTTACATTAAAATGTTCCTACGGCGAAAATAGGAGTTGACTTGTATTGTAACTGTAATGATATTTTTCACAATATCAGAAAAATTATCTGACCCCCCCAAAACTGATATTTCTGTCTCTTTGGGGGGTATAGTACCCCCCAGTACCCCCTGTAATTCGAACTATGCCTTTTGATTATGTCATTATAAATTTGTTTTACTAGGAGGAAATGATCATGTGTCCCAGAACCAATGATCAGGTCAGAGTCCTGGAAAACGTTTTAATGGAGCACTGCATGGAGACTGTCAAAGAAATATACTATTAAAATGATCATCTTTAATGTGTCTAAACATTCCTAGGAGAAACAAGAAAGGCACTCAGAGAGCACAGACCTCTCCCAAGGCCAAATGCCCTATCTTGCAATGTTAACGGAAGCAAAAAATAATTAGTGGATATGCCCCGTGAAATCGAATCCGCTTCCAATTTTAATGGATTCTTCCTTGGCCCATGCTACACCCCTTCACCAAGTTTCATGAAAATAAGCCTGGCAGTTTTTTTTTTCTGTATTCCTGCTGAAAAAGACAAACAGACAAATGGAAGGAGAGACCCACAGACAAACAAAGAGCGATGAGGTACAGAAAATATTTGTGTGAGAGGGAAGCAATTTTCTCTCAGCTCTTCATCAGACTTGTGAGGACTAAAGCACACAGAACATTGCCAAACCACTGGTTCCTTTGTATGATGTAACACATGAGGCTGCTTTTCCACTGTAATTCAACTGATACAAAATAAAAGAAGAAAAGCAGCAGACCAACCTCTTGCTGGCCTAACACTGTTATTGCATGTACATTGGACTTGTTGGTGGACAGAGCACGCACACACACACACACAATTTTTGTTGACTTGCAACTTTATTTTAAATAATTTATTTGAATCTTTTTTTTATCCATCTTTTATTGTGATTTTCTTGTCTCAAAGAAAGGTATAAAGTATCAACTAATTATTGGCCCCTTTAATATGAGGCAATTAAACTGCAATATGATTTATATAATACCGAAATACCATTTGTGGTCCTCCTAATGGTTGCATAATGGCCCTCATATGTTTAAAACAGGTCTAGCAATCAGTTCAAATACACCCTGCTTCACACTGAAGTCAATTATTATTTTCCCCCTTGAACAGTGAACATTTCCTCTATAGAATACTGACTTCAGGGTTACATTAAAAGCATTTGCTTTTTATTATTGTTTGAAAAATTAAATAGGCATGACACCCCTTGGCTGAAACAATGTGTGGTTATAAATTCTGAGGAAATTCAACCATACGCATAAAAACACTTAGAACATGCATCAATGTTACACCATAATGAACTGTTTGTGTCTTAGGGGCATGGAAACACTCATGCTTCCAATGTGATATTGCCCATTTCAGTTTCCGCATTTAAATCATATTTCATTTTTGACACTGCAGGCTTCCTGTTTGGAATGTGGTCTTCTGGGAGAACGCTGCACAGCTGCAAGGGGAGGTGAACACAAATGGCCACGCGCCAAACCCCAGCCGCTACACCGTGATGAAATTCAGCATTATTGCAATATTTGTTGCAATCATTGCGGCCCTGAAGGGTGCATGGTAATCACAATGACTCTGTAGGTTTCCTGCCAATTATGACACTCACATCATGGCCTTTTTATGGCTTTAACTGCAGAAGGTATACCAAACATGCAAGGCTTATTGGTGACCCACCAGGCACCTAATGGTTGAAAGGGCAATACTGTTGTTAGTATTGTTTTAGGTCTACAGTATCAGGTAAAGCAATACATGGGCGTGAACATAGGAGTAAACACTATTTGGAGCACAAGGGTGTGCTGTTGTGAATAAATGTAAGGATTACATGCAGTGAAGATACACTAGGATACATCCCATACCATTACCATTTTATGTAGTATTTGTTTATTTTTATTATTGATTGTTACATTGACATTATTGTTATCATTACTATCCTTAATGTAGCTTACCAACTTTCTAATACGTTTTACCGTTCATTTTAACTATTGTATTGTTACATTTGTCTGTCGCTTTGGACAAAAGTGTCTGCTAAATTACATAAACATAAACATCCCACCATGACATATTGTGTGTGGTTAACACACGACAACACCCACACAAAGCTCGTTAGGTATGGATGCACATATTTCAAATTAATCACTTTTTTAGTTTCACATCAGCATGTCTCATAATAACCCCCCATCTGATATAGCGCCTGCGACTATAGGAAATGCTCCCACATGCTTTCGAAAACACGGATGTGAATTAGTGGTAACTGGCAGCTCTGTCCCACTGTGTACCATTTATCAGTATTTTGAGAAGCATTCATGTAAAACAGCATTTTAAAGGCTGCCCAAGCAGATCCTAAAAGATGTCTAGAATATGTATCCGTTGTAAAGTGAAATCAGAATACTAACTCAGCTCTAAGATGAATCGCCATTCAGTGCTGCACTTGGTTCCTGACACCTCCTTTTCTGACACTCCTCCAACAGCTGCTCGATTGCTCTTGAGGTTATTTTCATATCTGCACTGGTGAAATTCCAAATGATCAGTCGAGTCTGTCCACTCTCATCATGTTATATTACCTTCCGGCCCTAATTTTTTTTTTATAGACAGAAAGCATTTTATGCTATGAAGTGCAATAAGTCATGATGAAACCAAATGTTTCATGCATTTTGTCCTCACAAGTATAACACTTTAGCATTTTGTCCACCAGTATAAAAGCTTTAGCATTTTGTCCAGAGAATGTTCTTTTCTGAAAGCAAATGCAGGATGAAAGACTGAATAGTGCTCTTCTTTTGTGGAAACCTATTAGTACTTATTAGCTGTGACTCATCAGATCTCATGATACATGTCCATGTTATGAGGGGCAGCCATGGCCTACTGGTTAGCGCTTCGGACTTGTAACCGGAGGGTTGCCGTTTCGAACCCTGACCAGTAGGAACGGCTGAAGTGCCCTTGAGCAAGGCACCTAACCCCTCACTGCTCCCCGAGCGCCACTGTTGATGCAGGCAGCTCACTGTGCCAGGATTAGTGTGTGCTGAGTGTGTTTCACTAATTCACGGTTTGGGATAAATGCAGGGATCAAAAGAGTATACTTATACTTATACTTATGGAAGTGAACAAAAATCATTCTTTCCATATAAAAGCAAACCTCTGTACCCCTAACATATTATTTATTAGGTGTTCCACCCTGAAGAAAAACTTTGCCCTTCACACAGAAGAAAAAAAGCAGTGAGCATGAACCGTCCTTGTCCATGACCTCATAATGTGTGTTTGTTTGTTTGTGTGTGTGTGTGTGTGTGTGTTTGTGTGTGTGTGTGTTGGTGAATACCCTTTTGGACAATCCATTCCTCTTCAGTGATTTGTTGTGACCGCTGTTGCTTTTGCTAAGCAGCCATTGCAATAATGCATCTAGTAGAAAGGCAAATGAAGAGAAGATGTAAGATGAGAGTGCATTTCTCAGTGTGATAGACAATGAGAGCCACCGTAACCTTCACCTTCAATTAGTGAGGCTAATTTACTCAGCGCTAGGTCCAGTCCTGGAGAGGGACACCTCCACTCCTGCATAAGGCATAATGCCTCTCCTTGCGCCTTGTGGTAAAATGAATGAAGTCAGCATTTGTCCTTTTACCCTTGCCCCACTCCCAACACGTTGTCTGGCACTGGCTTTTCTCAATATAATTCAACTTCTGAGGTACCATTCAGTATTTGAATCAGTGGAATAATAGGCTATAAAGGATTTTAGATGGGCATTATAAAACATTCCCTGGCCAAGGTCCTGAAACATTTGGTAAGGATTGTGAAATGTGCACTGCATGGATTATTAGCAATTTGTAACATACATTAATATATTATGTATTGCAATTGATTTGCCATGGAGTGTTCACAGACAAGAAGAAAGAAAAGGACTTGCCATGTCCTCCTCAAGGCAAATTATCCATCAAAGAAAAAAACGCTGAGTCAGTTTTGTTGTCCCCAGTGCAGTACTGATCACAACGTAGCTCTAACGATTCTTTTATATAGTGTAGATCTGAATCGGAATTGATGTGGGATATAATTGATCCAGGAAAAATATACTAATTTTAGCTCATGAACTCAAACTGGCCCAAAGTCATATCACATCCATGTGTTGGAAAGGAATGTTTTTTTGTTGGTCAGGAAGGAGCATCTGTTGTTTGTTGTAGTTTCACTGGCAGTTACCACTACAGATGCTACAAAGATGACAGTATTCTGTGTGCGCCATATTCTCATGCCAAATGGCTCTTGGCACATGACATCCACTAAATTCTACATCAACATAGAATACATACCCCACCAGCAAATATCCACCTATCTGTGCATTTCAATATGGTGGTGCTATTCAAGAGGTAGTAGATGCTGCTGTTTCTATACATGCTGATGATTCTGATGTGACAGGTGTATTAAATTTCATCTGCGTCCAGAATGCATGCTGGATAAAAGCCATGGCGTATGAATCTCTTCACTCAGATTTTGAATGACCATCTGTCTGACAGGCAGAATGTGATAGGGGCCTAAGGCTTATAGACTATAAAAGGGCAGAAAGACTGATTGTATGAAATGATGCAAAGCCTAGCAGGTGCTGGAGAGACGTCCTCTAGTTGCATTCCATTGCAATTTCTTTTTGTACGTGTACATCTTTTTTGGCTGCCTCTCTCTGCATTTAGTCCCTGGTGTCATCTGGTGCCAGACATATACCATTCAGCTGCTTGTGTAAAGGTTCCATACTGTGCCAATTATCCCCTTTGCATTGTTTTATGTGGGAGGTAGAAGAGTGACTTTATTAACATTGAAAGGAGGGAAAAATCCACAACATAAAAACACGTCGGGCTTCCTCACTTGAAAGGAAAGAGCGGGCACAGTGTGTTGGCCCGTTATCCTGTTGATCGCGTGTGTGAACAATGGACAGGCTGGAGAAGCAATTGGTAAGTATCATTATAAAAAAAAACGTGATTATCTGACTCCAAATGATTAATAACTTGTATCTCGAATAAATTACCAAGTAACTAGTTTATCAGCTATGGCAGAGCATTGCATGGCATAGGCTACGAGAATCGTAGGTGAACGGTGAATGTACCCAATATCACTTGAGTTGAATGTAAAAGTAACTCAGGTAGGTAGACATAGCCTACTGCAACAGAGGAATACACCAGATAAAACAATGTCATGAGCTCTCTCTCTGCCTGGTAACACGTGCTGATTGAAGTCTGATGACCTCCACCTGTTCCTGCTCTGCTCTGCCTCACCCTCGTTACCTACCAGCTGCACTGCATTCACCACTCATCATGCCCTCTATATAAAGCCTTGCTTTTCAGTCCACACTTGTCAGATCGTCTGCAACCAGCACCAGTTACCTGCCTGTTTTTGAAAACGCCTCTGACTCTTTGCCTGTGATCCCGGACCCGCTCGACTACTTCTGTGTTCTCCAGCCCCGGTAATCTTGACCTGCCTTCCGTCCCTCTTCTACGAATACCGCCTAGTCCTTGACTGTACTGCTGCTTCGTTTCAATTGCTGTTGTGTGTGTGTTTCCCCCAGGACTTCCCGGATCATCCAGCTCCTGCCATCGCTGTTCGGCTACTGGGGGAACACACACACGCAGACTCTTGGAACTCCTGTACCCCCCCCGGAACCCCTGAAACCCCCAACCCTTAAATAAACTTTTGAACGTGACGCTTTTGTGGTCCTCGTCCTGTTTGGTGTCTGACAAACAATGTATCAAATAAGAAAAATAACAAACCCCAAAGAAAGGATAGAAAGAGAGAGGGAATGAGAGGGAGAGAGAGAAATACAGAGAGCTGAAGACAAAGATAGATAGAGAGAGAAAGGCCGAGATTTTAGCCTAAGCTTCCCCCAACAGCCATCGTAGAAGAGAAAAAGAGTGAGAAACCCCTCATCTCACCAAGCCACTCTGCTTTACCCCAAAGATGATTTGAATATGCAAGGCCTTCCCAACTGGCCTGCTGGACATTGGTCACTTGGTGTGAAAATATAGGTGTGAGGTTCACATACAGGCTACAGTGTATTTCTTCCACAACTATGCAGAGATACATAGATTGTAATTAAATCATGAGCAGACTGTTCCCCACATTACAAATATTAATGTAAGACCAGACATGAATGTGTTATATTCACAACATACATTTACAGAGCAAAGTCCATAGGTGTCCCTGTGCACAAACCTTCAGTTGAACAGGTGCAGGTGAGGCGAAACGCGTTGTTCGTTCAAAAATAAAGATTAAGTTAACAGTGATCAGTGTGCGGTGATTCTTGATCTTTCACTCTTGGAATACATTTACAGAGATTTCATACAGTATGTGACCATCAGAGCAGTTACTCTTGTTGGTTTGAGATTTGCTGTGTGCCTAGTTGAGTCTGGCCCCCTGTGTAGTGAAGGAAAGTCCTTTGATAGAGATGGGGGTGTGGCGCATCTCACCATAAGAATACATCAAAGATCCAAGGTTACAGAAACATCATATACATTAACTTTACTGTTCCACAATCGACAATACTGTATTTCTCACATGTAGACCTTAAAAATGATATCAAACACAAGAAGATTATAATTTCTCCTTTGACACATATCTTAGAGTTCAGATATTTTCTGTGGTCCGAGACAGGCCCAGGACTGAATTAAGCTCTCAGCAGGGTTGCCAGAACTGAGACCAAATGGCAACACTGTATAAACAAGGGTGCTGGGATTCATGGCCATTGCCAGCTAAGACAACAGTGATCTAATCTGGGTACCCAAAAGTTTGCATCATGCTGAACGAACTTCTGGGCCAAAACTTTCACAACCGGAAAACAGCTAATTTCAGAGACGCCCACTGATCTCATTTCCGTTGTGTTGAAGGGAAAAAATTCCTACTGAAACCAGTGCGAAATGGCTGTCAATACATACATGTAATTGAAACATGTTTAGAGTCGATTTTTGAAGAAATTGAAGTTCGAAACAACATTTGGTTTAAACCTCTGCAGAAGTTATGTCTCATTTGGCTAAGCAAAGGCTAGCCAGAGATGGCTACAAAGGCACACCATCGTTTTGGTTGTTAGTCCGCTGTTGGCGGTATTTTCATGAAACACATGTGCAAACTCACAAGGTCTGCCACTTCTCCGCGATTGGCTACTGAAAAAAAGCTTTGTTCGAAATCAGACACATTTCAGAGACATTTCCCCACCCTATTTTCCCCTGAATCCAGGCGTATTCTTCTAGACTAAGAGGCCGTTTACACGACACCGCTGGGTGGATTTTCTCTTACCGCTTTCACACCTTTAACGACTCCGGCAAGAAAAAACCTCGCGTGTACACACAGAGGTGTAACCGGCTAAATGTGCTGTAGTGCATATGCCAGACCAGTCGATGGCGCCGCTGTGCAGAAGCGTCACGATAAATTGGCGTGAATCGCGTAGAAGAAAACATTGTTGAAACAATTTGTTAAGCCAGAGAATGTCTAATAAGTGCTCTGGTTAAGCAGTCGCATGAAATAAGGAGACTACAGACAATTCGGTTTTCAATTCAACTGTTAAACTAATAAAGTTAATTTTCAAGGTATGTGACTGCTATGTGAAATTTCAAATGCTTAGGCTACGCATTGCATTAGGTCTGAGCACCACTGGAGAAAACACTAACATGCAGTAAGCTAATGTTTAACTAAGTTAAGCTAACGTGTGCTTCCAACTTAGCCACTAAAGGCTGATAGGCTACATTGTGCACATAAATCATAACAGGGGAAAGAAAAACATTTTAATATGATAAATAAATGGTTTGGTTTGTTTTGACAAGCAACATGTCAGGTCGAGTGCCGTGGCTGAGTAGAGAGGTGGGGCTATGTCGTCATAAAGTTGCCGGCTTCGCACCTACAGGCGTCTACACAGCGAAAGTTAGCCGGCGGTTTCAAAAGTTCCCACTTCGGAAGCCGGTGTCAAAAGCTGTAGGTTTCAGTCTCCTAAACTGCCGGCGTCGTGTACATGCAAGACGTAACCGTTAACAAAACCTCACCGGTTTCACAAAAACCGGCGTCGTGTGCACGGCCCCTAATAGTGATCAAACACATATACCGACACAGATGTAAATTCTGTCTTTTCTGTTTCAAGAATGCAAAAAGCAGCATGTATATCCATTTGAATTTGCTGTAGATCACTTGTAGGCCTATTTATTGGTGGTTATTTTCATTATGTCTTATTTGAAAAGATTATGAGCTAAAATGTATGTTGAAAATCCAAATGACATTTACCCCCAACTTCCAATTAAACTCAGGTATATATATATAATACTATACAATAAAGTCATCAAAAATAATGTTGAACCATATAGCAAAGACTACTACAATGACATAACGTGTCTCTGATTGATACTTTAGCAGAGCTGGTTCTCCTGCCCTTTGGGTAATTGCCCTTTAGACCAATCACAAATCCATTTTAGGAATCTATTGCCTTTACTATAAAGCATCCCAATAGGAGGGCATTCACACACGGACTGAATAGAAGTTAATGCTCCAGGAAATTTTGCTTTAAGTGGTAGGAAAGGTCAGTTTCGAGGCATGAAAGCCATAATGGACAGAAAATCCTCAGTCTGGTGCAACACCAGTAATAATAACTATTTGTGTAGAAGAAATAGAAGTGTTTGTGCTCTGGTATTTTTTATGAAGAAGATAGTAATCAAAAAAACATTGTCCCTAAAAAAAGCAATGGCAAAAAGCTTTTAGCCAGTGTATTTCCTTTTAAGATAAATTTGTCTTGTTTTTGCCTTATTTTAAATGTCATGCATGCTCGGTAAGTGAAATAAGCAGAAAAATGGTTGCCATTTCACTCATTATGCCATCATATTGAAATGTGAAGTAATGAATGGCAATTGAACCCAGGAGAAGCTGTTCCATACCTCTCTCACAGTGGATGATTGGTCCCAGGCTGCATAGCTCTCAGGATCTGCCCCTAAGCTGCTCTCCTCCAGCTGAGCCTCCTGTCTGTCTGTATTTACATGGCCATCATCCATATCCATTTAGTTTTATTGGTGGTAGATGGCTAATGTAAATGGTCAAAGAAACCTTGTATGAACTGTGGATGGAGCCATACCACCAGTTTTCAGTACATTTCACTACCCTCCCTCTTTTTCTCCCCGACTTCATGTCCGGACTGGCCATGTTAGGTCAGATCACCATGGCAACCAGGTCTGTGCACAGGCATAATGCTCCTGCTGGAGGTGGTCACTGTGATTATCTTCTTACCCCCCCCCATTTATTTCTTTCATTTCTGCAGATGATTTAAATTTAGTGTCCTTCATTTCCAGGCACTCAAAATGCCACAAATTGAAATTCAGTTTATGGTTAGGTTGAGTTTCAAGGACATAAAAATGGGGGTCTTTACCTGTGGGCCCATAAACTAAATATGTGGCTAAAAGCTCGGTCCACTATCAGTCCCGTAGCATGACCCTGATCATGTAATGTCCACCCCTGGGGAAAGCAGAAGTGACAAAAGCAATGGTAAAGTTACTCAGGGACAATTAATCAGTTAAAGGAGAATTCCGGTGTGATATTGACCTAAAGTGTATCGAAACATGATACCGAGTGTGAACGTATGTCTCATAGCCCATCTCGGCTTGTCCCCTGCACTCCAAAATCTGGCGCTAGTTAGCCGATGCTACCAACATCTTTTTCAATAGTGGTGCTTCGGCATCGGGCTAGCCATGCAAATAAATCACTGTTTTACACCCATTTACGAGGCTCAATGTATCTCCACACTTCATTGGTAGACTTACGAGGGCCCTGACATTTAAAACGAGACATTGAGAACTTTGAAAAAGCACTGGTAGTTTACTTACAAGACGATTTATACAGACAGTATCTTCACGAAGTTTAGCGTTTGCAGCCATCTTGAATTTAGTCACGATAAGTCGAGCAACGAGTAAGAATGAACAGCTATGATAAGGGATCAGATTCCAAAAATAATTCAGTGGAAATGCATGGATTCCAGTTGCTGCTACTGGAAGAAACTGGAATCCATGCATTTCCACTGAATTATTTTTGGAATCTGATGCCTTATCATACCTGTTCATTCTTACTCGTTGCTCGACTTATCGTGACTAAATTCAAGATGGCTGCAAACGTTAAACTTCGTGAAGATACTGTCTGTATAAATCGTCTTGTAAGTAAACTACCAGTACTTTTTCAAAGTTCTCAATGTCTCGTTTTAAATGTCAGGGCCCTAGGAAGTCTACCAATGAAGTGTGGAGATACATTGAGCCTCGTAAATGGGTGTAAAACAGTGATTTATTTGCATGGCTAGCCCGATGCCGAAGCACCACTACTGAAAAAGTTGTTGGTAGCATCGGCTAACTAGCGCCAGATTTTGGAGTGCAGGGGACAAGTCGAGATGGGCTATGAGACATACGTTCACACTCGGTATCATGTTTCAATACACTTTAGGTCAATATCACACCGGAATTCTCCTTTAATCTACAGTCATGTCTAGCAGTAGCTTACACATAGTTCACATATTCATGGGGGAATGAGAGAGACAGTATGTGCCATTCAGTATGTGCCATTCAGGATAATCCAAGAAATAAGCTATTGAAGTTTTCAGACCAACTATACCGCTACATACCAAACCATACTTGTACCGCCCACACTCCCTCCTTCCTGAAATTCCTCACATGAGGATTTCATGATCTTCCTCACCCTTCTTCCGAGTGCCACTGTGCAATGTAAATTGGTGGAGAAGGCCCGCGGATAGCCCTGGTGGCTCTACAAGTAATAGTTTCGACTTGCACTGTGATAAGTCAGACAGCTCGAGGCCTGCAGATACACTGTGCTGAGCAGTGCCATTTATCAAGACTGACTGGAAGCTCCTGGTGGCCTTCTGAGACTGCGCTGGACACCATAAGGCAGGCGGACGTTTGGCAGGTGAAGTCGTTACTTCAGCACACATGCCAGACCTCTCTACTGGGCTTGTGTGGACGATGACACATGTATGCTCACAATTCAGACTGTTTATTTTCTGTTTCCTTTTTTTTTTTTTTTTTGGTTATGATGCTTTTTATAGGGGCTTTTTGAGAAGCTGTTATCTCAGGAAAGACTCAAATGATCATTTCCACCTCCACTTCTTACAGATGTGCATTAGGATCTGAACATTTTTTTTTCTTTTTAAGAGGGATTTTTACCAGCGGACGCCCTGAGGATGTAAAAGGCTTAAAAGTGAAAATGAAGGAAGTGGAGTCCACAGTGTGAGCAAAATCTTTCGCTCCGTACCCTTCATCATGACAACCAAGGTTTCCGACATAGTCATGATGGGGAGGGGGTTATGGTGGTGGTGGTAGAATGAAGAGGGTTGGGTTTGGGATGGGGGTGGGGGGTCTTTTAAAGCAGTTAAAATGTCAAACTCGAGTCCAAGGATCTCATTTGAATTCTCATAATTAAGCTGTCGGACATTTAATGGCGGACTCTGCAGCCTGCTGTCCGGCTGCTGGAGGTGTGGGCCCAGTCAGACAGAATAATAAGAATGCCCTGCTGGCTCTGAATGCCTTTCCCTTCCTCTCTGCCGCAAGGCCATAAAAGACTGTGTGTCACAGACAGAGAGAGAGAGAAATCCATTTGCATGAACCCAAATTCAGAGACAACCCAGAAATCATGACTAAAGCTTCATGAAATTCTCTTTTCTTTCAGATTTGTATTTGAGATATGTGGCCATTGTATGCCATAATGACATATGATAATTGATCATTCTCTAAAGAGAGTCATTGTGATGTTACAAAGAGCTATTTAAGACGCTTGCTTCTTGTGAAAGGGTCATATTTATAACATATATTTATGTTATTATTAGACTATGCTTAAAAGGACAGAAAGCCCCACACATTAAAGTTGTAGTTGTTGTGCCGACTACACTAGGAACAAACAACAGTGACAGGGTTATAATAAGCTTTCAATTGCCAGCCAAAATGTCAGTTTTTTACCTTTCCCCTTGGGATAGCTCAATATATCTCTCTGATCTTATGAGGAATGTGTCACATGTGTACCAGGATATATTGGTTCTTTGTCAAAACTAACCCTCAGAGGTATATGACCAACTCACTACATTGTCTGCAAACTCAAAAGGAAGCCATAGATCTTGCTGAACGGTGGCTAGCACATGTTTGCAGTGTCTTTGAATAAGCTTGCTGAGTTTCCTCCACGGACTAATTAGCAAATATTCTGCCACGTCTCATGATCAAGATATAATTTTTTTTTTTATCAAAGTTGTCTGAGCAACACTGATGATGTGAACACTCACAACATGCCCCCCCCCCTCCACTCACCCTCTCTGCCTCGTCTTAGTTCATTTTTTAACTGGAATCCCTTGGTGTTGTCATTCTAACTTCCTGCTATCAGCCTTGTGCGACTACTCAGCCCAGGTTTTGAAGAGGAGCAGATGGCACGCTTGGTCGTCAGTGTGATTTGCAGCACCACTTGAAGCAGCGTGCCGTATGATTCATATGTTTCATATCCCTTTTTTAGATCTTTCCTCTGGACCAGATTAATGGCTTCTTAATCAATGTCGCGGGTGAGACACAAGTCTAGATGGGAGAGTGACGTGAGATCCACAGCCATGTATGGCAGAGCATAAACTAAGTTAGTCAGATTGTAATGCTTGTAATTAGGGGCTCAGTGTGTCCTGCCCAGTGTGGGAGCAAATTACAGCATGGCAGAAAGGGAGAAAAAAACAAGGAGAGAAAATAATCCCTTGAGAACTCATAGACTGAGCTTTCTTCACACAGACCCAAGCAGTGGCCACCAGCTTTGAAAATGCAGGATGAGGGTTTATACTTCTTGTTCTGTCCCTTCAGTGTTACATTTTGAATGTAGCACATTTATGGCTGAATGTTTAGTGAAGGAATGGATGACTTGTGGTCAGGGATAACCTTAACCTCTCCCATGTCACTTACGCGTGCACATGCTTAATTGATTGTGGCGGGGTTGCCATTTGAAATGTCAACACCACATATCAAAACATGACTAATTGCTGTTACTCTCCCTCTAAAACTCCTTATAAAGGTAAGGCAAGGCAGTTTTATTTACAGTTTATAGCACATCTCATATACAAGGCAACACATCATCTGAAAACAGAGAATAAAGCATTATAAAGCATTGAGTGATTCTTCAGCTGATAGTAGGTTACAGTGTCCATGATGATTGCATGCATGACTAAATCCCCACTGCTGCAGTGAAAGTCCACCCTCTTTTAACTCTGGCAGACTCATTGCTAGTCACTTCCACAGCATGCTAATGGCCCCTGCTTTGTAAGTGCTCACATGTCAAGGCTACTCCACAGAATCTGCACCTCTCTCGCTTGAGAGAGTGGTTACAGGAAGTAGCTTGACTTGATGACTCTTGACTCTTAAAAATGCACAGTGAATTGATGTGGTACGAAACAGCAGAGAAATCACACAGAGATCAACAGTGCTTTTGTTATGAAAAAATATATATATTTTGTGGTCATTAGTATGCATTTTGTCATTTATTAACAGAACTTCAAACATCAACCCTATGATCATACTGCAGATATGTTGAAGATGATCTGATATTGTACAATCCTAATGGTAATATAATAATGCATTATGGCTATGTTTCTTGGCAGACACGTTTGTCCACTTTGATATATATATATATATATATATAGCCGCTGTTATCCAATGAAATTAAGTTGCACTTCAGGGTGACTCCCCTCGGTCTCCATGCGCGTTCCTGAGCAACTTTTTCTTCTTCTTGTTACGTGGCAGGCAATGTATGTGCATTATCGCCACCCTCCTACAGGAGGACAACTCTCTTTTTACAGAATATTCAATAAAAATCGACGTTGGTCCATGCATCATTTCCAGCTTGGAACTTGGCGCATGGTCAGAGCCGACTGGCGCTGGATCCGAACCCCAGTGTTCAATATGGTGTTGACTATGAATTGGCCGGCCTTCACCATTCATTTGTATGGAGGGCGGGACTTAGTCACTCTCTCCAGTTACATATAATACCGCCGTGGATTCCATGTTTACGGCAAAGGGTTAGCCTGGGTGCCATTCCGAACATAGCCCCGCCCACAACATTTGAGGTTGGGAAGTTCGGTCTGGCATTGCTCCATTGTGGAGCAAGTATGCTCGCCCTAGTTCGGCCGGACCAATCAAATCGGGCTTTACGATGATGGACAGGTGAGCAACAGCGCCTGGTCTATCACGTCATCTGAGCCCGCTTAGATTAGGCATATGTTTGAAACAAAAACGCTGTGGCTAGAAGGATACATGGCTTTTAAGACCCCATATGTAAAATGCATATTATTTAATGAGGTTCTATCACTGAAAACCTATTATTTCTGAAAACTTTGGCCAAAGTTGAGATGTGGGAAAACTCGTGGTTTCACTTTCATGAAGGGAAAACAGCGACATGTTCCCTCGTTCGTTTGAAATCTCTGATTGACCACCTGTTTGAGGGATTTGAGCAGACCTCTCAAGTCTCACACACGCATTTCAATGACTTCACACGCTCACACGCCACACATGGCATTTCTCACTCCGAAAAATTATTAACTTGCCTGCACAGAAATTTCTAAGGGCTATATTTTACAAACGTGTCACACAACGTTGCTGTCTGTGAGCTCATTCAGTTCAGAGAGCTGCTGTTCAGTTACTAACCTATCGGACAATCATATAGGATTTCTCAACCAATCAGGAAATTGTTTTGTTTTGATGTGGGTCCGCAACGTGGAGACTGCTGGTCCGCGGAGTCGTGGAGTGAAATTAGGCCCGGTGCTTAGTCTGATAATGTGCTGCGCAGTTAATCAAGATACCGCGGACCGACAAAAAAAAGAAAACAAACGTTTCTGCTATCGATGTCATTAAACATGGAGCGGCTATGAGCGTTCATTCAATGCAGGCGTCTGCGCGAGATAAACTGAAACTAATCGATAACGTTGGTATCAAAGCTCCGTTTCAACCTGTTGAATGATATTTAATTGTTTAACGACACTTAATAGAACAACGTTGATTTTTGGAACTTCCATAAAAACAGAGCAGAGACTGTATAATACACTGTATAGCACTGAGTATTGTATAGTCAAATTTGAATATAACGTGGCCAAAAGCTAACCTTCTCTGTTAAAGATCAACAGATCAGTGATTTACGCCTATCTGCTCGCCAAAAAAGCTGGTATTGTGTTTCCTGAATCCTTACATTCAGGCATTCAAATTAAACTTCATTAAAAAAAACATGTATTTTTTTTCTCAATTTCCTACCAATATATGATGCTTGCATGAGGGAAACATCCCAAAACAATAGCACCCATATAATTCTTGCTGTTTTGAGAAGTATTTATTTTCTTATGCAAGCATCATGCAACCATGCAAAAGCAATGAAACTAATTATATCTTACATTAGTAAAGCAGTCCTCTGATGTGCATGTCACAAAACATTTAAGTGAAAGTGCATGTATAACAATATAGGCATAATAATGATTGTGATAATGATAATGACAATTTGATTTGGAGGGAGTGGGGTTGGGTACGTGTAGATGAGCCCTATGACCCCAAAGTCTGCCATGACTGGGCCTCAGGTCAAAGAAGTTTGAGAAAGGCTGGTCTACATAACCTGCATCAGATTGAGTGATGCGCCTGAAGGCACGGGTTGAGGACCCAGTCAGTTACGTCACAATTTGTTTAACATTTGTTTAAATTCATACCTACGTAATCACCATGACCAAAACCTACCCATTGACCTACCTACCGACCCATTTTTTTTGGCTGTTACTGCAAACAAGAATATTTTTAAGGATGGCCTCATGACTGTGAAAATGGCTGACATTAAACCACAGTGCTTTAAATGGGAGCCCCCAGTATCAGTCATCAAGGCATCAAATTCTGCCACAAACACTTACAACACACAACATCACTCATAAACACACACACACGGACAGAACCACCACTGTTCAAGGGACCATTTTGGGGCTAAATGTGCTTTTTCTCATTTGGTTGTTTTCTGTTTGTTTATAGAGCAGAATGAGCCACTGCTGTTCAAAGGGCCCATTTGGGTGAAATTATTATTATAATTTATGTTATTATTATTTATTATTATTTACTATAGGGTTCTAGAATAAATAAAACAGTGTTTGAAATAATGGAATTTGTGCTCTCTCATGAAGCTGGGTCTATGGGACATGGGGAGGGTGGGTCTCTGTTGATCGGGGGGAGGGGGCGTGGCGCCACGAGTAGTTCAAGCAGACGTAGGACTTTCATATACTTCGATCAGGGGGGAGGGGGCGTGACACTGTGTCAATGCCACGCCCCCTCCCCCCCTGAGAAACAAAGTCTCACTCCTTGCAAACTTCAAAACTTGAGAGCCCTGGATTTGAGACAGCCTTTCCCAGCTGTTTAACATGTCATATCAGTGTTCAACAGAATTATTTTTAAAAACGGAGGGGATATAAGCTATCATTTTTTCCTAATAGCCTACCCTACTACGTATCTCTTAGATTTCGCTAAGAGATACGTAGTAGGCTAGGAGTTATTGACGGCACTAACTTTTACAAAAGACCAGAAAACAATGTTAAGGCATTTGTGGAGAAGAAGGATGGTTTGTGTGTTTTCTTCCTACACCTCACGGTAAGCTATTTTGTTACTCTGATTGGTTAGGTCTATCCAATTGAGTGCAGAGGCATTCCCCCCCTGTTCTGTTTGAATTTCCATGGTAAAGGAGCCTAATAGTGAAGTTATTGGAGTTCAGCCAAAAACGTCTGCTAAATACATTAACCACCATAGTAGAATCAATTCAAAAACTTGCAAGTATGATGTAACGTGGCCTAACAATGTTAAATGATAATGGGTAAAATTATTTGGGTCAGTATATAAGCCCAGTAGAGTTGATGTAACCTATTCAAAAGTTTAAAAGCATTTGTGAAATTGGCTGCCTATTACCGGATGGCCTGGGTAATGGCCCTTTCCATTGGACTCGTAAATCATTGTACACCCACCAAGTGCATGTACAACATGTACGAATGAGTTGCTAGAGGAATGCTGGGGTTTGTAGTCTTTTTGGGAAGAAAATGGATGCCACCAGGGCAGCAGCTGTCTCATTGGTGTTGGACATGTACTTGGTGGGATCAAGAACACGAAAACACGTCCCTCATTCTCCCTTACTGGGTATGGTCAATGTGAATTAACTTTTTTTAGTAACTCAATTTCGCTTATTTCAATTTCAACAAGTGCTGTCGCGTTTCTCTCGAGCCATGAGGGGCATTAGCAGGAGGCTAGTCATTGTTATTGTTTTGTGCTACATGTAGCCTCTAGCTAAACGGCTGTAAACAAATCATTACATTGCACGCACAGCAAGACTGTGCAATACATGAACTGGTGACCAGATTGAAGCAGCAATGTAATCTAGTGTGTAAGAGCATTGCATCGACATTAAAATTACCAACACAGTATAAATGCAAAGAAAATACATGTCATCTCATCTCAACTATGGGCGCAGCCATTTTGTCGTAAGGTCGTACAGTACGCAGGCACTCCGAGGTAAAGGGGGCATGCCTGCATGAAATGCCGCAAGAAAGCTGGGTAATTTACACTTTCCAAGATGTAGGATAGATAGCAACCGTGATATATATATACTGTACTATTTCAAATTACATAAAAGAAGCCACCCAAAACAAAACATTACATTTGTAATACATTCATCCATTTGGCAGATGCTTTTATCCAACACAACTTAACAACTTACAAGTGAGGAACCATGTACAAGTGTCAAGACAGTATAGGAGACCTTGGAGTAAGCACTAAGCACTAAATCTATTCTATAAGACTAAGACTGCAAGGAGATCAGCCAGAGTGCACAGTGATTGTGATTTCAACACGAAGCGAGTGAGAGGAGATGCTCTCGGAAGAGATGAGTCCTCGAGAGATTCTTGAAGATGGAGAGAGAGATGTCCTTGCTCTGATAGCATTTTGCAGCACAAACCATAGGGAACCACAAACGAGAACTGCCTGGACTGAGATTGTCTTGTCTGTAGGAGGCCAGTTAACAATACTTTTTAGCCAATAAGGAGCAGATTTAGCTTGTGTAATCAGGATTTGCAAGATAATAAAAAAACAGCTTGTAGGTTTGATTTAGCCACAAAGCATGCTCTCTAGCTTCTAATGTTTTCTGAAGACCTTATCATGAACTGCACCACAAGTAAACAGTGATATGCTGATATAACAGGCACCTGGACTCAGAGATATCTCTGCTATGGCAGTATGGAGAATGACACAATGTCACCTGCAGTCTCAAAGGTACCCTTCATTTTTAAGACCAATTAACGTGTAACCTGCAGGTTTTAGGCGAGGGGATAATGAGACTTTGCTTTGGTGCACTTGTGACCAGGTTAGGTCCCATGGGCTCCCTCGGAAAAACCTAGCTGCAGAGTTCAAAAACAGGTTTTCCTGCTGAAAATAAAGTGACATCAACAGTGAGCTCTGTGCAACTACTTTCCAGAGGGCAAAAGGTTGAGGAAACCACTGTAGTTGTGACACTTTTTTAAGTGGTCTATTATCTGAAAGTCACAAGCCAACAACATTCAACCAATTTTAATATAGTTGTCAAGTAAGCCTATTTTCTACTTGTCAATTAACCCTGACCACAACCCATAACCCTAAATGTAAGCCTACTTATATTCCTCGTAGCCAAAATCATTTCAACAGATGGTCTGTTTGTTTATGATGTCCATTCAAAATTAAGTTGGATCGCTGAAAACTGTCTGACTGACATTATTTTCTTCTCTGTGCATGTAAAATAAGCTTGGCTGTTGACAGCTTCTTGGATGGTTAATTTCTGTTGTGAACAAAATGCTTTATTTTTGCATCCAGGGGAAGGATTCACTTCAGACACTTCAGAGGGGGAAAAAACAGTCTAGGCAATCAAAATGGCTGTCTGATTAAAAAAAGTCTCCACTCCTCCAGATATCCTTTTTAATGTTGGAAGGTTGTGTTCTGCCAACCAGATCTGGTGAGTTTGTACACATTTATTTATTATTTAAGACATGATTATGCACTGAAGGTTAGCATAACAGGAAAAAATTAATGCCAACAGCTGGAGTATGAAGTCACAAGTTGTTATTTAACAATTAATGGTGAGCCTAAACCAATTAGCTTTTTCAATGAATATAATGTGATTAGCATTGAATTCAAATACGCTTCCTGGCCCATGGCATTTGTTTGGTGGGTAAATTGCTCTAAATTGCTCTCATGAGTTTCTTCAGCAAATTAAGTTGATCTTTGCAAGGCACAGATCTTAATCTTTGAATGACATTGCAAGCAGTAAAAACAGATGACTTTTATTCTTAAATGTATAATACAAGTTATGAACTGACACACATTGTTTAATAATACATCATCTACCAGTATGATGCATCACCAGTCAGAGCTGATCTAATATGATTAGAGTGATTTGACAAGAAACTGCTACTTGCAGTACAACACATGATGGAAAATGCTACTGTACATATGTTTTGCAGACCTTGAGAATTTCTGCTGGTGTAACTCTTCTGTGACATTCTTAAATGTTTAGACTCAGTTGCAAAGCATGTATATTGTATGTGTCCACTGTATATACTCACATAATACTTATAATAGTAATAGTAATAGTTCACTTCCAGAATTCTATAACCTACTCAATACGCATTCGCATCTCGTTGGTCTCTCTCATATTATCCTTTTTGCTTTCTCTGCTTCCGTAGGTATCTAGGCCAGGTGTTCAAAGTAACAAGACACTAAGTTTCAAAGAAAGTGATGGATACCAAACACCAGAGAAAAAGCTGGAGGGAGTAAGCTGGCTGATTAAAATGTAAAAACACAACAGTGCTGCTTTTAGTATGAAAAAAACTACCTGGTACTTCTTGGACTTGACAAAGAACCCTGCTTTTTCAGTTCGGAGCTTATTCATTTACACAGAGGGAGTGTGGGTAGAGCTAACTCAATATTCAGCCCTAGATGCTTAAACCAGATTAAAACAATCCATCAGGTTATGCCATGTGCTTTTAGATTACAATGGCAAAGCAGTACAAATCTACCTAAATCTATTGGCCATTGCTGATTACTCTTGCTTATCAATACACTGAGTCACTGTATAATTCATCACTATAGAAGGAATGTGAATCATAAGCATTATTCTTGGGGCTGACAGACTCCCTGCTTGTTGTGTGATACACTCTCAGTGGTGCAGAACAGATGTACTGAGGCCTAAGCAATATCCAAGTTTCTGCCAACTACCTCCTTTAACTGTCAACTGCAAAACTAAATACAGTTAAAATGCAAATACGAAAGTCTGAAATTCATTTGTGCGTTCAATATGCAGTAATAACTGAAATACTGGGACAGTCAAATCTCTAGTTGCTCCTAAGTTGACATGATTCATCAGTCTCGCTTGACAAGGCCTCAGGATTAAATAGTGGGGCAATACTATTGGGAACGAGCTCTCAAAGTACCTGGCAGTAGCTAAGTTCAACAATTATGGAAATGAGAGCAGAAATTCTGTGTGGACCCAATCATTGTATACTGAGACCTTTAAAATCTATTTGTCTACATCACCAATCATGCATCATTAACTAGATACACATAATCAGTTTAACAGTGAAGGAGAGAAATAAGCAGTTAAAGGTTGTCATGTGTGTCTCAGTGCAGGGCAAGTGCAAACTAACTAAGTCTAACTACTGTAAAGCTAATTTAATAACTGTGTAAAATCTAGAAAATGTAATACCATGAGCAAGCACAAACAGCTCAAAACTCTCACACACCACATGATGGCTTAAGTTTATGCTTGAGAGCATTGCTATGTTATGTGTATGTGTTATGTGTCATTACATTTACATTACAGCACTTGTAACAGCTGGACTATTACAAGTGCTAGACTGTTTGTGTCCTTCATCTTTGCATAATGTATAAGCATTTGATAAGCAATCGCCATTGCCTTAATATGTCATCAACCTCAAGTGTGTACATCAATTCACATATGACCTTAAACTATGCGATTTTTTGAATAGTTATTTTTCTGTTCCTGGTTGTTGTTGCTACCCTGAGCCCCTTTGTTGTTAGTTCCATTTCAACCCACAGAACCATTATACTGCTGTACAACTGAATGCGTTACTGTGGAGAGCTCTAAATCGACCGTGTGTGTCTGTGTGTGTGTGTGCGTGTGTGTGTGTGAGAGAGAGAGAGAGAGAAGGGATGTGTGTGTGTGTGTGTGTGAGAGAGAGAGAGAGAGAGAGAGAGAAGGGATGTGTGTGTGTGTCTGCCCGCTTGCTTTGGTGTTTCTATGTGTTGGCGTGTCTGCCGGGCTGTCGTTCTCAGCAGGCAAGTCTAGCAGTACAAGGTGAGGGCCCCGGAGCTCTGGAATGCTTTGTTGTGAATCAGTGCATAGAGGCCTAATTTTCAGACACCCTGACTGATGTGGCTTTAAAGAGGGGCCGACAGCCCACTTATAATGTGTCTATAAAACTGCCAGACCTCCTTGGGTCATCAACGCCACATGCCAATAGTGATGGATTCCCCTGTCTTGAGGGGGAGGCTTCAAATATAGTGTACATACAAATCTAGATTTTCATTAGAGGGAATTCAATCAATAGATATTTTTTCTCTCTCTTATTTCCAAGTGCTAAACTTTACAACAGCTTGTACACCACAGCTCAGGGCAAGATCAAATTAAGAGTGTGTTACAGGCCAATGGGCCGCAACAATTAATATGGCTCATCTCTTTATGCAATTAAGGGACCTGTATTGAGTCTGCCTTTTTTAAGGCAGCATGCTAATATAAATGTGCATGGTCTTTTCTTTTAAAGAACAAATAATGTTCCTCTGAGTTTGCTGAAATCTTTACAGACTGGGTGGAGTAAAAATCATGGAAAATATACAACGGACTAGTGTTCAGTATTATGTACATAGCCCTTATGACTGTGTCATTTAAGGACAACAGATTCAAGGTATTTCATTAATTTGAATATTTACATATTGTTTACAATTTTGGAATTGGGTTAGACATACTTGTTGTGTTACAACTCATGTAGCGGTAAGCGGTATTACAATCATTATGTTTCAGCAGATATGCTAATGTATTTTACACTGCACAATTCTTAATTGTGCATCCCAAAAGCCTTTAGAACAAAGCTGTTTGAAAATACATTGTGTGGATTTAATTTTCTTCTCTTGGTTGACAGATGGAACTTTTTTGAGGCCCAATGCTGGAGTTTTAACTACAATCCTTTTAATTATTTATTGTCTAATATGAAATCTTCAATTATGCCGACCAAAAATAGAATAATTTTTAGCCTGACACAAAACAACATGAACATCTGTCACTCAAGTAATCTTTCAGTCCTTGAACACATTTGGACTTGCTACCAATTGTCATAGCTCAGTGATTCCTTTCTCACAGAAGAAAGGGAAGATTATCTGTTGAGATACGGATATGTTGACAATATTAGATGATATTCAGTATTTATTCAAAATAATGTTTACACCATTGAAAGTTATTTGGACATGGCATCTTCCCTTAGCTGTACAGGGTAATATCTGCCAATCATGCAACAAAGCTCCATGCAAAACCACACAATTGTATGCAAAATCACACAGCATGCACACATTACAACTTTTGATGGCAAAGTTAAATTTCCTAATAGAGACCAGAAACATGAGATTTGTATGCAGTGCAGTCAGCTCAGGGGGCATTAGGTACTGTGAGACTACCAGACTGTATAGAAGGGCAAATCCTTGTGGGACACATTCTGTCTGGTTGCTGTGGGATCTGCCGGAACAGTTCAAAGAGGCTTGGTTAATGATAGCTACAGTTTGTTCAGAGGAAGTCAAACAGTCTCGAGAGACCTCCAATATGGTGCTCCCAGGAAATAACAGCCAGGGAGGAAGGTCATTTGGCCTTGTTCACACTGGCAGGAGAAACACACAACCTTGATGTATGGAGGAAAAGTTACTGTTGGAAGATCTTCACAGAAGACTCCTGCAGATTGTGTATGATGATAGCCAACTGGACATCTGCTTATGGAGTAAGTTAACTGGAAGTGTTCCACAAGGTGCTAGCAAGAATCTCATGTGAATTTAGACTTGGCTTGGTCTTCAGTAGACTGCCAGAGACTTACTGTACATCGGCTTGTGAAGTGTATTGCCCTTGTGCTGCATTTTCTGTTTGAGTCCTTTGGCAGACTTCATTATTTGAAGGCAGAGAACAAAGGAGATGATCTTTTTTTTATCTTGAAAGGGTTCCTTAAAATTTAATGTTGTCCTTACTTAGGGAAAAGTGGCATTCAGTAAATCTCAGCCTTCAGTAAATCTCAGAATCAGCTAAGTGATGTAGTTTTTAATTATGACAGTTCAAAGCTAACCCTCTGCAACATTTTTAACACATACAAGACATAATAATCCATAATAAACTAATATGCATTCTTAAGGCTGAAGAATGTGATACACAAGATATTAAGTTAGTACTCAGAAAATGCACAGTTCTACCCCATTCACTTGTCCCTATACCCAAAGGATAGTCAGACCCTCATGGCTTGGCACAGGACAGTCTCCAGTTCTGCCACCAGTCTGTAATACACAAAAGCCCAGGTTGTACCCACAACCAAAGCAAGAAAAGGCAACAGTAAACCCTCAGGACTTGACGCTTGGAATAGCGTGCCAGAGCTCCGGCTTGTGATTAACACACAAAGACTCAATTCGCAGCAAACATCCCCTACCTATCACTGTTTTCAATGACAGAGAGGATCACACCATAACAAATCCCTATAACAGGCCCTGGTAAACCCCTAGAGCTATAGGCAAGGGTTTCATATCTGCTTGCATATGTTTATCTACTCAAGTGTCTACTAAAGAGGAAAATATCACATCCCCATTGTCCATGCTTCTGTGAAACAGTTTCAAACCCAATCATATAATTATGCACCTTTTACATGTCAGCACAGTGGACCAAATGTGTTTACAGTAGTTTTGTTAGTAAAAGTGCATTAGCAACAATAGCAAATGTGAAGTAATTAAATTATAATTAAAAACTAAATGGTGGCCATCACTGGTGGCACTGGTGGTACCCACTGGTGGCAATACTTATCAAGGTCATCGTATTGCCAGATTTGTTTTTGTCTACTTTTTTGGCTGATATTTATCTAATGATTGAATACATGGTAACACTTTACACACATTTAACACACATCCTCTACATACTTACAGCACACTGCCCCCACCTACCCACACACACACTACACACACACACACACACACGTTACTGCTCCACTCCCCTCCCGCCCACACACACATTACACTGCCCCCCCCCCTCCCCTACATACACAGCACATTGTCTCATGAGGAAGCTTCTCCAACACACATATTGCATACTGCCCTCTCCCCACATACACAGCACACTATCCCATCTCCCTTGTCATCCCCCCAACACACACACCAAGACCCCTGGCAGTTGGGTTAGCCCCTTGAGCCGTGGATCTACCCAAGGTTTCTTCCTTGGTAAGGGAGTTTTTCCTTGCCCCTGTTGCTCTTGGGTGCTCCTTGTTGGTGCCCCCCCCCCCAATCCCAATCCTCCCCCACCTTTCTTATGCAGCCCTTGCCACTTAATCTACTAAACCCCTCTTCTACTGCACTTTTTACCCCCCCCCCCCATAAATGCACAAATAGGCTGACACCAGACATAATTTCACTGCATTTCTTACTTCCAGTAACTATATGCATGTGACAATAAACTTCCTTGTATCCTTGTATCCTTGCATTACTTCATGCCTTAATATCTCATAAAATCATCAAGAATTGACATGAGTTCACCATATGTCATTCATGACCTCATGCATGAACAACATATCAACTAAAGCATATGGTGGGTAGGCCTACATTATTAATTATGCTTTATTAAGCATGATCATGATGATTTTTTTCTGTCACAAACGTGGTCATCACGGTAATTACTCATGGAATTCAATTCAGGCTTATTTGTTTATGAATTATCATAAATTCATGCATTTTGTCACAAAAATGTAATTTCACAATTTTGCCATCATTACTAACATGTCATTCATCAGGACCTATCCACCACTTGAGTTGAGGGGCCACAAACATGATGAACTCATGAGTAATTAACGTTTAATTCATGTAATTTCACAGTTTTGCCATTGACCATACCATGACCATGTCATTCATCAGTGTTAGGACCTATTCACCACTTTAGCTGAGGGACCACAAACATGATGAACACATGAGAAGCTAATGCTTAGTTAACTAGATGTACCGCATAGCGGTACAAAATATGACCGCCGCTCAGTCCTGTACATCCGTTCCGCGAAAATAAATCACACTTCAATTTGTCTCCATCTTTTACTCCATTCCCCACTCTTGAAACTTTTGTGTATGCTTGTTTGGCATGCCTGAGTGTGTGTGTGCGGCTGCACAGAAAGTAGCCTACTGGTGCTGAAAAGCTGAAAAACATTTAAAATCTCTAAACAATCACAAGTAGGACAGTTCATCACTGTTCATCCATTGCAACTGGATTGATGAAAGGTCACTTACACCTGTAGGCTACATTGTATTTGGGAAAAGCAAAAGGTATCAGCATAATGTTATTTATTTATTTATTTATTTATAAACAAAAACATCTCTGTCAGTTCCATGCTGTTTTCAACAGCTATTAAAAAAACAAAGGTCATTTTTGGATGGATGGATTTTTTGTGAATGTTTCTTCTTCTACATAAGATTGTAGTCATCTTTAGTTCATGTGATACTTTATTGTCAATGCACAAATTAAGTAACAGTAGTCTGAAACGTTATTGTTAATGCACAAATTAAGTAACAGTAGTCTGAAACGAAATGCTGTTTTACATCTAACCAGTGGTGCAAATAACTGACATGTCCAAATGGGCCTTGATGAAATGCGCCGCTAGACTGTTCATACACATTTTAATGGGCCAAAGTTGAAGAGCTGTTGTCCGTTATTGTTCGTGCAAATATAGGCTGATTCATGTCCCCTTCCATTGTGTAACTAAGGTCCATGGATAGTCTGGCTTTCACCAGACCAAGCTCAATCTTTTAAGAAATCAAAAAATAAATAGCGGGCAGATCAGGCTGGGTTCACCCAGCCTAGTCCATAGGCACCCGATATTGTTTAATTTTTTGAGATATCCACACTCTGGCTATTCTAAATGCAAAAATGCATCAGGGAGTTATGACAAAACTGTAACTAACAAACTAGATCCTAATAGATGTTAGCTTCCCTAAGCTACAGGTAGGCTTATAAGGTAGGCTTATTTACAACATAAATTGTCAATAGGCTATGCTGGCGACACAAATAAAATCTCCTTTGAAAACCAATGACTTACGCCTTACAGTATCAAGCGGACTTAAACTGCCATATCGTGGCGAAAAGTTGTAATAAAATTCACGCAGCTCCATGAGTCAAGGAAAGCGAGAATGAAGTAGCCACTTCTAAATGGGACCCACTAAATGAGACCCACTAGCTTAAGGTGTGTTGCTAAAGCAGCCATAATGAAATGAAGGTGTCATTGTTTGGATACTTCACACACACGTGCTTTTTAATTTCACAGACTACAACTACCAAGCTGGAATCAAAGCACATCGATTCCCCTCTCACACCCTGCACGCACTTAAAACAAATAAACAGTCGTCTCAGTCTCACGCATGTATAGGCAAAACTGTATCAGACCGGTGTAACGTTGGTAAATCTTCTATTGCACAGAATGATTTTTGTAGCTCGTGCAACAAATGACAGTCGAAAGATACAATTACAGTGCTGCTATCAATTTGCTTGGTATAACCGCATTTATAGTTTTCTACAAATGCAATCAATCAAATTGGCCTCCATCACTCAACCAACGCTAACGGTAACATTATTGTACCTAGGTCCTTATTGATATTATAAGATTAACATATCTGCAGTAAAAACCAAGCATGTCCGATAAACATCCTCAGATTTATTTCGGCTTCAAGAAGAAATGGGAATTACATTTCATGTGAACATCGTCCTATCCTTAGACGTTCTCTGCGGTAAACTACAGTCCTTGTAGGAAGCGTCCATTGTTTTTCCAACCCACTTTTAACTTCCAACAAAATTATGTCTCATTGCAACGATGCGCCATCTAGTGGACAAACGACTACTTATCGCCAATACTGGAAATGCAGCCATGATGATAATGATGAATATTTATTTTGGCTTTCTTTTAATCCTACTGAATTTGTAATTAAGTATCGGCCGTTCTAATACCGATAGTATGTGGGTGCTTGTGTGTGTGTGCATGTGTATATGTGTGCACCGCCATCTACAGGCCAATGAGTGTACAGTCACTAAATGTACACATAACCTAATTTTTTTAGACCCCCCCATGGATGAAATTCTATGAAATTCTATGATTCTATGGCATACCCCCAGAGAATGCCAGGTCAATCATACACATAAAATTTGGTGCAGTTCTGAACATCTTAACTGAAGATAGGGGCGATTAAAGCAGAATAATATTGCATTTTCATTTTTTACCGGGGGGGTGCAAATCACAAATGAGTGATTATGGGTCAGGTTGATGTGGGCCCTTGAGACCAACATACCATAAAAGATTCTTTATCATCAGTGCCACGGTTCAGGTAGTTATTTAGGAAAAACTGCTTTTTTTGCGGTTCGGGGGGCCCAGCACGGGGGGGAGGTGGGTTGGGGAGTGGCCCCGGGGACGAAACAAAATTTTTCCGTAAAAGTCTAGTGGGGCTACATACCCACCAAATTTCATGTGTCCCGGTGTTTCAGTGTCCCGGGTATCGTTGACCAAAAATTCAGGAAGTACAGTAGATGACGGGGAAAAAAAACTTCTGACAATCATTATATGACCGGTCATAATGATGATGCATGCATGCATAAGATAATATGAATTCTTGTATTATTCCCCTAATAACTCAAGAAGTCTTACATGCATGAATTCATGATAATTCATGTACAATAAGCCTGAATTGAATTCCATGAGTAGTTACCGTGATGACCACATTTGTGACAGAAAAACAAAAATCATCATGATCATGCTTAATAAAGCATAATTAATGATTTACCCACCATACTTAATGCTTTAGTTGATATGTTGTTCATGCATGAGGTCATGAATGACATATGGTGAACTCATCAAAGTCAAAGTCAAAGTCAGCTTTATTGTCAATTTCTTCACATGTTCCAGACATACAAAGAGATCGAAATTACGTTTCTCACTATCCCACGGTGAAGACAAGACATTTTACCAATTTAGGTCCACAGACAAACATAACATTCAAGTAAACAAAAAAAAGTAAGTAAATAAGTAAAATAAAAAAGTAAGTAAATAAGTAAATAAGAGGGCACATATAATAATGAAAAAATAAGAGCAGCAAAATGTGGTTGAAATTGTGCATAGACAGTCAATAAAAATACTAGTGCAAATACAGGCCAATAAAAGGCTTAGGTAGTTCTGTTTGACCTAAGTAAGAAGAAAGTGGCATAGTGGTGCAAGTTATGTAAGAGCAGCAGAAGTGTTGTGTTTTCAGGACAACAACACCAGTTGTAAAGTGTACAAGTGTGCAAGTGTGCAAGTGTGCAAGTGGAGTAGTGCAGGTGGCCATTTTGGGTCCAATGTCCAGGATGTTATGTAGCTGAGGGTGGAGGGGGGAGAGGAGGGAGAGAGTTCAGCATCCTTACGGCTTGGTGTATGAAGCTGTTGGTGAGTCTGGTAGTGCGGGAGCGCAGGCTTCTGTACCTCTTCCCAGAGGGCAGTAGATCAAACAGATTGTGAGCGGGGTGACTTGCATCACTCACAATTTTGGTCGCCTTGCGGGTGAGGTGGGTGGTGTAAATGTCCTTCAGGGAGGGGAGTGAAGCACCAATAATCCTTCCAGCTGTGTTCACTATGCGCTGCAGGGCTTTCCTGTTGTATTCAGTGCAGCTTCCGCCCCACACAGCGATACAGCTGGAGAGGATGCTCTCGATGGTGCCTCGGTAGAATGTGGTCATGATGGCTGGTGGAGCACTTGCTCGCCTGAGTTTCCGCAGGAAGTACAGGCGGCGCTGAGCTCTCTTCGCCAGTGATGCAGTGTTGGTGGTCCAGGAGAGGTCTTCACTGATGTGCACCCCCAGGAATTTGGTGCTGCTCGCTCTCTCCACCACAGCACCGTCGATGGTCAGTGGCAGGTGTTGGGTGTGACCTCTCCGGAAGTCAACAACAATCTCTTTGGTCTTGCTGACGTTCAGCAGGAGGTTGTTGTCCCTGCACCACGTGGTCAGATGGTCGACCTCCAACCTGTATTGAGTCTCGTCGCCCTTGGTGATGAGACCCACCAGAGTTGTGTCGTCAGCAAATTTCACTATGTGATTGTTGCTGTAGGTTGCAGTGCAGTCATGCGTCAGCAGGGTGAAGAGCAGCGGACTGAGCACGCAGCCTTGGGGGGCCCCTGTGCTCAGTGTGATGCTGCTTGAGGTATTGTTGCCAACACGTACTACTTGGGGCCTCTGACAGAGGAAGTCCAGTAGCCAGTTGCAGAGGTAGGTACTGAGTCCCAGTTTGTCAAGTTTGCAGATGAGTTGTTGTGGTATTATGGTGTTGAATGCAGAACTGAAGTCTATAAACAGCAATCTCACATATGAGTCTCTTTTTTCCAGGTGGGTGAGGGCTGGGTGGAGGGCAGAGCAGATTGCATCCTCTGTAGACCGCTTGGCTCGGTATGCAAACTGGAAGGGGTCCAGGGTGGGGGGGAGAATGGCTTTGATATGTGACATGACAAGCCGCTCAAAGCACTTCATGATGATGGGTGTCAGTGCCACAGGGCGGTAGTCATTGAACAGGGCGGTAGTCATTGACTCATGTCAATTCCTGATGATTCATGAGATATTAAGGCATGAAGTAATGCATAAATCATGAATGAATTAATGCATGAATTCATGATGATTCATGTACCCTTACCGTAAAGTGTTACCTCCACCTTTTTTGCAACTCAAATATGTTGCTACTTGTGAAATGTTACTTCAAAATGTTGTGATGTGTTTGATGTGTGATTGATAATATAGGATTATAGGTAATATGTTAACAGCTTTAATTTCTCTGTGATTTGAAATTGAATCTATTTGGAAATCCTGTTTCTGTGACACTTTGTCAGCCAGAGGCTTAGGATTGGGTGAAATTTAATTTTGTTGAGTGTCATCTATTTATTGATGAAGCTTAAATCTGCCAGATGTTTTTCTTTATGAAATTACACTGTGTAATAGAACACTACTGGTGTTCAGTCCTTGTCATCGGTTATTGCACAGTATGTAACATATCACTAGTCTTAATGTTATGATGGTCATTGATCAGAATGTCAAAAGCTCCACAGAATCCCTATAAACTTGAATGATCAAACTAATGATAACAACAGGATAGCCTTCAGAAAGGTTGTAGTGAAGCACACACACTTAAATACACTTGAACAACTGAACAGCCATGTAATGGTGTAAAATAGCATAATATTTAGCATGATATTCCTTTTTGATGGAATACAATGGGGCTTTTAAATGTATAAACTCTTAGGTCATCTGCATTGCAGTCTGCCCTCTGCATATCATCAAAAAGTGACAAAAGCAAAACTCAAAAACTTAAAAAGTTTGCTGGCCAAGTGGTTGATTGTGTGCTGTTTAAGTATTTCCACCATTCCAGATATATTTTCCACTCTGTCAGTTCCAAGTCCAAACTTCTTTAATTACCGTTCAGGAAAAATATAAATTTTGGACAAGATAAAGTCGGGTCGGATCTCACATCTTGAATGTAACTTGGAAGAATTTGTGCATCATCATGGTACACTAACTCACTTCCATCAATAATCAAATTAAAAACATTGATTTGATGTTTGGGTCAAAGGCAAAGGCAAATTAGTTGTCCAAAATCATCATTGGCAGGCCGTATTGAATGAGGTAATGACTTAATAAGTCAGCAGCCTAGAGGGAGAGGAATGTGAACTGTAGTTGAGGAAGAGTGTGATTTTTGTGAGGACCTCTCCATTGTGTTGAGGTATGACCATTAATGGTCCACTTCTGGAAAGGTACCGTTCTCTTGTCAAAGAAATTCTGGCAAAAATAAGGACCGATCACCCAGTTAGAGCGGTTTGTTTAGTAGCTAGGTCATTTGATAAATGACTTGCAGCAGAGTCCTGGCAGAGGGCCAGGGTGAAGTGGGGAGCAAATGCCATTAGATTTACTGGTGGAGAAAATAAATAAACAGCAGAAAGCCTTCTTATGGGTAATGATTACTCAAGGGGCAGTGATTTTTCTGAAACTCATTCAGAGGATGAGCAGAGAAAGAGAGTCACCTAAGTAGTGAGAGGTAAGGGTGGGGGAGGGAGGGGGGGGGACAGGTGACTGAATGAGGGAGGTATGCTTGCATGTTGGAGCTGGGTGGGGGTGCACCGGGGTGATTATTTATTGGTCTCTTGGAGGTAGTGCACTAGGCTGTAGCAGAAGAACAATCCAAATCTTATATATGGAGCAATATTTCTACAGAAATGACCCAAGAGGGTGTCACACAAAAAGTACCATGCCCATGACCCATTTAGAACAGGACGGACACAACAGATGTTAATAAATACAGACAAAACCCCCAGAAGACATACGAGGCAGGTAGATGTCACAGTGCAGTATTGCTTATAGCAGTATGTCCAGACTAGGGATGAAACACCTTGATTTCGTCAGACAGATGGTTAGAGGCTATTTTTTTAAATGTTGGATGAAATTCAATCTGTTTTTATGCCTAGTTGATTTTTAAGACTAGTGACTTAGGTGTGAAAAAAATGTATATTAACATTTTAATTGCAGTCATTTTACCCAAGCCTAAAAATGATGACAGAAATCATGGCCTGTCCTCCATGGTACAGCTGCAACAAAACTAAAAGTCAACATAGTAACACTCATAAAGCAGCAGTGTTTTGTGATAAAAAATGATGTTGCTCCTTTAAGAACAGTGTGAGTGAGCAGAGCAGTTAGTGTAAAGCTATTCATTGTGAAAATGGAGCTATACAGTAGGCCAGTGGTCCCCAAACTACGGCCCGCGGGACGGATACGGCCCGCCACCTCATTTTGGGTGGCCCCCCAAAATATGTCCGTAGTATAGCATCTGGCCCGCACGGGAGTGCGACATCGTCAAACTATAACCTCCGCAATTTCCCCCATTCATTCTCTATGGCGAGTCTTAAAGGAGAATTCCGGTGTGATATTGACCTAAAGTGTATTGAAACATGATACCGAGTGTGAACGTATGTCTCATAGCCCATCTCGACTTGTCCCCTGCACTCCAAAATCTGGCGCTAGTTAGCCGATGCTACCAACAACTTTTTCAGTAGTGGTGCTTCGGCATCGGGCTAGCCATGCAAATAAATCACTGTTTTACACCCATTTACGAGGCTCAATGTATCTCCACACTTCATTGGTAGACTTCCTAGGGCCCTGACATTTAAAACGAGACATTGAGAACTTTGAAAAAGCACTGGTAGTTTACTTACAAGACGATTTATACAGACAGTATCTTCACGAAGTTTAACGTTTGCAGCCATCTTGAATTTAGTCACGATAAGTCGAGCAACGAGTAAGAATGAACAGGTATGATAAGGGATCAGATTCCAAAAATAATTCAGTGGAAATGCATGGATTCCAGTTTCTTCCAGTAGCAGCAACTGGAATCCATGCATTTCCACTGAATTATTTTTGGAATCTGATCCCTTATCATAGCTGTTCATTCTTACTCGTTGCTCGACTTATCGTGACTAAATTCAAGATGGCTGCAAACGCTAAACTTCGTGAAGATACTGTCTGTATAAATCGTCTTGTAAGTAAACTACCAGTGCTTTTTCAAAGTTCTCAATGTCTCGTTTTAAATGTCAGGGCCCTAGGAAGTCTACCAATGAAGTGTGGAGATACATTGAGCCTCGTAAATGGGTGTAAAACAGTGATTTATTTGCATGGCTAGCCCGATGCCGAAGCACCACTATTGAAGATGTTGGTAGCATCGGCTAACTAGCGCCAGATTTTGGAGTGCAGGGGACAAGCCGAGATGGGCTATGAGACATACGTTCACACTCGGTATCATGTTTCGATACACTTTAGGTCAATATCACACCGGAATTCTCCTTTAACAGTACACATGTAATACTCTTTTTGTCCACTGGTGGTTGTTTTGGCGCTGTTTCGCGTTTGCCATCAAAAACGGAATGAAATGTAGTCCTACCTGCAAACAATGTAAGAGGCCTATGCTGACTGCATCAGTGCTCAAAGTATTCTAAAAGTTTATCAATGAATTGTTAATAACTAACTAACTTATATTCAAGTCATATTTCTGGGACTTTCTGGGATAATTATTTTTATTTGTTCAAATGTTCATACAATGTTCACAAGTTCAGGTGAGTGAAAGTTAGAATGGTGGTCATTTCAGACCACTTCAGCAGAGTTCACACATTTTTAATGAAATATAATTTTGGGACTACCTGCTAATACTTTTGGGAATGCAAAAGTCTTTTTATTAGTATTATTTAATTTCAGTTACATTTTACACTGATATGGCATGATGGCAATATAAACACAGCTAACAATGGTATTAAATTGCAATAGCCTACAGATTAAATGTAATGGAATATTCAACTAAGGTAGACTGCTGTTGTTCACAGCACTAAGCTATTTATGGTTACTGATATACTCCGAGTCTTTGGCCTTCTCTTACAGCCAGGCATAGTAAGCTGGCCCTCGGAATAAAAAGTTTGGGGATCACTGCAGTAGGCTAACTGGTGTAACCCACTTCCACTTAATTATGATGAGCTAGGCTAACAGTGTCAGACTGGGTTATTGCTAGCACAGAGAAGAGAACGGTATGTATCCTCTTATCTATCTCTGTGCTATGGTAAAGAAGCTAATCTCCACACGAGATGCTGTGTTCCTTTAAGCAAAGTAAAGCTGACTTACAGAGGTGGGAGTAAGTCACACATGTGCAAGTCACAAGCAAGTCTCAAGTCTTAACCCTCAAGTCTCAAGCAAGTCCAAGTCATTTTTTGTGACAGTCAAGCCATAGCCAAATCATTCAAATTCATGATGATTTACCTAGGTTTTCATTTTAAAATAAGCTACAATAGGCTAGTTATGAACTGCTGAAGTTTTATTTGTAATAAACTCAAACTCAAAAATTAATTCAAGCCACATAGGCCCTACATCTGAACGGTTTATAGAATAAGATGAAATGTATACGAATAAAAATAAATGTATTTCAAGTAGACCTATTATAAAATAGCCTATTATTGTTTCAATATGCCTCAAATATTAGGTAAGCTACATCAAATCATGAACATATATTCAAACAGTTCAAGTTACACCTGTACTGACCTGTCACATCTCCAGGGACCCAATAATGTTGAAAAAGTGAACTAATCAATCAATCAAACGCTGCCGCCGACGTCACTGCCAATCTTTGACAAGCAATGGGTTTAAGGAGGGTTTAGGACCGTCAATGCTATATCATATTATACATAGCCTAAGCCTAACATGTGAAGTAAGCTACTTTCCTATGCTGATTGCTGGCAGTTTGCTAGGCCTACTTATTGTTGTTAGCCTACTACTAGGCTGTAACATACAGTATGGAACAGGGACGTGTTTAAGAGGGAGGGAGAAAGAGAGGCGCTTACTTTAGGTTACATTGGCAACATTTTCGCTAGCATATCAAGATTAAATTTAGACAAGAAAATGTTTCACTTTGCCATTTCACACATTTTAACCTAATATGGCGTTAACTACAAAGTATAATAGATTCAAAGCCAACTCTTAACATGCCTCAAATTTGACAATAGGTTTCTAACACGACTAACTTCTGACGGATGAAAATCAACGTGGTGGTGGTTATGTCGCCAATTTGCGCACTTGCAGACTGCTGTTCATTTCTCCTTTGAGTTGTCAGATACATCATCTGTGAAAGCCAAACATTATTATGTTTTGGTATAAACATAGAGCCTTCCATATTGGCAAGTTATACCTCAGTCTGTCTCATTTGATCTGGCACTTGCTGTTGGTCTGCCGAGTCACTTGGTAACAATGACAGGTTCGCTCGCGTGACATGCAACAGCACCTAAGCTGACTTCCTAAAATCGTAAAGTTAACTCCTTAATATCTATGAAAAAAATAAAAAGTCAAGTCATTTCAAGTCATTTGTCTCAAGTCTAAGTCAAGTCTCAAGTCATGAATAGCAAGTCAAAGTCAAGTCAAGTCTTTTATACATAATCCTAAAAAATGTGACTCGAATCTGACTCGAGTCAAGTCATGTGACTCGAGTCCCCCATGTCTGCTGACTTATGCATGGTCTGTTTGTCATTGAATAAAGCTCTAACTCTTGATGTATCTTTTGTCTGTCTGTTGGTCTGAACTCCTGAAGTTCCTGTCTGATAAAACTTCAGTCCTGAAGTATTCATGGTGGATATGTCTTGGTAACATTTACAAAATCAAAAACAAAGTTAAAAACATATGCAAACTAAATGTATCTACTGGCTCAATAAAGTGTATACCATTTGCGTAGGTTAGGTAAGCTCTAGATTCAATGGAGAACCATTTGTGTAAGGGTTTTAGGCTGCATTGAATGGGTGGGGTAGTGTGGGGTGGATCAAACAGGGTTATGCTTTGGAGAAGTATTCCATGATAACACTTCAGCAATGAAGAAATCTATATTACTATGGCATAAATATGTCATTGCTTATGCCACTCCCTGACATTAACTTACATGACAATTTTCATTGACACAACGTGATGTCACTGCTGACAATGTGTAGTGTATCCTTTTGAATCAGTTGCAGACGGCACCAGAAAGATGTGTACAAGTTTTTACATCCACTTATAAAATCTTTTCAAACCAGAGCAAAAAAAGATAAATGTACAATAAAACCATTTGAAAGAATCTCTAATGGAGCCTTTGAAGTGAGCACAGATGCAGCAACAGGTACATTCGATTAGTCTTGGGGCAGCAGGGGCGTAGCACAAGAACCTGGGCCCCTGATGGGCCCCCATGTTCCTCAACCCATGTAGAATAAAATATATTCCAGACTTTTAAAGGGCCCTCTCTCCCCTTGGGCCCCTTTAATGAGTAGTGGTTTTACCCCCAGTCCAACGGCACCTGCTTGGCAGATACATACTGAGTGGCACGCTCATCTTTTTAAGGCTTCTGACAAGTACCTGCTAGTCCGCTTCTGTTCAATCAGATTAGCAGATAATTAGATTAGTTGACAGTATCCATAAAGAAATGTTCCTCATTGGTCCGAAGGCAATTAGATAAGTTAATAGGATATTAGCAAACATTCCCACTCGGGTTGATTCCCATATTACATGAAGGATGTAACCAGTGTGGTTCCCATCAGCCTAAATAGAAGTAGCTACTCTCTCATTTAATTATTCTTAATGACCCAACTTAATTACCATGAAGGATAATATGCATGGGGCCTATTCTGGATGACACTGTAGTCATTACAACTCAACTGGGAGATTATTTTGAAGTGGGCCAGCACATTCCGACAATGCATCCTTATTTCCCTCCACATCACCTACCAATATCTGAAGATTCTTTAGCTGCTCCACTCAACAAATATTTGTAGCAATATTTTTTTAATGGTGAGGATTTGCTCATTGTGTTTCCTGCTTCCTGCTTAAGGAAGGCAATTGACTCTGTTGCAACAAACTGATTAACTGGTTCATTTATCAGGATACAGTACTCGTGTCTGCAAAATACCATAACCATGATGAGTGGAGCATGGTTATTGGTCAAATTCACCGACTTACAGTATTACTGTATTACTTACTAGGTTGGGCTAAGTTCCTCTGGAATCCTAAGCATTTTTGACATGGGCAACCACATGAAAGCCAGCTCAATTCAGAATCAGCATGATTCTGGACTGGCAGTGGTGACAATAATGATGAAGACTCCCAGGGTAATTTTTAAAGCAATGCACTCCCATTCAAGTCACGCAGACTTATGTATGCGGGAGCCAGTGCAGTGAGTTAGTGGTGTGTATCTTGGGGAAGGATTTGTGCTGGAGTCAAGGTAGAAACATTGGTGAGAGGAACATGATATATTGATGCACTAGTTATCAGTGCCAGAGCTAGAGGGCAGTAACAGAATTAAAGGTTAGTCAGGGGGTGACAGATACCTAAGATAATTGAATATATTCTCAACTCTTAAAGCAGTGCACAGGAAGCATACTGAAAAGATAAAGATACTAATACCCATATTGGTGACTGGAAAATGAAGTGATAGCAGCAGCACTTTCTCTTTTAAAAATATTGTTACATTCATAGAAAATGCATGTGAACTGAGGCAGGATACTGTGAACTGAGGCAGGATAGAAATGTATAAATTTAGCACCGACCTTTTCATCAAATGTCGTCTAAAGCATAAAATATATTTGGTGTCATTGTAGCTAGTTAGCTATTCCTGAGCAAAGTCTTGAGAGAAAGTGAAATCAGATCCATATGGTTGAGTTGAGTTGAGACAATGTGTTTTGTGGGACCTGTTAGAGGTGAAGCGAATAGAGACAGTAGAGACAGCCAGATCCTGGATGCGATGCTGGCATCATATCCATCTCGTGGCTTTGTCTGTGAGTTCACAGAGCGTAGAGAGGTCAGTTGCTCTCCAAATGCAGAATCAGCTTTCTATGATCTTTCTACGTGGCTTTTTGATGATTTAGTAAGTCTAGTCTGTCAGTCTGTGAAAAAAAATCGTCCCACCCAGAACTTATGCTGAATGTACCTCACCTCTTCCTCCCCAGGGTCCAAAGAGATGTAGAGTCTAGTCCCTAGACATCTCCTTTCCTGGCTTAGATCGCATGAACATTTTTATAACATTTGCAATAATATAGTGGATTATAGCATACAATAGTATAGTATATTAATGTCAATATTACACTACAAACAGAAAGTTTCAATGTGGCAACATGCAATGACATTGTCTGCACTGAATAGTATGCAGCACAGTTCCATGACTGACTGTTTCTTTGATATTTCCTCCTTCCTCCTCTGTCTCTGTTTTACATGAAAACAGTGTGGTGTATCAATTTTGCATGGCTTGTCACAAACTAAATCCTGGTGGTGCGTTCAGATTTTTTAGATGGATATTAAATAAATAATAAAAGAAGCTTTGGAAAAATAAATAAATAAATAAATTACCCCGTGTACCTCTCAGAATCCGCTGGCTTTGTTTGTCCGATTTTGCCTCCATGTTCACCAAGCAAGGATTGCTGGCTCTTTCAATTTGACTGTGTTGTTCTTATTGCAGGGAGAGACAAGTCCCAATGGTTCCAGCTGAATGCGGTCTCTACCCAAGGAGCTGTGTGGAGGAACTGCCAGGCCTGTCACAAGCAGTGAGAGATCATTTGCCAGGACAAGGCAAATTCCCCCTGATTCAGCCTTAATGGGCCTGTCTGTGCCTAAAACAGCTTGACCAGCACAACCAGGTCAGGAAGCCCACCACTGAACACATGGTGAATTTTCTGAAAGACAAACCACATTATGGAGGGTTGGGTTAACTAAGAGATTGCATCGCTGTAAGATAGAGATGCTACACTACACTAATTGTTAAAATGCAGATGCATATGTTAAGGTAATGGTAAACGTTAAGGTAATATACAGTTCACGTTTATCGGAGAGTATTATCGCCACATTACACTGCAATAATTGACAAAGCAATAATTTAATCACAAAGCTGAAACAAAACAGTCTTCCAAGGTACTGATGGCATTCACTGTAGAGATAGTTCATCAGCATATGCCTAACAAAGGAAGTACTCATTCCATGTCGTTATGCAGGGGTTTTAATCACTCTCGCTTCACCCTGTGCATACAAAGAGTTAGATTATCTTGGCAGAAACGGAAGAGCCTTGTTCAATTTCTCTTTCATAGCTGTCTGCACCCTCTCCATTTTGAGGCAGAAGGATGCAAGCTTGTACCCACCTGACGTTAGATCACAAAGTAATTCCACGGTTCAGCCTGAGTGCATTTCAATTTGGGGTCTGCATTATTGATGGGGGTGGGGTGGAGTGAGGATAACCAGCTACCTACTCTGTGGTCCCCTAATCTTTACATTGTGGCTATATATCACTATGCATGCTATGATACAAATATATATATAATAATCGAAAAAGGGAAACATATTACATAAGGGAGGGGAGTAGCAGTGCAGATCATTGCAATTTGGAGAAAGAAAATATGGAAATAATGGCTTATGTACACAGATGCATATATAAATAAGAGATAGATAGTAAATAGAAAAATAGAAGGTACATTAATGTCATTTTCATTTGTATTCTGCTGGTAGTTATATTGTGACTGTCTTAAACTGTTTTCCCAGTACCACTTCAGTTGATATGATTTTCCCCCTTGACAATTACTTATTCACTCTTTTTAAGATATTAAGTTGGCCTGGTCGAGTGGCACCGATCTTTTGAGTGACATGTGTTCATGAATATGCAGAATTTGTTTGGACATGGTCAACTGAAAACTAGTTAGTTAGGAAACCTAATGACCAGCTGCTGGCCTTGGCAGTGGGGAGGAATTAACTGAGGAGCAGGTCGTTGTTGCAGCAATGAAATAGGAGTTTGTGAGTTTTGAAAACAATGAATTATAAAGGTAACACTTTATATTACAGATCTATTATTATAGTGTATCTACACCATGATGCACAGAGTAACAAACTGTTTAAGAAATTGTAAAACCATATACCTATGTTGTTTATAATGGAACTTTGCCATTACGCCGAACTTTAATGATGTATCATGGGATTGAAAGTGCAAAAATATGTTATCATAATGTTCCACAACAACCAAAGCTCTTTTGTTGAGGAAACATAATTTGGGGATCATTTGTTACACATATAGCAAAATGAAAGGGGTGGGAATATTGTGAGACGTGGAAATGGAAATGTGGACACATGTGAATACAGTACAATTATCTAATCACACCTATGAGACACTTTCAAAGTGCCTTGCCTTGCCTCTTTAATCTGTGCTAATATACATTCAGCCTTGTCACCTGATCTCATTAAAATGTTCTGAGAAAATATATACTGGTATAATATATTTTGGCTAGATTAACCCATGTTTACACACAGACGCACCGCGTGTTATTTCAATAGCACACTGGGGTCGATATAATGTGGATCATGATTCTTCAACAAATAGCTGATATTCCACAGAGCAGAAAAGCAGTACACAAGTGCAGTGACGCCAAGCCATCAGCCCGACTCAGTAAGCTGTGGCTGCACTGAAAAAGGTAATCAATCACACACTAATGCTTCCTAATGTCTTTTCTATGTTTGCCTGAGCAGCATGTGTGAGAAAGTAAATTGGTATGTGACATTTTATGATATTGATGGAATCAGTGTAAATGTTAGGATTACATGAACAGTGCACTACATATCCACTGGTGGGGGCTGCTAAGCGTCTGAATTGTGGTTCAATTAATGTAGAATATAGAGGAAATCAAACAGCTCCCCCTTTTTAAGCAGAAAATAAAGACTGCTATGTGACAAGAGTACGAATGAGTATGTTATTTGTAAATGCATGAACCATAATAATTGTTTCTGAAATACAGTTTAATACCACTACAACACAACTTGACCTCATGTTTGATCTTATCCAGGTACAAATCAGTTTAACTCACCTCAACAGACTTTTATTCGTTGACAAGAACCTTGATACTTTGGGGTTAATGTAACTATAATGGCTTAGAATCACAACAGGAAGCACAATGACAATACAGCTAAAGCTGAAATTATGTTTCAATATGTCTCAGACGAGTGGGTTCATAACATAAAATATTGCCCATATTTGTCTTGAAAATACTTTTGAATGCTTTTGTCTTGGAACTTTTGTTTCCCCTTTTGTAAGTGGAAAATTACCGTTGCCAGACAACAAAGGGCAAACTGAATTCTGATTTGTTCCCTTAAGCAAATTAATGTAAAGCGATGGAAATGTAACACATGCAAAAAAACACAAAAAAGGACAAAAAAGACTAGAAAAGGAGCACTACAATTCCTCAGTCATATCTAAAGAAAACAACACAGCACTCTGTGGAAGGATGAACAATAACTCGTATTGCACCCAAAACAAGCACAAAAGCAAACAGGTCAAAAATATTTAGAAACACAATTGAAGCATTTTTACAACTATGAAATAGTATAAAACATATCCCATTGCAGACTGCCTTTTATGAAGTATAATTTCCCTAGATAGCATAGACATCACTAATACCAATGGAAACTGATAAATGCTAAGCACCTGCATGTAAATGACCGGGCTAGTGCTTTGAGTGCTTCATCACTCTCCACTCTGGGGCGTGCGCCCAGAATGGGGATGAGAGCAGCCATTGAGTTCAGGTTTACTTTTAGAAACAAGCCCCACTGTTCCCCTAGTGGCATTCTGCCCCAACACCTTGCATGTTTTCTTTCTCAATGAATTGATAAATGTTCATTTGCTTCCAAGTGGCACGTTTACCCTACCTTGCAGGTACAGTCCAGGCAGTAATCGTTGGCCTCTGGAGTATTGCAAAGTGCTGTGTGAACAATTTCAAGTAAAAGATAATTGAATGAATTATCATTTTTTTGTTTTAATTATGTAACACATTAATAGTGTGTGATTAATCTTCTATGCAAGAAAACTAGCCAGCTTCTTTAATGTGCTGAAGAAGTTTGACTGTAATGTCATGTGAATAACGTGTTACCTTAGGATTATTCTGGTCGTGTAAGAGTTTGAACCAATTACATCCTGTGAGAGTTTGTGACTTCATTGACTATTGCTTGTGTCCACTGTATAATGTAAAGCCTACTACATGGCGTTCACTTCATCCCTCACACTAGATTCATGTAACCCATAAGTGAGTTGCTGTTGCACTAAAATAGCTGTGTGGGCTGCAGTGTGAAGTGACAAGTGCTTTATCATAACACTGTATACATACATGAAAAAGTCAAATGCCTATTTGCAATTGCACTTTTTAGAAGGAAGGAAAAAGGGAAGTGAGAAGTGGGACCACACAACGCTTTTCAGTTGAGGACGTTTAATTATATTGTCAGTTCTATGCAATAGAAGAGACCCATCCAAAATATTTCGGAGTTGTTGTGACAGTGTGTCATGCATTGGCAGACCATCATTGTGGTTCTGCAGCTGTCTAATTTGCATCGGGTAGTGAATTACTCATAGACTGGAGACAATACTCCCACAGTTATGCCAGATGTGTGCTGCATGGACTCTGAAAGAGAGAAATCTTTTTTACCAAAGCTCCATTGGCATACACAAACATGCCGTTAGTGTCAGTATGCATTTTGCGTCATTTTGAAGTAAAATGTGTGGTAATGTGTTGAGGTAAAATCTTACAGACAATTTCAGTCACATTCTTAATTTGTTAATTTCTTTGCATCATCGCTGATGGATAGAATGCCTTTTATTATTTACTTCATTTAGACTATTGGAGCAGAATTATTACGTAATATTTATCATTTTTAAATGAATAGTTTTAATTATCACACTGAGGAAGTGAAAGAAGTACAAATTGGTATTACTAATTGGGGTGCATGAGGAGACTAGGTTATTTCCCATGTATGTTAGGTTATTTGAGGATCTCACTTAACAGTGATTTCTATGTAGTCACACTCAGATGGAAGAATTTATATCCTGCCTTCGTTTGCTTGATGTGACTTCAAGACTTACTCCAGGTCACACTCAAGTGCCTGCAATGTCCTTTGAAAGCACATACGTATACCAACTGTGACTAAAATGTACATTATGTGAAGATTTCAAGAGATCCTGCTATAGCATTTCAAGTGGCATGCAACATTTCGGTGTTCAGTTTATACATTCCTGGTAAACAAACATTAGTTCTACCACTAAAGATGTGAAATCAGTTGGACTCAGAACTGGAAAACGTTATCTCTATCTAACACACTTTTGCATGACAAAATCGCCCAAGGACACTTTCATACCTAGCACCTAGCATAGCCTTTTATTGATAATGTTATTTACAACTGAGGTAAAGCACATGCAGGTTGCTAACTGCATGCAAAGTTTGGCACTCTTAAAGTATTTCTGTTTATTTCAACAACACAACATGATCCTATGGATGGATGTTTTTGTGGCCAGACACTGATGAAATGTTTTATGAAAAGGCATGGAATGGCCCTTGTCCCTACGTAGTTTTGTCATGTACCTGATAGGTTATTCGTATTCTTTGAACTTTTGATGGTTTATGCTGACAACGGGTGGTTTCAGGAGTTAGGAGAGATTTTTAGCCTGTTTAGTGGTTGCACTGTCAGTCTGCAAAGCTTGACAGGAGGTTTGAAGATCTCAAAAGAAACATTACATCAAAATCTGTCTTTAGCCAGGTTAAACCTCTTCCAGGACACCACTGGGTGAAATGGTGCATGGTCTTTGACAATGTGGACGTGAGAGACTAAAATGCAGGAGAGTAGCAGCTCCTGTTGTCAGAGCATTGCATGAAGTGTGGGTTGTTAGCTCGACTGTGTCCAAATGAATATATCCAAGTCACACAGTATTAGCCTATTTGTGAAGTATGTTACATGTAGACATTTCACAATTAGGATATTTTCTTGGGTATTATCTTGGCCTTGCATTAATTATATTTAATATGATGTGCAAAAAGACCCAGTGCAACAAAACGTGCTGTACCTACAATCCTTAGGTCTATACAAGTTAACAAGTTAATAAATCAAATTATAGATTTATAAAGTTGACTGATTCTTAGCAGACACTTTATAGTCAAATGCAGATAAACAAATAGCAAGACCCAGTGTACAATAGATAACTTAATTGAGCTATCTCTCATTTAACTCATCATAACATATTACTAAGAGTTTGTGTGTGGCAAGAGAAAGGGGCAGGTCAAAGAAAACCTGTCATGGCTGAGCAGGATGAGATGTGTTTGTCCGGTGGCAAGGCATCAGCCAATGCACAAGACAAGACACTGCAGGTACATAGTGAGGGAGGTGGTCCTTCAATATGCTAAAGTCACTCAAGTTTGTGAGGGTCATTATGGGTCTTAGCATCCATATTACAGTCTTTGATCATTTTGGTAGTGGTTGTGACTGCATATGATAATAAGTGAGCTCTGCCATCTATGGATATTCTCAATGGTGTTTAAAGCCCCCATCGTCGACTTCAAGGCAGCACTGCGACCGTCGACTTCAAGGCACCTAACCCTAACCCTTGCCTAACCCTAGTGCCTTCCTTGCAGCGCTGCCTGGAAGACGACATTGGGGGCTATGGGTATCGCCTTCAGGCAGTTTCCCTACAAGTGATAAAATCATGGCTATATATACTATATATTATTTTAAACTTTACATGCTGACCACGCTGAACTTATCCTGCAAAATAAGCACAATCTAACAGAAAGAAAAACAACCTCAGCTCTAATTATAGTGTGACCAAAGCCTCACTGCTTTCCCCATCCAATGACAGATTCCTGGTGTGAATCCGAACCCAGGTCAGTTATGAGCGAGTCAAACCAGCACTGCTCTGCCTTCCTAATGATACACCTGGCAGTAAATTGTGCTGTGTCACTGGACTTAAATGGTGGAGATCTCGGTGTTTGAAACTTATTAGACATCTCTGAAAGCTTTAATGAGGGCAGAAGGGCCAGTGCTGGAAGGCCTTGCAATGCACCAGCTGGTATGCTTAATTAATATGTAAAGAAACCTGTTCCTAGCAAAAACATGATCTGCTGCCTGACTACCACAAATATGTCGGCTATCAAGTCGCCAGCTCAGCTCTGAGAACATTGTAATAAACAGGATAAAAACAAGAAAGTGAGATCTGTGTAATACCAGTATTATAACTTGATAAAGTATAAACCTACATTGAAGGTAATGAGACAGAAAACAGTTTTGCTCATATGGAAATACTGGTGTGTTTTTTTCCTGTGAGCACATGGTATGAGGTAATCTTTCACAGTTCTGACATTTCCAGCTTCACAGTTTTTCAGCAAGTAATGCATTATTTAATTTACTTTCACGTAGGCGCCATGGGAAGTCAGCTCTCTTTCTGTCAATGCACTTTGATGTCACCTTTGGGATTCCCATACTTGGCATGTGTTTTCCCTGTAGAACCAACCTCCTCTCTGAGGTCCACACGCCCAACAGAAAGTGTCAGCTAGCATTTTTTAGTCTCTTTCCTCGTGGTTACCACCACATTGTTGTTTATGGTACCCTCTTGCTACACACTAGCAAGCTCCAAACATCAAGCGTTCTTCTAGACTACAAACGTGTGTCCTGAGCACAAACAAGGAATTCTCTGCCTTCAGAACCATGGGAGCTCCCAGGTTCTCTATGCTCAGGTGCAATCGGTTTACATGATTTGGTCACTAATTCGGTGAGTACTAATTCCTCACTAATGTTTTCTTCCTGACTGGCTGAGAAGACTGAGCGGCTTCATCTGGCAACCGTCAACAAGGTGTTTACACTGCAGAGCTGCCAACTTACACATTGAGAGTGAGATTCATTCATTTGATTGGCTCCACGCGCTCTTACACCAATTGAATGCGTGAGTGTTGGCAGCTCTGTATAGCAGGCCTATACCACAGGCATGGAGATACCTTTGCCCTGTTTTATTGCCTGGACATAACGAGTGCATCTGTGACCTGGAATGTCCTGACAGCTGCTTGTGAAAGTGCTTCTCCATGGTCGGCAGCTATGTTTACGTTTTATGATCTGTGGCAGTGAAGCACATTGTGCTTCACTGACCGAGAGTGACAAGCCTGTGACAACGTAGTGACAATATTACCTTTGATAGTGCAAGCTGCATGGTGATGTGATTTTGAGATCAACATGTCTGTGGTTCAGACTGCTATCTCCACCATTGCACTAATATGCAATATGGCTTTAGGGGCACAGTTGAAAACCTCCAATAATTGGGTAATGCTTTACAGCAGGAGTCGGGAACTTTTACAGCTGGGAGAGCCATGCACAAACACCAAATGTACTTTTTACTGTTTACACTTTCACTATCATTCTATAGGCTATAACACTAAACCCTTTAATTACTCTAACAATTGTATTATCCTTTCACAATATTTTATTTGCAGCATTTATTTTAGTTCCTTATCTATCGTGATGAAAAAACTGAGCCTTGATTTCTCCACAAGCCACATGCAGTCAACAAAAGCCATAGGTTCCCAACCCTTGCTTCACATGATAACATGTGGTGTGTGGATATCATGGCAAAACTGGCTTGCTGTCATGTTGCTGCACTAACTTGCTATTTGGCTGTGTTGGCAGCAATATTGGCCAGTTTTTGACCCTAAGCCTGTACTGGCCAACTCAACAGAGGTCTGGCTGCTATTTGAAATGCTAATGATGTAATTTGATGAACTGAGGACCAGGAGGATTTATTATTGGGAATACTCACATAGCAGCCATATGATCATAATCAGGATTCAGGAACCTATAGTCTAAGTAAAATATAGAAAGCCTCTATAATTAATCTAATGATGGGATTATGACACTGTCATCTCATATACAGCTCTGAGAACATTGGCAAAAGTGAGGAAGTGGATTTAAGTTATTCCTCAGGTGTTGGACTATGCATGGGGATATATTTTCTGGGGGACTGAAGAAGGCAGTCTCTCATTCTCTCTCTCTCTCTCTCTCTTCATCTCTCTCTCTCTCACACACACACACACACAACCTAAATTGATTCACTCTCTTTGTAGTCAGTTGGATGTGAACCACAAGGAGCATTATCAATCAGTGTACGAGAGAGAAACAGAGTAAAACATGTCCGCCATTAGGCTTTTCTCAAAACCCAATTATCACAAAATTCATTTGACTCTTGTCGACTATATGCTGTTTGTTGTATGACCGATCGCCACCAAGCACCTAATTATCCCTGCACCTGGGCTGGTACATACAGTATATAGGCAATGGAAGCATCCTATTAATTATTACCCTGGGCCCGAACCAATGGGAACATCAATACTTTTGCTGCAATTTTGAACAGCAATGCAGCAGTGGGTGGCTGGGTCTTTAAATTTCGCCGCAGTTAACAGCTTTATGGTCATTTACATAGAGACAACACATTGATTACAGCGTCGTGGAGGTATTGAATGTGCTGGTGTGATGGGAGAGAAAGCATTAACAGAAGCCCACGTCTCCTTGTCCATTACCTTGTAAATCGGCTTTGTTTGAATGCCCTACATTTTATATATTTTTTTTCTCCTAGTAAATGGATGACACCGTCCCTTTAAAAAAAAACCTCCTTAATGCCTCTGAAGACAATAAAACTTTCATCAGCTTCCATCATTGTAAATTCAATACGGGTCGTTATTGGATCATTTCAGTTTTCCATCTCAGTTATGATGCCACTCACGGGAGAGATAGCGAAACATGATGGGTGCCCACACGCATACAAGCAGAAATAACTGCACTGATTACTTCCCCGTTGAATATACTTGTCATTAAAATCCATTTGTGACCAGGGTAAGTGTTTTCACTCAGTGGGCAGAAAAGGCTGGAACAAAATCTGATGAACCATGCTCTCATGACGGTAAAGTTTGGTCATCATCAAATCTCCCAGTGAGTTGTGGCCTACTAAAAAAATGTATTGTTTTCTACATGATTTATGCGGTCTATGCAATCCTCTCCATGATGATTGACTGCGAGGCATCTTTTTCAGTTTCAGTAGAATCATTTTAGGAGCGGTTATTGTAGATATGATATTGAAGTGTTTTGTAAACCATCCAAACATTCTGAAATGTTATTGATAAGCTTAAATGGGAAAGTGGATTAGTCTCTTTTCCTTTTTAGAAAGTTACAGTCCCAAGTTTATGACATTCAGTTTCCTTAAGTGAACTAATGAGTAAGGATAAAAGTAGTTTCTGCCTGAATAACATTTCAGAGTATATTTATTTATTGCATTGTGTGAAAATATAATTTCCTATCATACCATAGATGTTAAGGTTTATGTGAAGGTGTAATAAATATGTTAAGGTTAATATTACTGTACTGCGATACTTTTTGAAGTTTGTGATAGGTTTTGGTGATTTTACACTGTGATAAAGAAACATAAGGTCTGAGTTGTTTTGAAGGCCATCTGGCCATCAAAGCTGCCTCTGTTATTAAATTGAAAGGTTTGAAGCGGACTGGATGTGGTCAGAGTTATGATATTTAAAACAATGCCAAAAAATAAGCTTGAAGGAAAGAAAAAAAACAAAGATCAAAACGTAACCCCAGAATGAGAGAGAGAAAAAAAAATCAATATGTGACCCCAAAACCCACCCCCAAGTTTGTAAAATTACCAGATGACATTCTGTGCCACCAAGCTCTCAGGCACTTTGTCCTTATTGTTGCAATAACAGCCCATGCCCTTGTTTTCAGGTATTGGTGTCTTGTTTCATGGTCTGTTCACAGAACAAATTGTTTACAGTGTAAAAGGATATGTAATTATGACTCAATGGATTGTTTAATCTAGCCATCTACAGGTACAGACAACACTCGATTAGGCCCTACCACATAAACTTCTGTTATTTCATATTGGCCTCAAATGGGACATATAACTCATGTGTAGGCTAGGCCTGGGTATTCAGGCAAGGCATAGTTTGGCTTAGTCTGGCATGTTGTTTCTATTTAATGTTTAATTATTTTTCGTATTTTCATAATATTTTGTTCTATTTCTGTATTTTCCAAACGAGTTACATGTATTCACTAGCCACGTTTAGGCCTACTGTACATGGACACTTTTAATCCGATTAGAAACGGAATAGCGGCTCAATTGAAATTAGCCTATAGGCCTACATCAAAGTTAACGTTAAATTACTCCATTGGGCTGAAGGGGGACTTCAACCATCTATGTGAAGTGAAGTGATGTTGCACAAGCTGCATTTCCTGGGCCTGGTCAATGAAATCTGGTAATGTAGCCTAGGCCTACACTGTGAGAGATCCGCTGCTACAAGTTAACTGAACTGCTGCTGAGCTGCCATGGTAGCTGCCTAGCGCCTCGATTGAGTTGAGAGAGCTGCAGGCACTCTGGACGGGTAACAACACTAACGACAGCTCGCAAAATTCGACAGATCCGTCGCTACCAAAAGTCCACTGCGATGCTATCTGCAAATTCCCGCTTCTGTGTTCAGACATCGCTCACGACCTCAGATGGATCTGTGCCTCCAGAGCTCTCCAGACCAAACGGCCAGCAAGCTACAACCCAGGAAAGCTAGGTGACACCACACTGTGTGAGGTTCTCGCAGAGAGTCACCATCATTGTTCAGGCAATTATTTTCTATGTCTGTCATGTCTTCATTTTCTGTATGTGAGCTCTTTTGTTATTGCTTGCATTTGTGTTTCATTTGTGCCTATTCATTAGCCTATTATAATGTGGTTAACATAGGCCTACAGTGGAATTTTGAAAAGTTTGAGTAACAGTGATAGAGTTCATGTCCCTGAACTGTACAGATTCATATTAATAGTTTAGGTCATAATTGGTCATTCACAGCAGAATGGGAGGGCCAGACTCATTCAGGTGGCTATGAGTCACTCTAATTTCTTGTCTAGCATCTTTTACATGTCTGCATTATTGAATTGGATGAGACAAGCACATCTTTTGAAATTATTATAATAAATCTCGCACTCCCATATCAATAACAACAACTAAGAACAAAGCCAAAGATACAGAGAGAGATATAAAGAGAGAATACAAAACAGGACTCACATTGGCCGAGCGCCATGTCATCATAACTCAGGTCCTGATTGAAAATAGAGGTGATGACAACCAAGCATTGATTTTTAACATATCTGCATCTTCTTAAAGGCTAGGGCCGGCTGCATTGATTGACCTTGTATCATTGGGGTAACGTTAAGTGCTGTACAGTGGTGAAGATCAAGTCTCTCTTACAACTTACAATCTTGACAATACAGGGATGGCAATTTCTGACTTGGCGGAATTCAAATCATGCAGTTGAGTGCAGCTCTTGCTGACGATTATTAAACCTAGCAGAAAATGCTGACAGTAAAACAGATCACAGTTTTTGGCAAAAAATCTTCCTCACTTCTCTGCCAAAGCAAGGCAGACGATGGTTTGGCATTAATTACTTGTGGCCTTTTATATATCAGGCCACATTTCCTTTGCATTGCATATTACAAAATGTCATGTCTGGAGATAACTGATGCACCTGTGTTAGTTACCCCATAATAACCTCTAAACAAGTCCCCCTAAATCGCCTCTGAAATATTACACAAAGAAGCCAATTCCAGGCTTGGTTTAACATTAAATGTGTTGCATTTTTAACAATGAAGCTTGGGATGAAAAAAATGAAATTTCAGTTACTGACATTGTGACTGATAGGAAATTGATTTGTTTTTATCTTAATCATGATTTAATATCCTCTAACAAGCTGGAGCCTCAGACACTATATTAAAACAACAGCTATTTCCTCCTACTCCTATCCATCTAAATAAGATCTGACTCATTGATTTTATAACATCTCATATAAATTGTCAGCAGTCTGTCAACCACCTAACCTCAATATGGGATGACTTAATATTATTATTATTATTATTATTATTATTATTATTAATAATAATAATAATAATATGAAGAAGAAGATGGATCTGTGTTTTAGTTTGGTTGATATTACAAAAGGTTGTGCACGTTCAAATGCACTTAAGTAATCTGTTACCTCTTCTCAGAGATACAGTAACAGACAGTTGAATGTGTAATATTTCTCCTGTTGTTGAAGTCTTTACTCAGTCATAATATTCTTTGTACTGTGGCCATCCTGGAATGCTTGCTTTGCTAGAATTTTGCATATCCCCAATTGCCTGTAGTCATCCCATCTGTTTTCTGAAATGTAGCAGGGAAAGCATGAACAAAGTACTTTTTTATATCCAAAAAATGAGACACAAACACACACACACAGAGAGAGTGAGAGAGAGATACACACACACACACACACACACACACACACACACACAAATAGGCATGCACAGCAGGCACGCATAGTTGCATTCACAGAACAGAATCACACAAAAATGTGATCCCTTTATCAGCATTGAGCCACCGCAGTTCAGATTTCTGAAACAGATTCAAAGTTGCTCTCTGAAGCTCAAAGAAAAATATGTTTGTGAAATATGGCTCCTTTAAGTGTTATATCAGCCTCAGACAAATGTTTACACTGCTCCTTTCTCTAATCCTGCTTCTCTGCCTTCTCTCTTCTTCTTGCCTTTGTGTGTGTATACCTATTTTATACAGTCTATGGTGTATACTCATAAATTCACTCCGGTATCCACACATTTTATATTGTAGAACTTATTATTGGGCTCATGACGTGCCTACATCTCATAAGTCATTATATTCCCTTTGCCTCTTAAATAATTTAGTTTGACATCAGGAGATGAGCAGTAACCTATTAACCAGATTACCACATAATTAATAAATCGTAGGTGGCTTCGGTACATCCACCGCCCCCATTACTCAAATTAAATAACTGTCCTAATTACTTCCCCTCACTGATCCATGACTTTATTATCGGTCCCTATGTGGGAACCTGTGGCTGCAGTCTCTCTGGATCATGGATTAATAAATAGGATTTTTTGTGTTACACTGATCTGATCCGTATGACACTGCTGTACTTCTTATGATCATGTGGTGGTCAGTTCTGATATGATGTGAATATAAGAGTGTGTGTGCGTGCGTGCGTGCGTGTGTGTGTGTGGTGCAGGGGGTATGTTCAATGACATGATGGTCAATCCGATTGATTGCTTTTGAATGGCAGTTTTATCTACACATGGAATATTGTATCTTAACTGCTGGTCACAAACAACTTTAATTTGCAATGGTTATAAAAACGCTCACTTGAACATAGGCTTAGTCACTGAGTCTTTCCCCTCTTACTGAAATGCATCCTCCTTATCCAGATTTAATTACAACAGAATTTGCAATAAACTCTTAAGCATGTCAAAATTATTCACAGTACTTAGAGTATAGTTATTTCTGTTATGTACTGCATACAAGCTCTGGTTTCTAATAGAAAACTCAAAGGAAAGTATAAGGTTTAACGGGCAGCCGTGGCCCACTGGTTAGCACTCTGGACTTGTAACCGGAGGGGCCACGGCTGAAGTGCCCTTGAGCAAGGCACCTAACCCCTCACTGCTCCCTGAGCGCCGCTGTGGTTGCAGGCAGCTCACTGCGCCGGTATTAGTGTGTGCTGTGTTTCACTAATTCACAGATTGGCTTAAATGCAGAGCAAATTTCCCTCACAGGATCAAAAGAGTATATATACTTAAGGTTGGATACTGCCCTGACCCTGTCGAAAAGCGTTCCAGTGGTAGCAGATGTGCACAATGGTCTTATATGTCAGTCTCAGCTGCCAGAGCATTGTGCTATAGTCAGACCTGAGGTCATGTCCCATGTGAGACTGATAGCAGCACGCATGCTACCATGCTACCTATTATGCTGTATTTTCTTGAATGTGGTTTAACAATACCAAATCTTATGGGATCTTATAAAGATTGGAAATGTGTATGCTCTACCTACACAGATCATGTTTTTTTACTTTCGCATGGAATACAGTGGAAATTTTATTCAGCCAGTATTAATGAACTCTTCAGAATAAATCAACTGTGGACCACTGCTGCATGTTCCCTTTTTTCCATACAGACTGCAAACACTGTAAAACACTCTTCACTGTTGTTAATGGGCCCAGGGCTACAACTAAATTGGATGGTACACAAATACCATTTATTCCCAAATGTTCAGGACACCTGAACTCCAACTCCACCTTCTGCTGAGACAAAATCAGCAACCAAGTTAATCTCACACTTAATGGGCCATATTGTATAAATGTGAGGGATGTAACATTTAATATCTGAAATCCCTGTCAAAATTACTAAACATCTTCAAGATGTGTGAACACCAAATAGAGAGATTCAAACAGTGACTATGTATACAATGACCATAACAATGTGATTAGAAATTCAGTGTTGAAGCATTCTTGTGGAAGTTACATTGTTACACTGTATTTTGCTATCAGTTTACATAGAGACCAAAACAGCTTCATAAGGTGATATGACATTATGATAGACAGACAAAAAACATCTCCACTTATGAAGGAAGTTGTTATTTTTCAATGATGTTCATATATTGACTTTCATTTCATTTGAACTCATCTCACCCCAAGATGCATATTGCCCATTTCAGCTGCATTTCTATTCAAACTCATTTGAAGGTGTGTGTGTGTGTGTGTGTGTGTGTGTGTGTGTGTGTCTGTGTGTGTGTGTGTGTGTGCGTGTGTGTGTGTGTGTGTGTGTGTGTGTGTGCAATTTCACAGTGCAACTGGTTCTGTCGACTCCACAGAGCACCTCAAGTGCAGCCGTCGAATGGATGCTAATGAAGGATATCCCCTTGAAACTGTCTCATAAATGGATAATAAATGCACTGTTTACCTGTGATTTTGCCCAAACACAAAGAAACACGATGCCTGACTGGCATGGTGAATGTATTGTTTCCTAATTCATGGTCAGGCTTGGTGAAAGAAATATTTTGTGCATCTGCATGATTTATTATCCATGCTTAATTTCAGTTTCCTGCTTTCAAATGACTTTGGGATATGAGATAACATTTTAGTATACGGGTAGTGAACTTTTTTAATTACCCATTAACTTTCGACCAAAAATGTATGAAAACTTGTATTGTAAATCCAGGAACCTTCTTTGTAAAAAAGATAACGACTCCTAGCAGTAACATTGTATTGGGAAGGCAATGATGTCTCTACTTTTGGACATTTGAAATCCTGTTGTATTCTAATACATGACACTGACTTACAGTGATGAGGGATTTTTTTTGTCAGTGATTCACCTCTTCCTCCATGCTTGGGGTGCAAGCGGTCAGGGTTGCACTGAGCGGCTGGCACTGGCATAAATCTTGACTGACAGAGACTGCACATGGCTTTAACGGCTTGGCTTTAGCTAATCACTGTAGAGTACATTGCCACAAAGCTGTGCTGCTGTGTCTGCAGTTCCTGGAAACTCGGCTTTCCCTGTGGATTTGTTACAATCAAACTGGCGGCACGGACCCCATACTCTGGAAGCTCAGAGGGGGTTTAAGGTGACACTGTTGCCCCTTCGCAGAAGGAGCCATGTGTGGGTGTATGTCCTTGACTTGTACTGGCGGAACATCACAGCAGATTGGTCTGAGGGGAGATGCTGGTGGTAGACCACATGATGTAAGGACTTTTAAGGGGAACGGTGAGGCTAGATGAACATCAAATCCTGGGCTGCTGTCAGTAATTGTCCAGGACAGTGTTGAGACTAGGGGCGGTGTGTGTGTGTGTTCCTGAGCCAAAAAACAACACTTTGTGGTCTACCTTAACATGCTTTGGTTTAGAATGTTTTGAAGTTTAATGTCTTGTATATAATTCATGGATGGCATTGAGATTGCATCATTGTCAAACTTCTTTTTTCATATAGTCAATCAGTTAGAGGCTACATTTTGCACTACAAACAACAATCTGTTACTGCAGTGCTCTCCTTACTCTGAATATGAAAACAGAATCCTTGAACCTGAGAAACAAAAGTCTTGTTTACAGAGCTTTAATTGCTGAGGTGATGTCTGACAACACAGATGTAGGGCCCTGGGGGTGGAGGTTACAGCTTCCTACTCCAGCTGTGTGTTGTATTAATGTCTCTGGTTGGATGCCCCTGAGAAATTGTGAAAAGACGTTTGGTGTTTTCATGCTCCCTGTTTTTTTGACACAGTGGAATTTGAGTAGTAGACCACATCTCCCCCTGAATGTTTGCTCAAAGTTAGAAAGGAGTTTACACTGTATTTATGATCTATTAGTCATTGCAAAGCCACACTAGCAGACACTGAGAATACCTATCTATGGGGATGTGTTGTAGAATAAGTAGAACTTACACCCAGGGTCAAGAAATGCAATGTGTCTGGTCTACAATGAGGATATAACTCTGAGTGCTTGATAAATAACAGATTTTCCTATGTCCTCATCTAAATGGTAAACAAATCCATAAAAAACACCTCAGACAAAGTATACGCATGGAAGGAAGACCAGGAGACAATGGTCTACTGTTGTTGTAGATACATGAATCATTGTAGTCTAGAAACATTTCATTTTTTTCTCAATAAAAAACACTGACTGCACCACTAAGTCTACACTAGACAAACACAAGTCTGAGCAATCATCTAAGCTATGTATTCTGTAAAATCATGTGTATTTTAAATTAGAGATGGTGTGTTCATCTTAATTAATTACACATTCCAGAGATTCTGACAACAACATAATATGAGGCAAGTTAATGTAACTAATACATTTTTTGCACCATATATTATGACTTTAATGGTGTTGTTGATTCTTTCAAGTTGTCTTGAACCACACTTTTGTCTATTTCATTTCCATTATTATTTTAGATGAGGATCATTAGTAAAACTATCGCTCATCAATTTAAGCAAACACTACATAGCCGCCAGTGTGTCTCGCGCAAACCCACACAAATGATTTAAATGTGTCACGTTGGTTCTAGTCCACTGGGGTTTCATTAACACCGGCTCACAAAAAAGATCAAGCAAATATGCCCCCGTATGCCTACTTCGCTGTTCATTAAAAGCATAGTCAGGGAGGCCAATTAATCAATCTATCCCTTTAATCTGTTCGACTGGGATAAATGAAGGCGTGCTTGTTGCAGAGATAAAAACAGTAGTTAGCATTTTCTACCCATTTTTCATCCGATCCCCCAGGTGACCGGGCACACTCCCTGCTCTTTCATCCATCCGGTACCCTGCCTGCAAAGGCACTCCACTCAGGTCACTGTTTGTGAGCCAATTTAGATGCAAAAGTGTCAAAGTGTGAAAACTTCCATTAAAAGCAAATACGCCAAGCACAGTGTGCTTTTTACACCAGCAGTGCACACGAGTAATTATAGCCTGCCACTACTTTGTATTATCAAATGCATTCATAACAATAGTCTAATTAGCATGTCAGTGCTAAAAGGATACCTTTGAGAAAATGACCTCGGTGAAATCACTCTGAAACAAAGTATTACAAGGGAATGAATCACCTAGAGCCGGATAATAACCCATGCATGCTAAAAGGTTCCTGTCTGCATTTTTTCACAGGCAGGTGCCTCTCTTTTTCATATTATTACGATAATTACATAAATAAAATAAGCTTTAAAAGCGACTTGAATGGTGTTTGATTTAAACCTTTGTCACCTGCCTTCCTGAATACACTACATTGTCTCTACAGTACATTATAAAAAAACATTTCTTCAACAAACCCTTGGCTGAGGGAGATGGGAACATGACCTCACTGTCACCATTTTAAAGGCTGAGATAGCCATTTGGTAAACATGATGAATTGAACACACAGTCAAATGAGGACCCTCTCACTGTATGAAACACCAAACAGGCCACATACTGTAGTGTTGTTGTGTGCCTTCACACGGCTGTTAGTGCTTTTTTAATAATCCAGAGCATGGAGCATCGAGGTTGAACACCACTCTGTGAGAGAAATGCTCTACCATGGCAAAGCAATTTGCCAGAAGTTGCCGAGAAAGAGTGGGAGAAACCGTGACAGGTGAGACGGCATTGACAGACTTGTTTACTTTTCATTTTCTTTTCAACTCCCCAAGTGCTGTGTGTTAGTCACACCATAGCCTGCAAGGTTACAGTGCTGCCATTGCCTTCTCTCACAGCAGCCATGGATCCTAAATACCATTTTTTGCATTAACAAAAGTATTCACTTTAGGAGATGTGGAGGCTAAAGGCTAAGGCCTTTGTAAAAAGGCCAGAAATTAGTTTGCATTTATGTTAGTTCAGTGTACTTTTGGTGCTACAGCGCTCGCTTTCTCTACCAATGTAAGAGGCCTGATATGAATGATCGACTCATTCAACATATGTTGTGGTAGAGAACATAAAGACAATACTCCAAAACGCCCACTTACAGTACAAATTTTTCTCTTGCTCGCTGTAAAAATGCACAACTCCCTAGGGAACCAGCTTGGGTTCACATACAGTTTGCAGAGCAGTTTACAAAAGACTACAATAGATGTCAGTCTTAAAATTAATTGCATAATAATTAACTTTGCATATGATTAATTCCATCTTTCTTCTGCAAAACAGGCAATTACATAACACAACAGGGCTTCTCGTGTTTTAGTTCATAATAGATTAGACTAAATGGCACAGTTAATAGTACTTTTTCAGACCGACAATATCAGTGTTCAATTTTTAATATAAAAGTTACAGATGCAACGTAAATGTAAGCCCTGAAGATTAATGTCTATATGCAAAAGTAAATCAGGTTCAAACTACTTTCATACTGTAAGTCCAGTCAGGATAGACAGTCATTGAACAAAAAATTCTGGAACAAAAAAGATGGCTTCCATCATCTCTATGTAACGGGTAGATCAAGTGTACTACATGTCCCAAGATCCCTGCCTATGCTCCGCCTTCACCTGGCTGCGAGGCTTACCTGACGTAGGGCATTCGTCTTTTTAAATTAATGACCCCGCGAAAGCTCACCTGTGCTGTCTTGCTGGGAGAATTGTTTGGTGTCGGCGTTTGGTGTCTGCTTTCTTGTCGCTATCCCTCCGAAGTCATCTTCTGTACCATTTGTGTCATTTCAGTCAACGTGTCTTTGCTGAACCGGGTGTTTTTGCGACTAGTGACTGATACTATAAATAGTGCAATACACCCCAAAATGGGCAAGCTGATATATGCACACACACACTATGAATAGGCTAATGCTGGGGGAGGGGGATTCATTGTGGGTTCATTGTGTGCCCATTTTGGGGTGTATCACCATTGTGAGTAGAGAAGTAATTTTTCCCATTTTGCTTACGGAATAATTTCTTCTAGTGTGTGTGAATTGCTTTGCAGTCCCATAGACCCTCCCCTTGTGTTCAATCTGGGTACTATGCCTTATGTCTCATCTTCGTCGTGGTTGGCCTGATACCTGTATCCGTTCCTCAGCAGTGGCTATAGTAGAGAGCTGGCCCCTTTTTGTTTACCTTGCCTGCCACTATAGGGTGGGAAATGCCCTTTTCTTATTTTCCTTACAATGTTTGAATGTCTGTGTGGGGTGCCTGTTACTGTCTAATTCTTGTGAGAAAATCACTGCTCAGAACCTTGAAAATAAGAGTGGTTGAAAATAAAATCTATTTTTGTATGTTGGTAAATCAGCCTCTGTCTAGTAATTCAGTTGTCTCCCCTAGATGGGACATTCTGTTACTAAGGCAAAGTTACATCTATATTTACAATGTAGTTGTGACTTAAAGCGTGTAATTCAATTGCTTTCAACAGTCACCAGCCTCTCAAGGTACAATGGTTCACTTTTGAGTCCTGAAAATTGTTAAAAGTTGTTTGTCTCCTCTGCCTCCCTGTGACCTTCAGAATTAGAGATAGAACTACCCTAAACAAATCCAATCACCTCTCAACAGTGTCTTTTCTCCCTTCTGTGGCATTCTGACAGTTGACAGTTAAACAGTAGCAGGTAAATTGTTCCTCAGAGACTGCTTTGTCCATACCAAATATGGCTCAGCTTACGCCTCTGTATCTTCTGTGGCTGAGGCAACCTCCTGCAAGCTATTTCAGAGTTTGAGTTGAAAAGTTAGCATTTGAAGATGGAATACCTTTAAGCAGAGGAGTGAATCAAATATGAGACTGGCAATGTTTGTAAAGCTTTGCATTGAAGTGGAATAGTTTTAGGCAAAGTTTGTGTTCCTCCACAGTATACACTGATGTGAGAGGATGTGAGAGAATGCAACTGTATTGCAAGGATACGCAACCTGTGATAATATAGAAGATTTTTGTAATGGAAAGCTAGATTGTACATCTTGTATCCATCGTCTTGCACTCTACATGCCGGTAAAATTGTCTAAGACATACTAAAAGCTGCCATCAACTTTGTTCAGTGGGACATACTGAATGTACCGTATCTGTTAATAGCATACATTGCTGGTCTGGTGAAGTCTGGTGTGCAGAGATGGTTAGTGACCGTTATGAATAGCCAATTGTCAGTAGTCAAATAATTCACTATTGCTTTCTACAGGGACATGGGACACTAGGAGAGGACCTGCAGAAGGGCAGAGCAGGATACAAGGTTCAAATTCAAACACATGCATCAACAGTGCAGCATACCTGCCAACATTTAGCTTTTAAAAAACAGGAGATTTTCTTTTTCGGTGTGGGGGGGGGGTGTCAATTCATGCACTCCTTGCAACACTGCATCTGCATTTCGGTCATTGCTTTTACCTTACCAAAATAGATACGAATCATGCCAGTTATGTATCCTCCTGCTGCCTGCAGCCTTCCTCCATAACTCCAAAGCTGCTTCAAAGATTATGTTCCGAGGACACAATTTGCCTATTGTGTATCAACAACACTCAATAACAGTTATAATGTGATGTGTTAATCACAACATTTCTTCTCTAATAATTTGACAAACTAGGCTATCCAACTAGCCCGCTTGCTTACTGCTTCCTTATTTGGGGTTTGGGCTGTCAGGTTTTATGACAAAAGGGTTTTTTTTTTATAATTAAAGTTTTTATTTGAACAATTGTGGTACATATCTCATTCGGACAAGACAAGCACGGTCAGACAGTTAAATTAACATATTTAGATAAGTGTTCCTGGTTGAGAAGAAGAAAAATAAATAAGTGAATAAAGATAAAGCACAAAGTATAATCTAATAAACACCATACAAGAACATAAAAGCAGAGAAGATGAATGTGCATAGTCTTCCTAGCACATCCCAGTAGTTAAAGTACAAGTCCAGAGGTCAGGTACTCTGCAAAGAAATCCCAGCTACCCAATACCACCGGTCCTCTACCCTTTATTCTAGCAAGCATGACCTCATACGACACTGTCTGGCTCATTAAAACTTTCCAGTCCTGGAATGTTGGATTTATAGGTGACTTCCAATGTCGTAGTATAATTCTAGAAGCTGAGGTCAACCCAACCATCAGCACTGAGTGAACATCTTTTGTCAGCTGTGGTATTACAGTTTTATCTCCTAGAAGACATAAGCGTGGACACACCGGTAGGTCCACTCCTATCCACGTCTCAAGAAACCCCAATATTCTACACCAGAATGGCTTGACCATAGCACAATCCCACATGAGATGCAGAAATGTGCCTGTTTCCTTTTTACATTTCCAACATATATTACTAGTTATTAGTCCTATTCTAAAAAGTCTGCATGGTGTCCAATAAAATCTGTGTAAGATTTTGTATTGAATAAATCTACATCTAATTTCTTTAATATATTTACCATTATCTGCCAGAATTTGCTCCCAATTATCTTCATCAATTTCACACTCAAGATCCCTCTGCCAAATTATTCTTAGATTTTCACATGAGCTCCTGTTCAAACAGATGGATTTATTGTAAAATACTGATGCTTTATGATTACGTGGATATTGGAAATAATCAACTACTGGATTGTCTTCTTTTATTGGCTGACTTTTTCCCATTATGCAGTGTCTAATCTGCAGGTATTTCCAAAAGTCACCTTTCTCTCTGAGATCATACTCCTGAGTTAGCTCAGCAAAAGATTTAAAAAAGCCATCTTTGTAGAGGTCATTAATTGTATGAAGTCCATTCTCTACCCACCTTTTCCAAAACACTGTTTGTTTCCCTATTTTAATTTCTGGGTTAAGCCATAGTGAGGCATATTGCTGTTTGTGATGTGAGATTTTATGTAGCTTATGAATTTTTGCCCAAACCTCCCTAGAGTGCTTAATAATTGGGTTTTTATCTCTCTCCAAACCAGTCACCTTTTGGGATAATACCTGTATAGGATGAAAAGGTTTGGCGAGACTCTCCTCTATGGTGACCCATTTTAAACCAGACACCCCTCCAATCCAGTGTTTAGCTATCTTAGCCATTTCAAAAGACAAGTTATACAGTCTAATATCAGGTAAACCCAGCCCACCTTTATCTTTAGGTGCAAACAGTTTGCTCATTTTAAACCTAGGTTTCCTCCCCGCCCAAAGAAATTCCTTGATGAGATTATCATGCTGTTTAAGAATATGTTCTGGTATGCTGAGCGGGAGCATCATGGATATATAGTTAATTTGTGGTGCAACTACCATTTTGATGACATTTGCTTTGCCACATAAGGTCAGTTTTAACCTCTCCCATTTCCCTATATTCGTCTTGATTTTTTGAAGCAATGGGTCATAATTTAATGCAAACATTTCACTTAAGTCTGGACTCAACTTGATACCCAGGTAGACCATGCCCTTTGGGACCCATTTACAGTTATACTGTGTCATTACATGTGGATGACAATGTTTGGATATTGGCATTGCTTCAGATTTGGTCCAATTAATTTTATAACCTGAAAGATGAGAATATCCATCGATGGTCTCCATTAAGGCAGGTAGGGAGTTTTGTGGGTCACTGGTTAGAAAAAGTATGTCGTCAGCATAAAGCATTAGCTTATGGTCGCTACCCCCTCCTTCCACTCCTTTGATAGAGGGATTTGCTCTTACAGCTATGGCCAGAGGTTCCAAAACGATTGTAAATAAAAGTGGTGATAGAGGACACCCCTGTCGTGTTCCCCTGGAGAGGTTAAAAAATGATGAGATCAGACCATTTGTCATGACTGCTGCCTTAGGATTACTGTAAAGAATCGTGATCCATTTCATGAAACCAGCTCAAATCTTGACAGGGTCGAGTGAAGAAAACCCCACTCGACCCTGTCAAAGGCCTTCTCTGCATCCAATGAGACTGCGGCCACTGGTGCAGTGCTGGAGGAATTCAACCATATCAAGTGTATAAGCCTTCGTAAATTATCAGAAGAAGATCTACCCTGTAAGAAACCAACCTGGTCAGAGTGTATAATGTCTGGTAAAACTTTTTCTAGCCTCAAAGCCAGAACCTTGGCCAGTATTTTGCTATCTACATTAATCAGGCTAATTGGCCTGAAATTGGCAGGATCTGTATGGTCTCTGCCTTTTTTAGGAATCAGTGATATAAGTGCGTCGTTCAGAGATGGTGGAAGTGAGCCGGTCTGAAAAGCCTCTTCGTACACCTTAGTCAGAACTGGAGAAATTATGTCTGTATACTCTTTATAATATTCAACAGGAAACCCGTCGGTTCCAGGTGATTTCCCTGTTTTCATAGCTTGAATAGCCTTTATGACCTCTTCTTGTGAAACTGGTTTATCTAAAATGTCTACCTGTTGAGATGATAGACTTGGAAGAGTTATGGTGGAGAAAAAAGTCTGCAATGATGTTTCGCTTGGCATACCTTCTGATCTATAGAGCTTCTCGTAAAAACTTTGGAAGACCTCATTAATTCCTTTGGAAGATGTTATTAGTGAACCCTCTCTTCTTATCGCAGGAATTACATGAGCAGAGTTTTGCTCCTTAAGCTGTCTAGCCAAAAGCCTGCCCGTTTTCTCTCCTGCTTCATAAAATGTTGTTTTCAATCTAAATAAAGCATATTCTGCCTTTTTATTAAATATTTCTTGTATTTTGAATTTAGATTTGCAAATATCATTGAACAGGCTGTCTGAATAATGTTTGGCCAGTTCTCTCTCCATTATGATTATTTCTGCTTCCAATTTTTTAACAGTGTTAATGTACTCTTTTTTCTTTTTAGAAGTTTGTGCTATGATTTTACCTCTAACACAAGCTTTTGATGCTTCCCATACCATTGCCACACTATCTGTACTACCCATGTTGATTTCAAAAAATGATGATAAATCTTCTGCCAGTTCATTACGGAATATCATGTCTTGCAGCATGGAGGTGTTCATCCTCCATCTACCTCGCCTGGTTTTGTCTGGTTGTATATTTATACAAAGTGCAACGGGTGCATGGTCAGACAAGGAGATGGCATTAATGGTGCTGTCGATGACAGAGTTGACTAGATTTTGAGAGACCAAAATAATATCTATACGTGAAAAGGACTTGTGGCAATGAGAGTAAAAAGAATATTCACGTTTGCTTGGATTGACCAAGCGCCATATGTCAATTAAACCATTGTCTCTCATCATCATGTGAATAGCTACTCTATCCTTAGGTGTTACGGTTTGGGTAATTCTGCTTTTATCTGACGTACTATCCAAAACTTGGTTAAAATCCCCTGCTAAAATGGTTTTACCTTGGGCATTCCCCAGTATGCTATTAACCTCATGGAAAAAAGAAGGCTCATCTTTGTTGGGGGCATAAATGTTACAGAGTGTTAATTCCATGCCGTTTATAATGGTATCAAGACAAATAATCCTACCATTTGCATCCCTAAATTCCCTTACTAATGAGAAGTTTAACATTTTGTGAACCAAAATGAGAACTCCGTTTTTTTTGCTGGAAAAAGAACTGTAAAAAACTTGCCCCACCCAATCTCTTTTAAATTTTTTAGCCTCATCATCTGTTAGGTGTGTTTCCTGAATAAATGCTATGTCTGTTTGTTGAAGCTTAAGATATGAGAGAACTTTCTTCCTTTTTACTGGATTTCCGCATCCATTTATGTTCCAGGACACTATCTTAACATAAGAGTTATATGCCATTCATTCCTTATGGAAAACAAATTAAGATATAGAGCATATAAAGGCAATTCAATTTTGTCTGACCTTCTTGAAACAGTACCAGAATTTTTGTACCAACACTGAATAATTTCCTAATCAAAATGTGAACAAACACGACCAAACTGGTCAACAATAACCCCCCCTTATCAGTCAAAGAAAACATATTCACACACAGGAGACTCCTACTAACTGGAGACTCTTCCCTTTTTAAATCAGTCCAAATACCAAAAGAAAGCAAAACAAAAAGAAAATTTGATTTGGTCTGAGGAACGTCCAGCTTCCCTAGGTTCAGATAACTACACAAAAAAAAACCGTCCAGTCACACCATACCTTTCTCAAACTCTCCATTAGTGAAAATTGTCATTGTAGGCTACGCTAATCTTCAACAATATCGTCTCCTCCATCAGCTGCGCCCTCCGTTATTCGTTGCTCAATGAACTTGACAGCCTCCGTCGCGTCTTGAAACTTTCTATTCCTCCCATTCCACGTGAATCGTAGTGTCGCAGGAAATGCGAGGGTGAACTTTACTTTTTTGGCATGCAGTAGTTGTTTGGCCGAAGCAAAGGCTTTTCTGCTCTCCGCCAATTCCTTGGTCATATCAGGAAAAAATGAAAGCGCGCATCCGTTCCATGTTGCTCCCCTTTTCTCTCTCGCTGCCTTAAAGGCCGTGTTGCAGGGTTCATTTTCCAACGAATTTGCACAATTTGCTTGTTGATAATAAACATTTAAACTGTTATCCATTGTATTTGATGTTGTTGGGTATCACAAAACGGAATATAATACCAAAAAGCAGGTAATATTTCACAGCATTTGAAGTGATTCTCCTTTCCCCCACAATGCATTGCATTACGTCACCTTGGGGAGACTACAGACCAAAGCCCACCTTGAGACCCTTGAGAGTAACGAGAGAGGAGTAAAGAGAGACGAGTAAAGTATTGTTCAGCAGTAGATAGCGCAGATTATAGATAAATATATAGGCTATAGATAGCCTAGATATGTATATAGACAGATAGATAGCTAGATCGATCATGTCACTATGCTGGTCACAGGGGAGCTCCTCGACCAGCGGCCAAAATGCACTCGCTTCCCTAGTTACTACAGCTCTCCACCACAGTTTCCATCGGGACGGCACAGCCCACACAAGCACCTGCAAAACTGCGACTTGCCCATATTATCTCCCTCTTTGGTAAGCCGTACCCTGGCGATGTCAATGGCAATCAATCACGAGCAGTAGTTATCGAAAATATTCATGCTGAAGACACGACCAGCCTAATCGGCGGCGGCTAGAAGCTAAGTAACTGGGGTGGCTCACAGGTGGGACTAAAAAGTTAGCCCAGCTAGCTATCATGATGCTTCATATTCTGATCTTCTGACTAAGTTTGCCCGGTAGCCTACTTATCTGAACTAACGACATGATCACTATCACTAGATATAAAGAACATGTTGACTTTCATTCGGTGCTGTTCACTGACAGTAACAAAAAAAGTGTCGTAATGTTATAAGCATAATACATTGAACTGAATAGGTGCATTATAGCCTCATAACGAGGCCTCTCAAATTCAGAAAATTGCATTAAACTAAAATCGGAAGACATTGTTATCTTTGTTAGACCATAGGGTCGTTGTCATATAAATGCTGTAACGAAATTCGAAGTGTAAATATACAAACTTTATGTTGAAAGTGTAACCGCGACCGTTTCCCATAGGAATGAATGTAAAACATATACCCTCCAAAACGAGACCTCCCGAAATTCAGAAAAAATACTAAATTGATATCAGGCACCGTTATTACCATTGGTAGATCATAGGGTAGCTGTGATATAAATGCTGTGACGAAATTCGAAGTGTAAATATACAAACTTTATGTTGAAAATGTAACCGCGATGTCCATTGAAATGCATTGGAATGAATGAAGCGCAGATCAAGTAGTCCCCAAAGTGACGTCATCACCGAATTGCGTACAAAAAACCCGCTAATGCTAAAAACAACAAAAACTGGCATTTAACACCATTTGGAGACATTTTTAAAATGATATACATATATTGAGTGCTTTATGTACCCATTAATCAACAGTGGTGTTTAACCTGCAACACAGGCTTTAAGCACCCTCTCTCTCGCAGATGAACGTAAGAATCGAATCATAATTAGACGTGGTGGTTGGTTGTCCTCCGGACGGTATCCAGGAGATCTATGTGCCCTTTCAATCTCAAATTCACTGTTAATGTCCATACCTAAGCCCTCAGACAAAATCCTTTCAATGCAGGCCTTTAAGTTGTTTCCTTCGGCGCCCTCCTTCAAACCTAGCAGCCTAATATTGTTACGGCGGCTTCGGTTTTCTAAATCTTCTACACAGTTCCATAACGTGTCTATACGCTTGCAGTGCACCTGTCGGTCGCCAACCAACTGTTGAGTAGTGTCCTGCACTTCGGATATTTGCGTTTCTGCCTCAGTCAGCCGCGCTTGAATGGCACTTACAGCATTTTTCAGTTCCGTTGTAGTCGTTTTAATAGTTGATATGTCCGAAGCCACTGCGTTCAGCGTAGAGCTCATTTTACTCACTTCACTGAAAAGATTGTCCAAACTAACATTTTGCTCAGGGCTTTTTGGGCTAGCTCCACCAGTCTCCATGGCAGCCTTTCCACGTGTACCTTTGAAATACTTAGACGAAGCCATGATAATGTATATTTGACGGAGAAGTTGTCGAAGGAACTATTAAGTATTACTGAAGTATTGCTGAAATAGTCGTAAATGAGGAGATATTGACAGATATATTACATTATTTCGGTGACTATTCTGGACCGCTCTAATGTGCAGCCATCTTGCTCGGCGATCCCACGTGACTCCCCTATGACAAAAGGGTTGAAATTAAAAGTAAGTCATTGTGTAGGCTATTTGTAGGGTGTATTATACCCAATTTGGCAACCAGAGAAATTTCAGACTAACAGAAAAAATGCATGGATCCCTGATTTAAAAATCAAGTTTGATGGTCATGCAAATTCTGGGAGTTTCCCGGGAGAAATAACAAAACGGGAGGGCGCCGGGAGATGACCTTGAAATACGAGAGAAACCCGGGTAAAACGGGAGTGTTGGCAGGTATACAGTGCAGGCCTCATGCCAGTGCCTCTTGGGCAGGTTAGCTGACTAGAGAGGCGCCAAGGACAACCAGTGTTAGGTGATGTTCACTTATTGTTCAGCAGATGATCTGTAAAGTTTGACATTTTTGTTTTCGTCGCTTTGTGAGTGAGCAAGATCCACGTGTGCAGACTGTATATGGTTAAAATATGCCAAATCAATATGTCAGGACAGTGTGGGGAACAGTTGATGGTCACCTACAGTACATACCTGATGGGTGCTCAACTGTCTCTTATTCTTTGCTTAATTTTTTTTCTCGAAATGTCAAGTGAACAAAATAATGTGAATGATGTGACAGACAAGATGGTCAGTATGTCTACATCACAAGGTTATGGAAGGGGTCCTATAAAATGGATCATGTTGCTTTCAGTGGACCTGAGATAGGCAATTGTAATCACTGTATAAATGATTTGCTGTCTCAAATTAACTTATTTAATCAACCTTGTTGCTTTAACCAAGTTATGTTTATGTTGTGTAGTGTCAAGTTTATTAAAGGGTTATCCCACATAAACACACGCTACCATAACTCAGTCAAAGCAAATTTTAGATTATGTGACCAGGTTAACTTCACTCAAGAAATATTTCATAGAATGTCAATTGAGCAATCAGGTACAATATAAGGGTAAGGAATTGCAAAGAAATTTGTGAATCTAGAGATCAAGAATGTTTCTGTTTGTAATGTATGTTTCTATCTCTGTCTCAGATTTGATGCAATTAGTGTATTGTAAATGTATGTAGTGTGTTGCACTGTATTATATAGTATTATATGTTGTGTAATGTATATTTGTGCTGATACATTTAACTCAGCCTTATGATAAAATGCAGCTCTGAGATGACAATAGCTCCTCCTTGCCTCACCAAGGACAGTGACAAGGCTTAGAATATGTGGATGAAAAATGTGTACAGGCACAATCGGCCATGAGAGCCCATTTCTGAAAACAGAAAGTCACTTGAAAGTACACCAGTCAAACCAATTCTCTCTGAAGGGGTTTTCAAGGCAATGCACCATCAAGGTGACACCTTGACATCACCAAGTGAGGCAGGTAACCACAGACAACTCCCTGCAACTGTCATGGATGAGTGCAATTAATCTTCTCATTCAACTGTCAGTGGATTTCACAAACAGCTCCCCTTGTCTGAGTCAAGTGGTGGCTGAACTCTCTTCATAGATGGCCTCTCCCAGATGCTTTCACCCAGATGGCTGGTGTAGTTTTCTTATAGGGGCTGTGTGCCAAAAACTATTAAAATCAATAAGCTGGCAGGAAATGTATATTAAAACATGTTATTACTCTGGAAAAAATAACGCATTAAGTTACAGTTAAGTTCAGGTATGTGAAACTACTGCAAGATTATTTGGACTATAAATCAAGGAATATGAATTTCAACATCATACTCTCCATCAGAGTGTCTAATTATTACTTATTTGCTTTTGGTTAATGGAACTGTGCTTTAAGTCTGTGCTGATTTAGAGTGCCATCACATCCTGCCCCTCTCTCTCTGATCCCAGTAACATGGGGGGGGGGGGGGGGGGCAAGCAATTAAACTTCATGTGAGAGTGAGGTTATCACACAGTCCACGACACAAGTGGGGAGTCACATGTGCCCGGCAGCGGCACAGCCAGCCTCTGAGGAGTCATCAGTGGCCTGCGCAGGCTAACCTTCTCACCAGCTTAGGGAGGGGGAGGGGGAAAAGTAAGTGAAAAAGAAAGAAAGAAAGAAAGAAAGAAAGAAAGAAAGAGTGCAGTAACACAGATTAACCTCTGCTTATCAGAGACTTGATTAGTTGATTCCCGACATGACGCGACAAGAGTTGCGGGTGTGTTTTATTGATGTCATGTGTTAGGGCAACCTTTTAAAGGCAGCAGTATGAAAGCAGAGCCCTCGAAGCCCTCTCATTACCGACAGTGATTGCTGAGTCGCCGGAGCAGCCAGGCAACGTGTTGACGCTGTGTTTTGCTGCTATCTAATGTTGAGATTAGAACAATTTAGATCCAATCTGTCCCAGAGAAGTCCAGCTCCGCTCTGAGATGGGATGAAAGATGCTCTCAGGACCCTGTGGTCAGTCTCTAGCAATGCTCTCCTTTTAAAGATGTCCTCCTATTTCTTCACTGTATTTCACCTTAGCCTCTTACACTTTCAAAAAGATTTCAAAGGTGAAATATTAAAAAAGTATATAAAGGAATATTGGTAACACTTTACTTACGGGTGAGTTCCGTAACACATTCATAACAGCTGTCATAAACTGCACATAAAGCTTTCATGACAGTTTCATGAGACATGACTCAACATTCATTAATGATGGGGACGAGACGAGTCCGAGTCAAGACCGAGTCTTTGAAGGGTCGAGACCGAGTCTGTTGGTTTTCAAATACAGTCGAGTCCGAGTCAAGACCGAGTCTTTGAGGAAGCAAGTCCGAGTCGAGACCGAGTCCTTTAGGAGTCGAGACCGAGTCGAGACCAAGACCATAAAAAAATTTCAGTTTTAATATTCATAATTTAATATCACCCTAGTTAATAATCAACAGTTAGGCCTACAGACTAAGCTAGATTGGGAATTGTTTAGAGGAGCAGTCTTAACGTCTTAATATAGACTATGCTGACCTACAGACACTCACCGGCAGCAGAGCCATAGAGATAAATAAACGGCTCTGATGGCAGTATCTTTGCATTGCACCATGGGATGTCATTTTCAAATAATGCCGGTCAACATTGCATTTTATTATTATTGTTGTTATGTGTTGTCTGTTTTTTTATATGAACATAAGAAAAGCGTTGGTCTCGAGGACTCTCCCACTGTGGTGCGAGACTGAGTCAAGACTGAGTCTTTGAAGGAAAGAGTCCGAGACGAGACCGAGAAAGCAGAAATTGGTCTCGAGACCGGACTCGAGTCCGAGACCGGACTCGAGTACTACATCGCTAACATTCATACCAAACCTTTCATGAATGTGGAAGACAGAATTATGACAACTTGTCAAAATAAAAGTCCAACATCGTATTTGTGTAACCTGGATACCATTAATTTCATCTCTCCAGCCTTTGTAAATATTTCATGAATATCTTATGAAGTCTACATCGAATGTCACTTAACCATAGGCCTACAAGTTGTGAAGTATTCGTAATCACTGAGTTTAACACTGGGAGGTAAACTAGCCTACATTCAGCTGACCTGTATTTGTGTAACATGGAACATTCCCAGTAGCAAAAGATGAGAAATCATCTGCAAAGGTTACATCATAAAACAAAAACATTTTATGAAACAAAAATTATTTGCTTGACCATGTTCTGTCTTTTTGGCACTGGAGTATAGCCCATTGAATCAGATGTGACGTGATCAGGTAAGTGGTTTGGAACAAAAATGGCAATGCTGCTTTGCGACTTTGGACTTTTACTTTGACAAGTTCTCGTCGTTCTGTCTTCCACATTCATGAAAGGTTTGGTATGAATGTTAAGTCATGTCTCATGAAACAGTCATGAATGCTTTATGTGCAGTTTATGACAGCTGCTATGAATGTGTTATGAACTCACCCGTCAAGTAAAGTGTTAGCGGAATGTTCAACAAACATGACACTCCACAAATAATGTTCAGCTTGCAGGTGTTCCGTTTGGGGCCAAACTGTGAGTTTTAAAGACATAAAAGATTAAATGGTGAGCTACAAGTGATGGTAATGGAAATTTGCCATTGACTACGCCACCCTGGGTATTAGAGGGAACTCAGGGAACATCTTTTACAACCGCATATTCGTTGACTGAAAGGCAGAGATGTGGTTTTCCATTACCAAAATATATTTCTTTTAATTAAATAACACAGAAGATTATGTCAACAAGTACACTGAAACACACAAGACAGGACACTAGACATTAGGCTGTGACTTATTGGCAGGTAACTCTCTGGGTGCTGTATGCAAGAGGGCAATCAAAAAGTGCTCCAAAGTGCTCCACCCAACAACAGACCCATCCCCACCTGGCCTTTCTTCTACCCCTTTATAGCGCACGGACAGCCTGTTCAGGTGCAAGCAATTAAGCCAAGAGAGGGGCGGAGCAAGGAGAATAAGCTAATTGCCACCAATCTGGTGCTAAGCATTTCATCCTGCTACACTAGGCTCACATAAAATGAAAGATTCCCGACCATCAGGGGGATGTTGCCAATTCGAGGCTTGTCAGAACTGATTAACTGCCCAGATGATCCAGAAGTGTGAGGATTTAATAGCAGAATCTTTATAGTAGGGTACAAGTGTCCTTGATCTTTTTTGTTTGTTTGTTTGTTTGTTTTTACATATTTTTGCCTTTATGTAGATAAAGAGAAAGAGTAGAAAGACACAAGAAACAAGTGGGAGAGAGATGGGGAGGGATCAGGAAATTGTAAGCTTTAAAGAAACATCAACTTTTTGAGAAATTAGCTTACTTACCTCAGAGTTAGATAAGAGCATACATATTCTAGCATTGGTGGTTGTAGCCTAACTGCTGTTGAGTGAGTGTTCAGTGTGAATGAATAATGTAATTGTCGGTTATGGTGGCTGTATTTGCGTTTACTATAATGTGTATTTGTTAGCGTATATAGTCTCTCTTTGGTTGTGCCTCATGTGTTTATCCTCATGTTGATGTGTGTGATTATCCGTAGTGTGTGTTGCGTGTGCGGTTATGTGTGAGACTACCCTCATGTTGCCCTGTTTCATTGTGTACTGTAGGTTTGCATTGTCTACTCTAATAAATGGCCTTCCTGGCCAAAGGTGATCCCTGTCTGCAGATGTTCACTGTGTGTGCAATAACCCAGTCTGACACAGTTAGCCTAGCTTAGCACTGGAAGTGGATTACACCAGTTGACCTATAAAAAAAAAGACTTTTATTCAAAAAGCTACTCAGATAAATATCCATGTCCCAGGTGCCATGGTCCATGACCTTCTTGGCATCCTTTTCAGACTAACTGAGATTCCATGAAGGTTGACCTCCAGACACATTGGCTGACCTGTTAAGCCATCCCTCTGTCTTCACTGGCAGCTCTTTAATATAACACAATGAAGGAATATCCCTTTTCATCAATTTTCAATGTGGGTATCCACTTAGCAATGATGGGTAGTTTGAAACTGACAAAAAGGGTCATGCTCCTACCTGTGACAATAACATTGTTCCAGGCGCACAGTAGCAATGTCAGAGACTCCATTCGGCATATTTGAAGTCAGTTTTGTCTCAAAATGAGTTTGAAGCCGTTATTTATGGTAGAGGGTTACCAATTTGCTCAAAAATAGAAATCACATGAGGAGGTACATTGACAGCTGATTATCTTAATTAAATCCTGTATTGTTTTATGCCCCACTGTTCTCGAGTATTAGTGTGTAGAGAGCTGGGCAATGGTGGAGATTCTCCTTATTTGTATTATGCAATCCAATTTCAAAATCAGTGAGGACTTTAAAACTCCTGTAGAGTAAGCCTGGCTTTAGAATGCAAGGGGTCTATTAATTCTTTTTACACTATCCATGATTGAATTTCAGCAGGCTGGCCAAAGGTCAAAATCAGTGCCAGCCTGCTTTTTGGGTAATTTTTGCTCAACATTTCATCTTGTTAGAAGTAAAAAGTTTTTCATTGTCAGTTTGCCACTATCTCCATTTGCTATTGTGTGTGGCTTTTGAGGAAGAGCTCAGTGTTAATGGGGGTATAATAAAAACATTCAAAATATATCACTATGGTTTAATAAATCAGTGGTTCTTAGACTAGGGGTCACAAAAATATGGGAGGGGTCGTATTTCTATAGCACATTTTTATGGACAGAGTGCAACCCAAAATGCTCCACACACAGACATCAAGACATAAACAAGAATTAACAAATAATATTTGGGAGGTTGTCAGACAAAAAGTAAAAAAAAAAAAACACTGGAATAAATGATTTACAGCTACTGCAATAGTTAGACAAAAACATTTCAGTAAACTCACATTCAAAGCTCTTCTGATATTTTCTCATGTGGCACTGTGCCTAAGGGACCCCATCCTCTTTTTACATATGCTGTTTATTTCTAGCTTGTATATTCATCAGCAGTCTGACATGTTTGGACCCATTTACAGTTTGTGCGTCAGTATAATGTCCATGAGAGTATATGTTAATACAACCACACTTAGCACTGATGTCATGTGTGAAACCTCTCTTTGCACCCATCATGAAGTATGCAGTAGCTAGGATGTGACAAATGAATGTACAAAAATGTAATTTCAGTCAGCAATTATCTTCGAATAGTAGTTGTTTCCTATCCACACTCTAATTTGGTAATTTTATGGCTTTAATTACAATATCGCACCTGGTTCCTGTTGGAGTTTTTTCCCCCTCTGGCTGAGGTTTAACAATGTGGTTATTGGCATGTGTGTGCAGCTCTTCAGAATACAACTCAAAGAGCTGTGCATTGCCTGAAGCTATGGCACTGCCTTACTATTATTATTATTATAGGTCATCATTAGTGCTAATGGACTGGCAATGGCAGAGCCACAAAGACAGAAGCTATTGATGGAAAACTTTGCACAGTTATAATTATAAATAGAATCTTAACTCAGGAATTGTGGAGCTTAAGAATCACAAGGTTGTATTTATTTGTGAGGAAATGGGCATCACTTGCACTCTATCCCCTCGGGGCTCACGGAGCAGGACCACAGAATCAGCAGCAGGCCCTGGGTCAAAACGACTCTGAAGAAGACGCTGCGTGCAACATTAGTTGCTTGCATCACCATTCAAGTATGAAAAAGTTATTTGTATTCAAATCTTGCCATTATGTCTTCTTTATATAAACCAGTAACAATTTTGTCCAAATCCAAAACAATGAACTGAAACTCAGTATCCATAAAATATTGTGCATTTTATAAACATATATACCTTAACAGTACTTGTTTATAGAGTATTCCTAATGCATCATAGCATTATGAGCATTGGAGCATTGGATAGCATTGGAGCCATACATCAGCCAAAAAGGACACATGTACCTCCTCACCAACTTACTCTCCACTGGCTCCTATAGTGGCCAGAATTACATTTAAATCTCTCACGTTGGCCTATAGGATACTGACTGGATCTGCTCCCTGCAATCTTAATTTAATGATCAAGATGTATATCCCCAACCGCTCACTGGTCTGTTGTGTCGACCAGCCTTAAACTCTAGGTCAAATTCAAGACTCTTTTCCTCAGTGGTTCCTTATTGGTGGAATGAGTTGCCCAGTGCTCTCTGTTCCTGTGTTTTGGGTCTTTCAAGAGGGGTCTAAAGGCATATCTGTTCAACATGCACTTAAGCGTTTCTTATGCGTTATAGTTTGCATATTATAGTATTTTTATTTTTTTATGATTTTTTCTATTGATTGAATTGGCATTGTTATTATTATTGCTGTTCTCCTTGGTGTAGTCTTACCAATTTTTTTAATTGTTTACTGTTAAATGTAACTATTGTATTGTTGTTATTTGTATGTTGATTTGGACAAAAGCATCTGCTAAATACCATAACCATATATATATGGCTGACAATCACTATGAATGACAATCACTATGAATGTTTACAATGCCTTATTCCAAGAAGGCTTCACTGAGACAGGATGTATACACCGCGTGTCACACATAATATATTTATGTGGGTGAACATACACTGTGAACTGTGTGTTGTCAAACAGGCTCCAAAGGAATATTGCATCGAAATGATTTATGGGGGCAATGGCATTCATCACAGTGATACATTCCTTCCACCGTGAGCAGGGGGCCACAACTTTGCCACAGTCTCAAATATATCTCCCTCTAGGATTTTGACATTTCACTTAAGACATTGTTATCCCCAACCAATGTGTAATTGTTTCAACACTGAGGTTAGATGCTCAGCCTGTCAACACGGGCAGTGTGCTTTCCTCAAATTGTATCATTACGCCAAAATCAACTGGTCAGGCCTAGGGGAATGTCTGCCTTTCCACTTTGCTGCATCACATTCGAATTTGTATGTCATGGGATGTCCAGGAGATCTTGAGCAGAGCTCTGTGTGCACCAATCTGCTGTTGAGGAGGAGGAGAGGCTACAAGCAGTGCACTCACTCCTCCGCAGTATTGCTTCAGCGTGTCCACAGTCTTGCTTCAGCTATTTTTGCAGACAATTGATACATGCCTTGCCAATGATGATGGCACGGTTCACACATGGTTCACACTACAATGCTTCATTGTTCACACTACAATGCTCATTTAAGATTATATACTATATTTATCATTTAAAATATGAAGTGTTTAAAGGGTTGCAATGCTTAAAATATGAAATATTGTATAATTTGACATTGTTATTTACTCAAACCTGCTTGAACATACACTATTCACCAGGCAGGTGTAAGCACAGAATGTGATTAATTTCTCAAACAGAAGAAGCTTGCTTAGTGCTCTCAGATGGGCATGGTCATTACCCCTCTTCTTTTAAAACGTTTCTGCCACTTTATCATAAAGGTTATCCTTTTCTTGTTAACGTGTAAAATCCAGCTATGTTTTAAGTGCTGAGTCCCAAAGCAGGATTTTCAATAGGATTTCTAGAGATGTAAGCACACCTAGATATATAAATAAGCTAAGGTTTTCTGGTTCACTGTTAATTGAAGGGAAATGATCCAAAGGCTTAGTCAGAGGACTGTCAGTGTCAAATGATTTTCGCTCAGTGTCACCACCTGCGAGCGGTGGCCATAATTACTGTGCCTTCCAAACAAACAAAAATACATTACTGGGGCTTGACATGTCAGTCCCATTCTGTTACATCAGGCAATCAATTTGAATACAAATTAGATTGTTTCAACTCATGTTGCAGCGTTAACACGAATGAATTACTGCTCAAACATCCAAAGTGAAATTACAAGAATGAGCGCCAAACGTGCATTATATATTTGTTTGACAGTGTTTATGGGTGTGCAAATTAAATTCAGCAGTTGGTAGCGACCTTCTGGTTTATGACCCTCCTCACCTTATGGAAGCAAATGAAATAAAGGAAAACAATAAACAAATCAATCAGGTAAACATCAATTATTTGCTCCATTGCTCCTGTAGGTTCATGGAACAGAGAGAGCGGAAATGTTAAAATGTTATGTATGCATGTATGTATAGCCTTTACCTATCGTACCTCTATACCTATACTTCACTATAGTTTAGCTGTTTTGGCAGTAACCAACACAATGTCTGAGTTATGTACATTGTATAATATTAAAGTGAAATATGCATTTTAATAAAGATCTGAAAGTTAATATCACCCCCTCCTCCCATTCCAACCAAAACAAACTATATTAATACTAACAATAAATTGCTCAACAAATGTGTAATATCTCCCACATATTCATAATGTTTGTTTATAGGTAATTATTTTTTACCGCCATCGCAGTTTATCTGTGAATGCATGTGAACTAATAAAATTAACCACATTCTAGGGTAGATTGTGAGTGAGAATAAGAGCTGAATTTTGAAAGAATATTATACATGTACAAAGTGATTGTGATAAAGCTATTAATGTGTGAGATAGAATCATTCTTTGAAATGAGAATATATCATCTATTTGGTTGAGTTTGACCTGTCAACGTCAATGTGAAGTCTCTGATAGGAAAGGAGGTGAGGAATTTCTTGCTGATATACTGTAGTTGTCAATTTGTCACTTTATTAGGAACTGATAAATATTTATATGTACATAAATTGCTGTTATTGGAATGATTCAGATGCCAGTCATTCCATATAGACGGATATTGGAAATGGGGCTTCTTCCATTCCATCTTAGTTCCCACAGGAAATTGAAAGTTGCTAAAGAGGTCTAAAGATCAGTCATGCAAGATATCTGGGCCAGATTTTCTGCAACAAAGCACAATACAGTGGTCATTGTTGTTTGCAAAAATATGACTGTACTAAAATAAAACATGTATATTACATTATATTTTCATATTTTTCCATGCATTCTCAACTGAACTGAGGCATTGACCTCTTTTATCAGTAAAGTGTGGATTTAGGAATAGCAAAACACATTTGAGAGGTTTTCAAATGAACCTCTATTGACACATTATTAGCAAATGTGAAAATCGATGAGGAGATGATTAGCACTATCCTAACCATAACAAATGAAGTTAGTATGGTAATTTATTCATCTATGAATCAACCTGAGAATAACCAGTAAACACAGTAAACCAGCACTGTTCAGGGGCGCATTTCCCAAAACCATAGTTGCTGACTAAGTTAGCAACTTTGTTGGTTGCAATGCAATTTCCCATTGCAACTATGTTAGCAACTGGTTTTGGGAATAACAATGGTTTTGGGAAACGCAGCTCAGTATTTCAAAAGTAAACATAAAGCATAACTTATATTATTATTTGAATCTCCTTTACAAACTCATTACAATCTCCATCTCCATTACAAAACCATAACAATCTGAATCAGATGCATCTCCTGAAACTCCTAAGGCAAAATGTGGAAAATATGGTAATCCGGTGCAATGAATGTTCATATTTTGTCACCTGGGATCCTGTAATTTAGCAACCAGTTGTGGCATGTACTGTAGTAGACACTTTAGAGTATTGTTACCTAGAGAATTATGTTTCACTTTGGATGGCTGTGGGCGTGGGGTGTATGCACGTGTGTGTGGGCTAGAGGGAGGGGTGCATGTGACGTGCTGTGTGTGTCAATCCTGTGGATATATGTTTATGTGTAATGGAATGAATGTGTCTACTCTATGTTTCCTATGTGTTTTATACTACTCTTACCAGTGAGACCAAAGATCATTTTCATGCAGGCATGACAATAAAGTATATTCTTCTTCTAATAGTGTTGAAAATATTTTGACCAGGTCCTATGATCTCACAGGCACAGATTTGAGAAAGGATCGTCTTGCCAGACACAGTACAGCAGAATTAAAATGGCTCTGTTAAAGGAGCATGAAATTGCATCTGTTTGGGAACGATTCCTGGGACACAAATTTCTCTAGTCAATTCTCATGTCATTGCACAAATGATTTCCTTGGAATGGAAAACAAAGTGCAGTCTTCTCAATTAGAATATGCAGCCAGGAAAATCGGCAGATCATTTGTAAACAATGACTAAAACTACAAAATCTCCTGAAAATATTGTCCATGTGTGATCAGCACATTTTCATATTGAGAGGAAGATTTTGTTAACCCAACTCAAAACACAGAAAACAAATACCTCTTATGTTGTCAGTAAAACATTCCAAGTAACATGTTAAGCTGTTTTCAATCAACACTGACCATCTGCCTCATATTGAAAATAAAACACCCTTATGCATTTCTCTTCATGCATCCTTTTTTTTAACGTAATTCATACTCTCCTCTTTAGGATGACTGCCTCTTCCTCTACACTCCTCTCCTCTCCCCATCAGAGGTGTGACGCTGGCTCAGGCACACATGCTCTGCAGAACAGTGCCAGCACCAAACCCCGGACCAGCGGTGGTGCCAAGTCCACTAGCAGGTACGCGGTGAGGCCGGCGCTACAGACAGAGGGGTGTATATCCGATGTGCTACACGTACCGACTGCTTTGGCAGAGTGCCTCCCAGCACGATGGCAACTTAGCCGTGTTTGATTAAGTACTGCGGCACATATGCACAGGCTGATTATAACATTGTTATTTGGCTCGTATAGTGTAATTCCTACAAGAGATGTCTCATTTTTAAAGGTATCGTTTCTTGGAGATTTACAAATAAAGGATAATATTCATCATTGTTTGTTCATTATAGACAAGCAAACAAATGTATGGCTGCATGGTACAAAGTAGTTGTTGTGAGTTTAAGGGAAACCCATTTGAATTTTATGTTAGTGGCTGCCACTCATCCTTGGCCCCAGAAAAGGGTTCCAAATATTCTAAATATGAAAAATAGGATAGTTTCAGTCTCTCAGTTTTGTGAGGGCAAGTGTGTTATGATAAAGGAACACAAATTTGTCTTGCGTGCGTGATGCGAAGTGTTTATGCTGCGAGGGCTCCTTCTGTCTGAGCAATGACATCTTCACGATTGTAAATGGCCCTAGCCCCTTTCCACACATAAAAGGCGCCGATTTCCAGGGAACTAGATTTCCCCCCCTCTTCAAAAACAACAGCCACTGCAGAGCCTCGCCACTGCTGAACAGAGCAGGGCAGGGGAGAGGAGCAGCAGCCGCTCAGCCTGGACTGCTCATTAGGGTGGCATAAAGCAGCTTGACATACACAGGATGCCAATCCATCACAGACGAGCCACTTGCTACGGGGGTGAACCACTAGGGAAACATGCGGCAACGGCTGGGACAAGAGAGAGAGAAAGAGAGAGAGAGAGAGAGAGAGAGAGAGAGAGAGAGAGAGAGAGAGAGAGAGAGAGAGAGAGAGAGAGAGAGAGAGAAATAAATAAATAAGTAAAGTCCACAGTGCACAAAGCTGTCGTCTGGTGGGTTGAGATGCCAACAACCCTGGTAACAACGCTCGAAACCAGATCCAGTAGCTCGCTCACTAACACGTCTCAAATAATCACATGCAAGGCAATTAGCAGCAGCTCACTAGGATGGCAGTCGTCTCTCCCACCTTCAACATCTCTCTCCTCTCCCTCCTCCTCTCTCGCTCTGCTCCTGCTCTCCCTTTTTCTCTCTTGCACTCTTGTGTTCTCTTTTTGTTTTTAATCCCCCCCCCCCCCCAAATACAGCCCATCCAGACAGGTTAAGCAATCTTAATGTACCCATTATTATGTCCCCTGTTTATGCTGAATGGTGTGGCCCCATTGTCCAGTGACTTTTTCATTATTTTAATTACATCTCTGAAGATTGAAATAAAATGTCATTAAAATAGCTAATTATCGAATTCTCACCTGGGGAAATTGCTATCACATTAATTACTGTCAGGAAGAGAAAAAGCTTTTGCCATAGAGACCTGGGGTTGTATGGACCTATCAGTTTCTTATATACAGTATCTGAAGGACACATTGGAATTATATAGCAGTTTAAATCGGCTGAACACACATTACGTTTATTATCATTATGTTTGGATATGCTTGGGTCGAGTTTTTTTTTTTTTTTTTTGAAAGAACTGTTTAGAAAGGAGTGTGCACCCAGAGTCAGTGTGGTGAATCACCACTATAGGAGGCTTCAGGCCATTTTCTGATACCGCACATCAAAGAGAAAACTAGGAAACAAAAAAGAAGGCTTCATATGGACCCTTTCAAGAGAGTTCCATTATCAGCATCATAGTTGGCCCCACAAGACTTCCTTTTTAACATTCCATATGTTATCTTAATGCAGAGGAAGTAGATTGGGGCCCAAATAGAATGTTCAAGCATTGTTTTTGTTTACCTTGTTGAAAGGGTCTATACAGTAAGAGCTCGACTGCCTGCAGGAATGGATTCATGACTGATGAAACTAGTTTTGTAAGCAAACCATGTATGTATGATGTTGATAGGTGCCTGACATTTTGTTCTCACACAATCAATGAAGATTGAGTTACTGCCAATGATAGATTAGCCTTTTGTAAATATCCCAAATAAACTGATGCAGCATACATGCAGTTGCATCAAAGTTTCACCCACCAACCTTGAAGCAAATTCAAAGGCCAAAATGTTTCTGACACTTAAATCAGAAGTCATTGATGTTTGCTTTTTGTCAAGGTTTATGTCCATGTGGAGTAGAATACATAGTGTGTTGTCTATATTTAGTGGGACATTCTTACTGCAGTTCTTACTGCATGTAATAAAGAAGTTACCAAAAAAAAATTGAATTCTTCCACTACATATTCTCCATCTCCAACACCACTCCACAAACAAATTCACTTTAGCATGTAACTTAAGCATGTGCTCGCAGATTACATATGGTGCAGTAGTACATCATATCTGTTCATAATATGTCTCCTGAGATGTGTTTGTATTTACAGGTGAAACACCCATCTTTGGGTATGCGAACAGACAGCAGTTTTCTATAAGCTAAGCTAAAAGCAATCCTAGACTCTGCCTTTGAGTCTAGCTGGGCAAAGACTCCTTTACCAGAAGCACAAGGGGCTACTCGACGCAAGACTTTCTTCATCGTGTGAACCATGTCAGAGGTGTCAGACAGACCAGGAGAGAAGTTTTAAAAAGTACTGGAGAAAATCCAGATTCCATTTGTTACCTAGTAACAGTAACATTTGTTACCTTTTGACCAAAGATTCTAGAGCGGAGCTAATCTTTGCTTTTGACTGCAAAAAAATGATTCTTATGGGAAGGAAGCACCGGGAGAAAAATGCATAGGCCTAATCTTTGTAACGAACATTTCAATGTGAAACATCTTCATTGAACACAAACTGTCTTTCATTTAGATGTTTTTAGAACATTTATTTAGATGTTTTAGAACATTTATTTAGATGTTTTTAGAACATTTATTTAGATGTTTTTAGAACCTTTTTTTAGAACATTTATAGCTGTGTTCGACACATGGAATGTGCTATGATGTCTTCATTTTATAGCGAATTTGCATGCTTTTTGTAATAATCCCAAGGAAATTCAGCTACATCTAAAACCAAGCAGAGCATACAGGGTACATCTACCAATGGTTTATCTTTAGAGAGGAGCATGTTTGATTCTGCACTTTGAGGAAAAGCTAGAGGGTAATGAATTCAAAGTGATCCTTGTTTATCACCATGAAAGGCATGAATAAATTGCTCACTACACTGTGAACAAGATCTCTTTCACTTAAAAATAGAAAATCAAACCATCAGTCAAACTCCCCTGAACTGTTGTTAAATGGTTGTGTGAATGTTCTAGCAATTTGTTACAGAGATTTTATTTTAGTATTGTTTATCATATAACCACAGTTGAGATTAAACTGTGATGCCATGTTGCATGATAAATGGAAATGTCACCTCACGTCATGTCATGTTTCGATACATTGACACATACTCTTGTTATCGTGTTATTATTATAAGTAATCATCATGGTGACCATTGATAATGGTGACAAGTAGGACATGGCATATGACTGCAAAAACTGCTTATCTAACAAAATCTAACCAAGTGTTATTAATCTTATATCAAGATAAAAAAAAACTAGTTGGTATTGTTTTCAGTATAAAGAGACTTACCCAGCGCTTTCTTGTGAAATCATTTGACTTAATTAAAAAAAAAAATGGACTTATTTTAAGACATCTCATCTTGAAAACAAGCAAATTTGTCTGCCAGTGCGTTAAGCAAATTTGTCCTAAAAACAAGCAAATTTGTCTGCCAGTGCGTTGAGCAAATTTGTCTTGATAAGACTCCTTAAAATAAGTTAAAGTCTTCTTAAATTAAGTCAAAATGATCTTTTGAGAGGGCGCTAGGTAGCCTAAGTCTTTTCATACTAAAAACAATACCAAATAGATTTTTTAATATAAGATCAATAACACTTGGTTAGAATTCATTTTTTGCAGTGTATGATAATGTTTTGGTGAATTGTATTATTGATGCATGCACTCACATAACTTTTGACCACACTCTTACATAGCAAGTGTACTTGAACACACTTTAGATTGCTCGCTACTTAATATTCTGTACTGTACTGATTTAATCTGAGCTGTATTTAGTAGTAGTTCCAGCCTTATCATTGGTTCAGTTCTAATGGTCAGAACATCGATTACAGGCTAGCATTTAAGTCCAAGCAATCACAGCACGTCTTCATACTAATGCGAGTCTGAAGAGTGGCGTTCTTTACAAACAGTATGACCAAGCCCTTTTGTAACTTCTTTTGGATTAAAGGGAAATGAGGAAAGACATTTTTTTAAAAGTATCTATCTTAATGGCCACATCCTGGTTAAACATTTAGTTAAACATCTGAAATAAGCTATGCAGTAGGCTTTTCATTGCTTGTGATCATATCACTTCATAGGCTATTGTCAGACATGTTGGTAAAAGGGGAAATATATACTTTTGATAAAAAGAAACAAATGATTAATTAATCAGTTCACTTGAAGTTTAAAGTCTTGATTTGATATTATTGCTCCAGCACATAAGGAGTCCTTGTTAACTACAGTTAACAAAGTTCTTGTCCCAATAGGATCAGTCAAAGGAATATTGATTACTCCTTGATGGTGAAAAGAGAACCAGGCCCTTGAATGTGAGATAGGATTGCTCTGTGAAAGATGGTCTTTTGATATTTTAAAATAATGAATGGCTGATCTGTCTCCATCTATTCTCACCTCCCATTTATGTATTATCCGACACCTACGAGTGGCGGAGGAGTTCAGGAGATAGCAGCACAGGATGTTTCCCTCCAAAACCGCCATTGATTGATGTACTCCATTGCCAGCTAATTAACACAAGCTAATGACTCAAAAATATCTTCAGACTTCCCCTCTGAGGGGGCAGCTTCCCCCAGTGCACGTGGAGCCTTGGGCAAGGATTCAGGTCTCTGTGGAGGATGAAAGCGAAAGGACAAATTGAAATTCAGAATTAGAGATTGGCGCGCTTGCAAAGTGCCTCCGTCTTCCCCCACTCTCTCTTTCTCCCCCTCACACTCTTTCTCTCTCTCTCTTCCGCTCAGCCTCTACCGACTCTCCCTCCCACATATGGAGGGTGGTGACTGACGTGATAATTTCTGTAAGAACGGCAGAACCCAGGGGCTCCACACAGGATGAGTGTCCTGAAAGCCATGTTACCTCCTGTGGCTAGGGGAAAGATTTGTATAAAAGGAAAGGGTTTTCATATGAAAAACCTACAGCACCTTGGCTTTTGTATACAGAGGAGGTTTGTCTCCTCATTTTTACCAAGTAGAAGAAAGCACAATTTCTGTGAGGAGTAGAAAAACTGTGTGGCGAAACATTTTAATGACTTTCAAAGCACACTAATGTTAATATTGCAATGGTCCATTAGACAGCTAAAAGAAAATTGGTCACATACCACGTTTGCAGTTCTGTGACATACACATAGCCTCCAAGTGCAGTTAGAGCTTAAAACTGGTTGTTGCATGGTTACTGAACATATTCTCTAGGGATTCAATAGAGTAGTAATTAGGATCACCATAACAAATTCAACCATGCATTCCAGAAAATGTGCATCGGTGGAATTTATGGTGCTTTCCAAAACAATGTAAGACCAATAAAACCTTTCATACTGAAAAGTTACACTGTGGAATCATTTCAGAATACAGCACTTTGCACTTTCACTCAATCTAGTTAAGTTAAGGACAATGTGAGAAAGAATTGTTACACCACACTCTCCTATGAAATGGAAAATGGAAAAAAAAGCAGTTGGACTCAAACTTTTATTATAACGCACTTTTTATGACAGATTGGCGTCATCGCTGTCTGTCTTTATAGCTGCTGCCAAATGAATCTTGCCGATCCGGCAGACCACACGTCACCATCACCCACTCAAATGATGACTGTTCCGGCAGCTACTTGACACCTTAAGGCACAGGGAAAAAACCCAGTGGGAGCCACTATATTTATAAAGCAAGTTGTGCTGTTAATTATTTATTTTCTGCCTGAAATTCAAGGTCAACATATACTCATGAGTCATTACAGCAATTAATTTCATTAATTAAAAACTCGGTAACACTTTATTTTAATATGTCGCTGTTACAGTGTACCTACCTAATTAGGTACAGTGGTACAACCTGTGTAACAACATGTACTATCAGGTACTATCATTGTACTTGCATAATGTATTTGTTGGTACCTACATATAGTTGTTACATTGTAATACTGAGTGCTTTTACAAAACTTTGCCAATTTGCCTAAATTTTCCTCAGAGGCAAAGAGCTGACCTGAGACCTGCTGGATGGGGTAAATCTGGTCATGATAGATTTGATATACAAAGCATTCTTAGCTCCAGTCAAGGCCTCATTGTCTTCAGTACATGTAACAGCTGTGCTGCTACAACCTTAATTTTTGTCAATGAAGTCTCAAAATTCACAAAATTCTCAAAATTCTCAATCTCAAAAAGTCTCAAAAAAAAAAAAAAATTGGTAAGACCACCAAAACACCAAAACCAACAAGGTTGTAGCAGCACAGCTGTTACATGTACACTGAAGACAATGAGGCCTTGACTGGAGCTAAGCATGCTTTGTATATCAAATCTATCATGACCCGATTTACCCCATCCAGCAGGTCTCAGGTCAGCTCTTTGCCTCTGATGAAAATTTAGGCAAATTGGCAAAGTTTTGTAAAAGCACTCAGTATTACAATGTAACAACTATATGTAGGTACCAACAAATACATTATGCAAGTACAATGATAGTACCTGATAGTACATGTTGTTACACAGGTTGTACCACTGTACCTAATTAGGTAGGTACACTGTAACAGCGACACATTAAAATAAAGTGTTACCAAAAACTCAATCAGATTTTTTCCCCCATCTGTTTTGATGAGTGCAATTCTTCGCATTGTGAGTGGATTGTTTGTTTGAGAGTGAGAGGGCACGTCACAAGTGAGATGGCTAAAATGAAACTTAGTGTAAGTCAACTGTTCAACGTTATTGATTTAGCCAATTGAATGGCAAACGTCGACATCGTTAAACAATGTGTTTACAGTTAAATAGAGAGGTGCATTAAACCCCATTACCAAAGGCAAACAACAGCCGCAATGCTCACGCTCATTTAGAATCCGGGAGCAGTCTAAAAAAGGTTAAGCTTCAGCTTTTGCCACTCTAAGGTGGCACCACACAATTACGTTTTTTATCGGCCTGTGAATCTGTCACCGGTTGACATTACAGCCGTGGCAAGTGGATCAGTGGGGTGAGGCATCTGCCCCCGAGTGTTTAGCAGCGAATGCGTGAGCCAGGCCATTCAGCTAAACGGGAGCAGAGGCAAAGGAAGAGTCATGACCCCGCTGTTGCTGTTGTTATTTATTAATCTGGGCGAGTGCGGTGCCAAAGGTGCCAGAGAGGCTCTCCTCTCCTCTGAGGAGCGCGGGCAGCTCGGCCCAGCCCTCTCTCTTTGAAAGGCTGACTTCTGATGCAGGCGGAAACATCCCCCCATGAATATTTCATGCCACTCCGTTGGGAATATCATAGTGACATTAATACAC
>NC_055968.1:22975502-23090502 GCF_018492685.1 Alosa sapidissima | reverse complement strand
GCTGTGAATGGCTGGGTAGGACAAGAGGATTACTTTATGACCAGAGTTTTATATGGGTTTATAAGATATCTATGAACTTTACTTTTAAATAAACATTCCTAGATATTATCTCTGGGTGTTATCAGCTAGTTCTCAATGAATTTGAATGAAGCTACCTTTATCCTCACCTTACCTTATCCTTAACACTCTCAATTGGACCCTTTCTGCCAACATCTCAGTGATAGATTATCACCTTTTTTAGTGTATGACTGGTTTACACCCCCTATATCTATGCCGACCTTAGATAAGAGGTCAAATCTCATATCTTGTATCTCATATCCTGACCTAGCAAACTTATTTTATTTCACTATATTCATAAGGGCACGTCACTATATTCATAAGGGCAATACTTAGTACACTGAGATAACAGTGTATAGATAACATACAAACACTACAACCCAAATGTAAAAGTCATTTAAGTGAGAGGAATTATGCATTTGTTGTTGGTAATACAACATAAGAGCAAGTTGAGAGTGCTACTCCTTTGTCTTTCACAGATGGCTTGGTGTCCTATAATGCTCCAGCTGGCCAGCAGATGATGCTTAATGACCTGCCAGTCTACCTCAATGACTCTGTTTATGATGGGGCTGTAGGCTACAGGTAGGTTCGCTGCCACATGCTCTCTCTTTCAGTGAAACGAAAGGGAAACATCCATACTTTTCATCCACTCAACATGGCTCTGCTGCTCAATTCCCACTGTATCTTGACAAATAGGCTTCCTTTTCTCATTTGTCTCCTAACCTGTTAGTTAGATGTGTATGTGTCTTTTGGCTGGTCTGCAAGTCTCCCAAGCTTGTTGTTCATATTTTGATTGGGGAAAAGTCCACCAATGCTTTGTTGTTGCTAGGACGCTATGATGCCGTTAGCGCAATGGGACTGGCCCCTGTGGTCACCGTGGTTTCAGAACACTCACAGGAGTATGTGACTCATGGCTTCCTGAATGAATGTCCTCCATGAGACTGTGTGTGTGTGTGTGTGTGTGTGTGTGTCTCTCTCTGTGTGTGTGTGTGTGTGTGTGTGTGTGTGTGTGTGTGTGTGTGTGTGTGTGTTTGTGTTAGAATAGAGTCATATGGAGAATGAATGCTAGTCTCATTCTGCTCAGTCTGTTTCTTAAAATATGCAGGAAATGGCCCACGCTCTCAGAAATGAAAGGGGGAAAAATCAGACAGTTCACCTCTTACAGCATTAGTTTGATAGAATACTGCCATCTTGTGGTAAAATATGGTTCCTATATATAATTAGGTGGCAGTGCAGGATAAGAAATAGAGGAGCCATATTAACAGGCTAGAAGTTTGCAATTTAGGCGCCTACTGCAACGAACTGATGTGCGTAGTTCTATTTAGTTATGCTTCTGTCATAGACTGGACTGAATGATCCTTTTGCCTTTTAAACAACCCCGTCACCTTTTCCCCATCACTTTCTCTCTCCCTCTGTCATCTCTGTTAGCATGACGGAGGGTTTGGGCCAGCTGACGGATGGGCAGAGCGGTCTAGATGACTTCACCCTCAGCCACGTCTACAACGTGTGGCCTGGTTACGACTACGTGGGCTGGACTAATGAGAGCTTCCCCAATGGTTTTGTGGAGATCATGTTTGAGTTTGACCGCACACGCAACTTCACCACGATGAAGGTAATCTAGAAAGCAGTTGTGCATAATGCACTCTTCTCAAACCCTTACTGTATGCACATGTGTTTATGTTTATAGACCCTTTCAACAATAAAAACAAAAACAATGCTTGAACATTCTATTTGGTTCTCAATCTACTTCCTCTGCATTAAGATAACATATGGAATGTTAAAACGGAAGCCTTGTGGGGCCAACTATGATGCTGATAATGGAACTCTCTTGAAAGGGTCTATACTTAAAGGATATATTTAGAGTAAGGTCTGAAGGATGATGACTGCTTCCTGGCAAGCATAAAATTATACTCTGACGGAGAGTTGATTTGAAATGTTTTTACATTTACATTTATTCATTTGTCAGACACTTTTATCCAAAGCTACTTAAGTCAGTTGTATTATAAGGGCCATTGTCCCCCAGAGCAAATTGTGGTTAAGCGCCTTGCTCAAGGGCACAATGGTGGAGGCCGGGAATGCTTTTTAGGCTGCATGCTAGTCCAGCACCTAATCCACTATGCTACCCACAACCGCCCTTAAATTGTTTTGCAGCTCTCACTAACTATTCACTATAACATCTTCAGTAAGCTTTGTCACAACTGAATTTGATGCTCTAGCATGTGAGTGAGGTTGTGTATGCGTGTAAAGTAAGTAACTTGTCTTTAGATATTGCATTAGATACAGAGTAGAGAACTATTCCTTTATAGCTCCCATGGTCAGTCAAGGTTTTTGCATTTGTCTTTGGGCTGCAGGTGCACTGCAACAACATGTTCAAGTGGCACGTGAAGACCTTCCAAAAGGTGGTGTGTTACTTCCGCTCCGAGTCCGACTGGGAGCCCACACCAGTGTCTTTCAGCCCTGTGATGGACGACGTCAATCCCAGTGCTCGATTTGTCACTGTCTCGCTGTATAACCACATGGCCAGTGCAATCAAATGCCAGTATTACTTCTCTGATGTATGGATGATGTTCAGCGAGATCACCTTCCAGTCAGGTATGACATGCTGTCTTTATAGGACCTTTGACCTGTTGACATTTGACCTCTGTGCAGTAATGTTAATCTCTACATTCCTAAGCCAAAGCCAATCTTGTTTTTCCAGACACTGCAATGTACAATACAACTTTGGCTCCTCCTAAGACCGGCCCACCAACTAGCACCCAACCAGGTCAGATTTTCTAATTTTGAAACTGAGAAATTCAATAAATTAAGATATTGTCCTTTTGACTCTCATTTCTAGGGACCCTCTGTCAGAGAGATCTTTTTAGAAGCTTTGTTCAGATCAGAAAAACGTTCTATCTTTCCTCATTTAGAAAACATTTTAATTGGAAATCCAACGGCTATTAAGGTTTTGTATCTACGTCATAATGTCATGTGACCGTTTGTTTACAACTAGAGTGGTAGGCAAGAATGGTAGGCACTGCAGAGAGTGGTAGGCAAGCCTACAACAGTCGGGTTGCATAGGCTACACATGGTTACAAATAGCTTCAAAATTGAAATTTTAATATCAAATATTGACCGGGATGCCGACCACTTGTGTAGGCCCTAACAGTTGGTTTTACAATAAGAAGCAAAAAGGCGACGAACGACCGTTTAGCCTACCTATCCTCGTGGTTGTGGAGGATGATCGTTAGCAGCTGTGAAGTCTTTTATTCTCAAGATGGCCTAATGGTAGCCTACTGTCTACGAAGACGTAGGCAAAAATACAACTATCTACAGTCATCCAAAAATGAATTGCCAGAGATAGGCTATGAAGGGAAAAAGTGCAGCATTTTAAACATGGCAAGATTATTTTTACCGGAACAGTTTGTTCTAATTTGTCTCGTGAAATTCGTGCTTGTGGACATCAATCACCTATCTTCTGTCCTTCTATTTCAAGTTATCATGAGTGTCATTTGATTATCACAAAATAAATGAAAACAGAATAGGCTTATGTGCTATAGCCTGTTAGGCTGTTATATGTTATAATATGTTACAGGATTCATGACTTTAACGACATTAATGTTACATGATGCTGACTGACGCTGGTATGTAGGCTACCGTTTTAACGTCTGCTGAGTCTACATGCCTACCAAAACCTGTCGCTGTTCAGTTCAAGTTAAATGATCAAATATTGTTTGATTTTGTGTCAACTTTCAGAGGGAAGACATGTTCCTTTCTGGCCAAATTTCACAGCTTCTAAGAAAGTCTATCGTCTTTGTGTAAACCGAGTTTTGAACAGAGAAAAAAAGTTAGGCTACCATAGGCTACATGCAGGTTCTCCCATAACGTTACATAATCGATACAGATCAATGCACCAAATCAGGGCGATTTTAGCGAAATAACGTTCCTGTGACAGGCTATCAAATATTGAACAATGGGATAACGTTTCATCATCACCTTTATTGATGCCTGAAATGTTGACATTGCTGAAATACAGAGATGTAGCCTACTGAGAGGCAGCTGCAGACAACGATGTTCAATGGGTTCAACTTGTCCCTTGCCTACCAGGTGGATGTAAACAAAGCTATAGAACCTAGAATACGTCACATGAAAAACGTTAATAGACCCTTTCAAGAGAGTTCCATTATCAGCATCATAGTTGGCCCCACAAGGCTTCTGTTTTAACATTCCATATGTTATCTTAATGCAAAGGAAGTAGATTGGGAACCAAATAGAACGTTCAAGCATTGTTTTTGTTTTTATTGTTGAAAGGGTCTATAGACCCTTTCACGAGAGTTCCATTATCAGCATCATAGTTGGCCCCACAAGGCTTCCGTTTTAACATTCCATATGTTATCTTAACCCTTAAAGGTGTAGGTTTTTGAACGTTTTAAGTTCCGCAACAATTGAAGATTTTAAAATTCTATTTTGAATTCAATGAACCCAGATATTCTTTAGAACGTTCATTTCCCAACATTCCCGTCACACCGGTGTGACGGTACTCCTTTAAGGGTTAATAGCCTGGCGGGCCATCCTATATCATTGAAATGTATAGTCTGGAATCGAACCATTCACCTAGCTTAATCAAAGGGGCGGGCAGAGAATTGTCTTTCAAACTGCCTAGGCATGCAACAGGCCAGCGCTACGACCATATCCGTATCTGGTCGGCAAAACGGCAAATACATCCTTCTTCGAAAGGAATGACTTAAGTGCATTGTGTTGCTCAACTTTCAAAGAAAAGCACAAGTCCAACTCCTCCAAAGCTGACGCCAACGCCGATTCAAACAACCGCTCTTCGTTCGCCATAGCCACCTTCCTTGTTGTTCACCGTCGCAGGACTGTCGTTATCCTGTTAAGCCCGCCTTAAGACTCTCTAACAAAATAGAGCGCTGTGATTGGATGAAGTCCACGGCGTCAGCCAATAGAAATCCCTATGGTTTGATACTAGTCGTACAGGCTGAGCAAATTAATTTGCTGCCGCTAGGGTGTGTCTAGATTTCTAGGCTATTATCTTAATGCAAAGGAAGTAGATTGGGAACCAAATAGAACGTTCAAGCATTGTTTTTGTTTTTATTGTTGAAAGGGTCTATAATGTGTGGTCACCTGTTATTCACTGAGACGCCCTCTCTATCCCCGCCACAGGGGAGGACCCCACTCATAAAGTAGATGATAGCAACACAAGGATTCTCATAGGCTGTCTGGTGGCCATCATCTTCATCTTGGTAGCCATCATAGTCATCATCCTCTGGAGACAAGTTTGGCAAAAGATGCTGGAGAAGGTAAGGTGTAAAACTGTGAATGAAAGTTCTGTTGAATAATGCAGTCAGATTTACTTCACCCCATTTTGTGGGCATTTCCCATGTGTACTACACTATATATCTAATGCACACATTTAATTCAACATATTTAGTCATTTTGATTGTTCCAAAAAAGTATGTGGTATTACTGTTTTATTACTGTGCTATTGTGTAAATCTGTGTTTATAATTCCAGGCCTCTCGGAGGATGCTGGACGATGAACTAACTGCTAGTTTGTCAATACAGAGCGAGACGTTCACTTACAACAACAACAACCCCTCCTCTGCACCCAGTGAGCAGGAGTCCAACTCCACTTACGAGCGCATCTTCCCCCTAGGGCCTGACTACCAGGAGCCCTCTCGCCTCATCCGCAAACTCCCCGAATTTTCCCAGTCCACTGAGGAGGCCGGTGAGTGAAGATTTAAGATAGTGTTAAAGTAATGGAGTAGTTTTCTGTTTTTTGCATTTGCTTGAAAGGACAAGTGTTTTCAGAACCACAGGGTCATATCATGTTCTTTTTATAGCTCTGAAAAGGATTGATATGATGATGGTTCAGAATTGGACCCATTTTGTCTCCTCAAAATCAAACAAATCGATTTTACTCCACAAACTCACCTTAAACCAAATACCATGAATTTTGATAAGGTGACTTACACGCAATGTTGCTTTTTGCTGTTACTTCAGCCTCCACCAGTACTGCGACAAAGTCCCCTGCGACCAACACCTCCAGCCAGGACGGAGTGCCTCATTACGCTGAGGCTGACATTGTCAACCTGCAGGGGGTAACTGGGGGCAACACCTACGCTGTGCCTGCATTGACAATGGACTTGTTGTCAGGGAAAGACGTGGCAGTAGAGGAGTTCCCACGCAAGCTGCTGACCTTCAAAGAGAAGCTAGGAGAGGGCCAGTTTGGAGAGGTCTGTATATTACAGCATGATGAACAATGGAGGACTTATGACAAAGACATATTGGCATTCTCACTGGCATACAATTTCATTGAATATCAAATATTTTGTTTGAGGGTTAATAATGACATGTGTTTTCACTTTACTGTTAAATGTCATACTGTTTATAATGTTCATACATTAATGAGTGGCGCCATGCTCATTATGGGTTTTTTGTTGTTGTCTGTAAGGTCCATTTGTGTGAGGCAGAGGGCATGCAGGATTTCATGGATGAGGACTTCTCATTTGACATCAGTGAAAAGCAGCCTGTACTGGTAGCTGTGAAGATGCTGAGAGCAGATGCCAATAAAAATGCCAGGTAAGGACAGTTATTGAAACTGCATAAATATTCAGTTCCTTTTATTTCCTGTGATTACAATACTTGCAATGCCAATACTTGAAATGTACTGTAGATTTGTAAACTGTTTGGCCTTTCCCACAACTTCCCACAGGAACGACTTCCTGAAAGAGATAAAGATCATGTCAAGATTGAAAGACCCCAACATCATTCGTCTGCTGGCCGTGTGTATCTGCAGTGATCCACTGTGCATGATCACAGAGTACATGGAGAACGGAGACCTCAATCAATTTCTGTCCCGTCATGAACCCGAGGGCCAGATCGCCCTGCTCAGCAATGCCCCCACTGTAAGGTAAGGGTCATGACAGCATACCTGTCAACACTCCCGTTTTTCCCGGGTTTCTCCCGTATTTCAAGGTCATCTCCCAGCACCCTCCCGTTTTGTTATTTCTCCCGGAAAACTCCCGTAATTTGCATGGCCATCAAACTTCATTTTAAAATAATTGATCCATTCAGGTTGCCAGATTGTGTATGAAATACACCCTACACATACACGATCACTTAGTTTCAATTTCAACCGTTTTGCCATAGGCTAAAACCTGGCAACCCAAAACCAAGAAAGCGGGTGCCGACTGCGCAGCCTGAGTCTCGTCATAAGCAAGCGGGCTAGTTGAATGGCCTACTCCAGAACTAGCTGTTGTGAAATTGTTGGGAATTTAATTGATTAACACATCACATAAACTGTTATTGAGTGCTGTTGATACACTGAACTTGTGCCCTCGGAACCAAATCTGACAGCAAGCAGCTTTGGAGTTTTGGAAGTAGGCTGCAGGCAGGCAGCTGGTGGATACATAACTGGCATGTGTAAGGTAATGGTAAGGTAAAAGCAACCACCGAAATGCAGTGTTGAAACACGTGTGTGAAACGTATTAAATATGCAAACACATATTCTTGTGGTAGGGCTTCCTTTTGCCACCTGTCACGCTTGTGCCAGTGATCCAGGAGATACCTACAGGTGTTCGTCAAAAAGTACCACCTCAAGACGTGACACTACAAAAAGCTGCAACAAGCGCCATGTAGGCTAGTGCAAGCGAGCACAGAGACCTTCTACAATACTACACGTGCCTGTATTTACACACTAGACTAGACCTAGATCTAATCACGTCATCTGAAACCACTTATGATCACATATCAGAGATTCAACTAAGATAAGCAGCCTACAGTTGAAAACTTTAAAAATAGGCTTAACGGGGCTCAACGTTTCAACTCCCGAATGATCAACACAAACATTGTTTCCCTTTTAGCGGACCTGCACTTCAATCGAATGCAACACTGATCTAACGTTACAGTGTAATATAGACACTTGATGGCCAGCAGTGGGCTGTCTCAACTTGCTGCAACAATTCCAACGTAGGCTAGTGCGCCATTTGGTGGCTCTATATTAAAATACACATTAAGAAACAAAAGTGGAAGCCTAGTTCACAAATGTCCGCGACAGCTTAATCAACAGCATCTATCATAGGTGATATTCTGACAGTGGTCGGTGAACCTTGATTCTTTGGAGGCATACTTACCCATTCCGAGACGCTGCCGGGGAAGAGAAGTGTAATTGGCTTATGACGTCACATCGCATCGCGAGATCAAATTTGGGATGTCTTTCTACTTCAGTTCACTGTTGTTGATTTTTTTCCCTACCAACTTCCCCACTGAAAATACTATTTATTTCTACATAACATATAATTATTTCAATATATGAAAAAACATACATATTCAAAACTGACACCAATTGTGTTGTTTCTTTAATAAAATCAGAGAGTGGTTGTAAACATGTCAGGAAACAGATTCAGTACAGTAATAATGTCCTCACAATTGTTGTGAAAGGCTTCATAGTTCCTCTTGTAAAGAGGTTTAGCAGAGTGGGCCATCTTTCACACTTTGTCCACTATGACTTCTTACTCTTCCGAGTGACGTAGCTCTGGTAGTAGAAGTTACTGAAGAGCACGATGAGACTCAGCAGGTACGTGCACACGACTATATTCATGGCGTCGGGGAAATCACAGTCCGCATACAGGTTGTAGGTGGTGTGGATGGTCAACAGGACAAACTGCAGCTGTAACAGCAGAGTTTCCATTTAGAAAACCTCACAAATGCCTCAAATTATTCCAGTAGCCTATTATGAAGTGTGCCATGTTGTCTATTGTACTTTAAGAGGCACGCACCACTGTGAATATTTATGAGGAGATGGCAGAAATTATGTTTTGATTCGCTAAGGGACACCAAGCAGACAGCACACTAAACTGACACAACATTTTAGAAAAGAAAATGTTTCCCAAAAATATATTCAATGGTGGTCCACTGAAATCAATGTGACATATTAAACTCACGTCCAGATCCACAATACACTCAATGAAAAAACTTGACAATCCCTATAGGCTACTCTAAACTCACCAGCTGTAGTGATGTAAGATATCGCTTCCACCACAGGTACTTCTGCATATGAGGTCCCAGCGCAGCCAGGCCATAGTAGGAGTACATCACAATGTGCACAAAGGTGTTCAGAAGACCTATGAAGAAAGCTGAAAAAAACCCAACAAACTAATATTTAGGTCTAAACATACAAATTACAGTTTTAAAATTCTGAATTCCAGATTTTCTGGTAGCCTATATGGTACATTCAAGTACATGTACTTATTCACATACAGAACCTACATGTAATCCCAGTGAACCTTTGTGTACTGAGGATTTGCAACTGAATAGATGGGTGAGTATGTTTGGCCATGGCCTTAACTCTTTCAAGGTGACACTTACATTGCCCACCAGCAAGATACTTTACCCCAGCCCACCAGTTGAAGATCATCGTGCCATGGTGATATACATGCAGGAAGGTTAGCTGGTTGTTCTTTTTCCTCAAGATGAAAAAGATCTACAGGATGAGAAAGACAGACTCAACCATAAACTCTGTGGCTGACCATAACTCAACTGTAACTATTACTATGAGTTTGCGATTCATACAGTGTCACTAAGCTCGATGACTTTGGAGAAGAAGAACCACCAGCACACACTGGCCATCTGCAAAAAGGAGAACATGACTGATATGAAAGCCATCACCATCACAGAAAAGAGATTATATCACAGTGATGCTTTAATTTCCAGAGTTTAATAGAGGACTATTAAAATGTGTAACTAGACAAACTAAAAAACCGTTCCGATTTACATTGTTTATGATCATGCGTTTGGACTCTTGTGTAAACTTGCAATGAGACTGATTCCACTTTATGCTTCTTGAGGAGACGGAATATTTGAATAAGTTGCAGAAGCCAATAAGGAATGGAGACATTTCCTTGACAATTCCATTTCAGCAACAACCTCAACCTATTAAAACAAACTACAGTATGTGATCTAAAAATGTAAATGACACACTGTTTTGGAGACTACTATTTAGACCTTAATCAAAGGAAGGCCTCCTACAACCAGTCTATGAACACAACTCATGCAGTATCAATACTCAGACTATCAGGCTACTGATATCTAAGTTATTTACCCGCATGGCCAGAGGATTGGTGCTGTAGTCTACTGGTTGACAGAGGTAGCTATAGTTAGCTAACCAGGATGACATCAGAAACTATCAAGACAGAAAAATTGATCATTAGCTGACAGAAAAAAGAAATCTGTGGAGTTGCAACAGCTCAACGCTTCCTGCAATGTACATCAGTGTTTCCCCTACAATGTATTTAACAGCGGCGCAGCGCCGCCGCTGGATTTTCAGCGCCGCTGCAACATAATATCACGAGATTCACTTAACACACTGTAAAAGCACAACGGCCAACGTCATCTCGAAATTGTTTTCTGAAAGTCTTGAGTAAGTTAAGTGCATCAAATCCGCACTTAGCCTCTCATTATTCAGGACATATATGCGGCATGATGTGTCAGGTGATTACAAGCCCAAAGACAAGTCTGCAGCCCATATGGCTAGCCTACGTTCTGAACACGGTTACATTGTTTAGCTATCCGACTGATGGGGTCTTGCTCCGCCACAGTGTAGCCTATGGTGTCATCGTTCACTTGTAGGTTACACAATAAATAGCCTACTTATAGGCCTGGTGACAATAAAAAATGATATTAGTTATATTTCATCACGAAGCTGTTTGTATGCCGTGAATTCGCTTGTAGCCTATGCCATATGTTAAGCTTGAGCAATTCCTCTGATCCAAAGCCTGCTTTGACACATTGACACTAATGTGAAACATGCATCCTCCTCTCCTAGCCTACATCAAATAAAAGAAACCAATTCATGATTACCGAAATGAATTTAACATGGGGGAAAAAAAGTTTGTTGCGATTTAGCCTACTGTTGTGATGCGGTTCTTTCTGCTGATTGGATTTACCCCCGTGTCGTCAACTCTGAGAACTCTTGCTCCGGCTGACAATTTTATCCAGAGAGCTGATTTCCCAAAGATGAGCCTCCATCAACATTCAACGACAAATTATTAAAACGTAAGTAATGCAATAGAGTAAACCAATGTGCTACAAGGTGTATGGTCTTAACGTTAATTGTAGCCTAGACTTGTAACGTTAGCGTAGGGCTATATGTAATGTTTGCATGGGAAAGCTAGGCGAACACAGTCTAGGCCTGTTTAAACTGTCTGATAGTTAAAGGAAATATGAGCATATGTTGGCATATACGTATAGCCTAAATTCTGTCCACTTAGCTATAATAGGCTATCACAAACAGACCTTTTCTACGTTTACGGCATTAGACATATAGGAGCCTACATTCTCTTATCAGAAAGACGTGTTCTCATAACTTCAGCGTTCTCTTGACGGTGAGACGAACGGTCGCACTTCAATCAAGTAGCCTAGGTCTTTTTCGAGTTAATTGTGAGTGAGTTGTATGGTAACTGTGGGAGTGATGTAGAAGAAAAGTGAGTATTTACTTTTTTATACGTGGGTTTGTTGTTTTGGGACTGAGAAATAGACTACAAGGAGAGCATCTGGCTACGTGCATGCGTGTCAGCATTAATGCCCCCCCCCCCACAATTCAATTCAATTACCAAAGAGCCTTAGAGATGTTCTTTGAAAAGCCCAGAAAAATTAAGTGCTCGCAGATTGGGTGTGGTCTTTGCCATTAAGACAAATTTAAATAAATTGTAAATAATCTTTTTCTGGGTTGTGCCATTTCATTTTTCTTCTATCATTTTTAACCAATAATGTAAAAGAAAGCCCCCCCCCGCCAAGTAATAGCACCGCTGCTGGAAAAATTTCTAGGGGAAACACTGTACATTATAGTAAGTTATTTGATTAGCCATTCTAAAACTGGTTGGTTATTATTAAAGGAGTAGCTAGATGTTGGAAAGCCTCTAAGAAACATGAACTATTACAACCAATTCAGTCACTAATGCAACCAATAGCATAGCCTACCTCGTGAAACATATAAACAGACAGAAGCACCATTGCAAAATTGTAGACAATGAGGACAACTTTGAGATCAACAGGCTCTCTGTTCTTCATCAGCCTGGGTCCAATCCATATCACACCGAGATAAAAGAGAAATATGCAGATGACTGGCATAGGAGAATACACCAGCAGCCACGGATCTGTCCTTTTATCTAGAAGAAAGACAATGCACTCGAAATTATGGTTTAGGTCAGTGATTCTTAACTGGTCTGGCTTTGAGACCCACAATTTCCCCATGTTCATCATAAGTCGTGACCCTTTTTAGCGATCACGGTGAGCTACATGATAAGTGCTAGGCCTACTTGTTTGGAATATGCCTACATTTGTGAAGTCTTCAACTCCTGATGTCACCTTTCAAAGTGCCCGACAGGTTTGTCAGTAATTGTGAACATCGCACACTGATGTTTCTGTCCCATTTCGTCTCAATTTAGTGAATCCATATACTTCAAATATTCAGGGTCGTCGTAGCCTATTTTACCCGTCACATAAACATTGTATATGTCCATGGCAAAGACTGACATAATAAAGTCAATACAAATAAAGGTCCAATATTAGATCTGATCAGGTAACATTTGACGCGATTTTTTTTTAAAACCACAAGCTCCGCGACCAACCAGTTAAGAACCAATTGACATACTAGGGTAATTTTAAGGTTGGCTACAGACGAAGGAATTATGTGACATGATTTTTCTTGACACCTTACACGCTCGTGAAGCGTTTTAAACTGTGAAAGAAAGCATGGCACAAGTTACCTCCATTCTCCAAAGTCCACCGATGAAACGATTCAAGTTTCTCCCATGCTGAAGCCATTGTGCACGCCCAGGAAAAATACTTCCGCGCAGGGCTCTCAAGTTTTGAAGTTTGCAAGGAGTGAGACTTTGTTTCTCGGGGGCGGGGGGCGTTGCATTGGCACAGTGCCACGCCCCCTCCCCCTGATCGAAGTACATGAAAGTCCTACGTCTGCTTGAACCAAAGTCCTTTTAGGCAAGTCCCTCCACTCGGCGGCCATATACCAACGTTTTATGGGCACTCATCGGGCACAGTCTTTGGGTCGAACTGCGCGTGCGCAAGGCTTCACGACACCAATCTTGCTCAGCGGCGAGATCACAACACATGATTGGCACGATGTCTTCACAACACACCATATGATTGGCTCAATGTATTCACATGTCGACGTTTTGCCGAGGAAGGGGTGGGATATGTGTAGATAACGGCCATATTGGCGTGACAAACTAGCCCCATGCATTTCTATGGAGTATTTTTTGAGTGCTGTGTCTCCTCATTAGAAAGTCTCTGCTTGAACTACTCGTGGCGCCACGCCCCTTCCCCCCATGAACAGACCCACCCTCCCCATGTCCCATCCCAGCTTCATGAGAGAGCACAAATTCCATTATTTCAAACACACTGTTTTATTTATTCTAGAACCCTATAGTAAATAATAATAAATAATAATAACATACATTATAATAATAATTTCACCCAAATGGGCCCTTTGAACAGCAGTGGCTCATTCTGCTCTAAACAAACAGAAAACAACCAAATGAGAAAAAGCACATTTAGCCCCAAAATGGTCTCTTGAACAGTGGTGGTTCTGTCCGTGTGTGTGTGTGTGTGTGTGTGTGTGTGTGTGTGTTTATGAGTGATGTTGTGTGTTGTAAGTGTTTGTGGCAAATTTTGATGCCTTGATGACTGATACTGGGGGCTCCCATTTAAAGCACTGTGGTTCAATGTCAGCCATTTTCACAGTCATGAGGCCATCCTTAAAAATATTCTTGTTTGCAGTAACAGCCAAAAAAAATGGGTCGGTAGGTAGGTCAATATATTTTTTTTTTTTTTCAAGATTCAAAGTAAAAAAAAAAAAGTACAATTTTGGTCATGGTGATTACGTAGGTATGAATTTAAACAAATGTGCATATTGTGACGTAACTGACTGGGTTCTCAACCCGTGCCTTTAGGCGCATCACTGCAAACCTCAATCTGATGCAGGTTATGTAAACCAGCCTTTTTCAAACTTCTTTGACCTGAGGCCCAGTCATGGCAGACTTTTAGGTCATAGGGCTCATCTACACGTACCCAACCCCACTCCCTCCAAATCAAATTGTCATTATCATTATCACAATCATTATTATGCCTATATTGTTATACATGCACTTTCACTTAAATGTTTTGTGACATGCACATCAGAGGACCGCTTTACTAATGTAAGATATAGTTTCATTGCTTTTGCATGGTTGCATGATGCTTGCATAAGAAAATAAATACTTCTCAAAACAGCAACAATTATATGGGTGCTATTGTTTTGGGATGTTTCCCTCATGCAATCATCATACATTGGTAGGAAATGGAGAAAAAAATACATGTTTTTTAATGAAGTTTAATTTGAATGCCTGAATGTAAGGATTCAGGAAACACAATACCAGCTTTTTTGGCGAGCAGATAGGCGTAAATCACTGAGCTGATCTTTAACAGATAGAAAGAAGGCTACAATAGCTTTTGTCCACGTTATATTCAAATTTGACTATACAATACTCAGTGCTATACAGTGTATTATACAGTCTCTGCTCTGTTTCTATGGAAGTTCCACAAATCAACGTTGTTCTATTAAGTGTCGTTAAACAATTAAAGGGAAACTTGGCAGGATTTCCCCCTCTGCTGGAGAAATTGTGCATTATGCTATTTCAAACTGTGGGAAAAGGTAACGATAAAGCACATGGATTTGTTTACAAGCTAGCGAACGGTTAGCATAAGTTTGGCAGAACTATGTGGATGTTACAAGGTAAGAAACACGATTTAAAACTAGTTTCTTGTTTCTCACTTCTCTTTCCGGGACGGTAGTCTCAATGTTGCAAGGTTGGTTTTTCACCTGAGGACGCTAGGCGCAGCGGGGAAAGTCACCATTTTCACCGGAACAGGTCATTTAACCATCCAAATGATTTCTAAACGGGTTTATTACGTTGAAATAGTTGCCAAGTTCCCCTTTAAATAGCATTCAACAGGTTGAAGCGGAGCTTTGATACCAACGTTATCGATTAGTTTCAGTTTCTCTCGTGCAGACGCTTGCATTGAATGGACGCTCATACCACCACTTTATTGTATGGCTCCATGTTTAATGACATCGATAGCAGAAACGTTTGTTTTCTTTTTTTGTCGGTCCGCGGTATCTTGATCAACTGCGCAGCAAATTATTAGACAAAGCACCGGGGGCCTAATTTCACTCCAAGATTCCGCGGACCAGCAGTCTCCACATTGCGGACCCACATCAAAACAAAACTATTTCTTGATTGGTTGAGAAATCCTATTTTCTGATTAGCCGATAGGTTAGTAACTGAACAGCAGCCCTCTGAGCTGAATGAGCGCACAGACAGCAACGTTGTGTGATACGTTAGTAAAATATAGCCCTTAGAAATGTCTGTGCGGGCAAGTTAATAATTTCTCGGAGTGAGAAATGCCATGTGTGGCGTGTGAGCGTGTGAAGTCATTGAAATGCGTGTCTCACGCTCAATGCGTGAGACTTGAGAGGTCTGCTTCCGCGTGAAATCAATTCAGTTGTCAAAGTTGGATATAGAGCTACAGCAACGAAAAAACAAGATTCTGCAAGAAATCGCAGAAACTAACACTCATGGAACAAAATAGGCCTACCCTACAGACTGTTTTTAAAACAACCCGTTTTCCTATTTTACTGTGCGATCCACACTTCACCAAAGCATTGCGCACAAACGTAGCCTATCTACTTTACAAATAAACTGCGCTCAACAAGTATTCTTGGCCACCTTGTCACAATAAGAGTCAACACTCAATAATTTACAATAAAACCATCGTCATTATATATCCTTTCATAGAAATGCATTCAAGAAAATGATTTCTGACTCACAAATACGAAAAGATTTACGTTACTATTAAACATATTGGATGCGCTATTCATATCACCCCCACAAAAAACACTCTTGTCTCTGCTACACAGAGTGCAAAAACTGGAAAGATATGTTTCAGGATTCATAACTCTGTGCACATCCCAAAAGGACAGGGCTGAATGTGTGACCCTATAGTGCAACCTATTGTCCCAGCACAGCCCACTCAGTGTTGTACTGCTATTCTCATTCAAAAGAAAATGTTTTAATATAATTTTCATATAAAATCTTTATTCATTGCTAATTATATACAGCGGGGAAAATAAGTATTAAACACGTCAACATTTTTTTCAGTAAGGATGAATCCAATGAGGCTATTTGCATGAAATTTTCATCAGACATTAGTATTAACTCAGATAATCCACCCATTTAAAAAAATCCAAACATTAAAGTCCATAAATTGAGTTATGTGTAATATAGTGGAATGACACAGGAAAAAAGTATTGAACACGCTTGCTGAAATTTCTTAAATACTTTGGGGAAGAGCCTTTATTTGAAATGACAGCTTCAAGGCATTTCCTGTATGACAAAACTAATCAGTCGCAGTATTCCGGTGTGATTTTGGCCCATTTTTTAAAACAGATAGTCTTTTAATATTGAAGATTCTAGGGGTCCCTCTTGTGAATCCTGTGCCCAGTTTCCGACAGAGACACGCTCTTAAGAGGGTTTTCTACGATTCATCTTACGATCGTTCATTTGTTTTTTCCGACTGTTTCCCGAACATGCTCGTAGCGTGAACGCGCGTGCACTGCTCTTAAGATGCTCTTAAGGGGAGCTGTCCACGTTAATAGTTCTGAAATATCCTCTGATTTGACGGTGATGTCAGGTGACTGCACGTCACAGCTATAGGCCTACCATTTAAACTTCGGATCTACACATTAATTCACATCAATACGAAAATAGAAACACTTTGACATCTGCATGTAAGCATCCCAAGTAGGTTATATACCACACAGAGACATAAATAATTGTAATTATTTTAAGTTTAGATTGTTGCACCATGCAATAATTATTCGTGGTGTCACTTAAGAACACGTTTGAAGATAAGAAAGAAGTCGAGTAAGAAAGAGAGGAAATGTGTAGGCTTAGATTTTGATGCAGTAGGCCACATAAACCACATGTTGCTTTCTCTGCTTTTTACCTCATAGGCCTAATAAAATATTCACTTAGCAAAGATAATGTCAAACTATTCTGGCAACGTCTCGTTTCATAACTTGATTGCATTTTTGTCCGCTTTTCATCACATTATTATGACCATTAAATGTAGGCTATTTTGCACGCTAAAATCTGATTCATCACAGGTAAACACAATAAAGAATGGGAACGTAAGTTGGATTATGTATTCTCTGTATGTCCTGTTGGTGACCTCAGCGAGAAGTAGGCCTACTGTTACGCTCTTAGCCGGTAACGAGTACTCTGGAGCACTCGTAGATCTACGAGTGTTTTCACGACGCTCTTAAGCTACGATGGTTTCGGGAAACAGTCGGCAAATCTTAAGACGTTCGTAAGAGGGACTTTACGACGCTCTTAGGCTTAAGATGCTTTCGGGGAACTGGGCCCTGATCTTTAGTTAACTTCCTAAACTATTTAATTGGATTGAAGTCAGGGCCTTGATTTCCTTTCTCTGAGTTTCCTTTGCTGAATGCTTTGGATCATGTCTTGCTGGAAGGTCTAGCCATGTCTCATCCTCATCATCCTGGTGAATGGCAAGGTTCTCCTGGAACAAAAGGGCTCCATTCATCATTCCTTCAACTGTAAGAAGTCCGCCAGTATGAGATGAAAAACAGCCCCACACCATGATACCACCACCTCCAAACCTCACTGTTGGTATTTTAGGGTGATGCACAGTGCCATTTCTGCTCCAAATATGGTGTGTAGTATGACATCCAAAAAGTTAAATTCCTCTCGCTTGACCAGAATACATTCTATCAGTATTTCATAGGCTTGTCCAAATGTTGTGTAGCAAACTTTCAACGAGCTTCGACATGTTTTTCTTCAGTAATAGAGGCCATGGCGGTGGAGTGCATTACCTATGATTTTCTCTGTAATAATTGTACCTGCTGCATCCAAGTCTTTCTGGAGCTTTCTCCAAGTGGTCCTTAGCTCTTGGCCTCTCTTCTGACAATCCTTCTGACTTCCTGGTTCGAAATCTTGCAAGGAGATCCTGTGCATGGCCGGTTAATGATGCAGTGATGTTCCTTCCACTTGCAGATAATGGCTCCAATACTGCTTATTGAATGATTCTGAAGTTTTGAAATGCATCTGTAACTAGTTCCATTGATATGTTTTGCAACAATATGGTTGCAAAGGTCTTGCGAGAGCTCTTTGCTTTAACCCATCATGATGAAGAGTTCAGATGCAAAACCCTCTAAATCCGTCTGACCACTTTTCTTTTAAATGAGCATTTAAATTCAGGCTCCTATAGGTTTTTGCCTATAAATTGATATTTCAGACCAGGAAGATAGTGGTATTTAGGAGGTTTAGAAGTTAAATTATTTGATTAGCGTATACTATGTGTGAAGAGCATCCCCTCACCATCTTTATCTCATTTTTGACATAGGTGGCATTTAGAGGCTTTTGCATCTGAACCCTTCAAATGTTTCTTGTGTGACACCTTGGTAACGAAAAACCTTTTTATAGCCCATCAGTACTAAGCCAGCTTATATTAATTTGCACAGATAGGAGGGATAATTACTCTTTAACTACTTATAGATTCCAGCTTGTTCCTTGCCATTCCTTGCCTTTGTGTACTGCTTTTTCTTAGCGTATTCAATACTTTTTCCCTGTGCCATTCCACTTTTTTACTCATAACTCTACTTATGGATATTAATGTTTGGATTTTTTAATATGTGTGGATTACCTAAGTTAATACTAATGTCTGGTGAAAATTTCATGTGAATAGCCTCACTGGAAGTATACTTACTGAAAAAAATGTTGACGTGTTCAATACTTATTTTCCCTGCTGTATCATATTGAACCAGGAATTAATGTCTCTGAAGTATAAAAAAACATTCTGATATAAAAACATGTAGCCTACATGGACCTATGAATCTCTTAAGAGAATGGTGAACCACGTTTCATTTTTTCATGATCTTTGCAGATAAGGTGTAGACTATCACAGCAATGCATAGGCCAGGAACATCAGTTAAACATTAGTCCATTTTCAACTTTGCACTTTCTGTCTGTGATCAGTTGGCCATCAGGAATAGTGTTTCCATTTATTAGTTTGTTTTTGAGGGAGTGAAGAACTTGGTGAGAGAGAGTTGCTTGCCTCCTCCACTCTCTTTAACTTTTTTGGGTTTCTTCTCATCTTTTGATGCAGAGCCTTTCCTTTTATTATCCTAAAATCATATTTAAGAATGCAATTACATTTAATGGATTGATAGAATTGGTTTACTAACAGGATAAGTCGGCATTTTGTAATGATCGGACAGAGGTTGTTTGCAATGTCTTATGACCGCCGCACAGTCCTGTACAACCGTTCCGCGAAAATAAATCACACTTCAATTTGTCTCCATCTTTTACTCCATCCCCCACTCTTGAAACTTTTGTGTATGCTTGTTTGGCATGCCTGAGTGTGTGTGTGCGGCTGCACAGAAAGTAACCTACTGGTGCTGAAAAGGTGAATAGATTGTAGAATAGCCAAAGAAGATGTTAACCTGACCCTAGCCAGATGAATTTCGTTCCGCTTAGCTCCGCCTAGCTTCACTCACATCCATCTGGGACCTCTTCCATTGAGAGTGATTTCTGCAACCTTTGCAACCCTGACTTTATGGTTCAGCCAATCAGGACGCAGGGCGGGAGTTTCATAGATGTGACATAGCTTAGAAGCGACTGTGAGACTGTTATTAGCGTCACGGGTTGGCTTCGATGTGAGTGGTTGAAGTAGCACGTCAATAGATGAGGGACAAGTGGCTTATTCAATAAGCATTTTTTGATTAGGCCCAGCCTTCTGAAGCAACACTTCAATGGATCGGTTCCAGATGGATGAGTGGAGCTAGGCGGGGCGAAATTCATCTGGCTAGGGTCAGGTTAAGAAGATGCATTAACACATATTTTTTTAGAGTGTAGCATTGTTATAAAACCTTTAAAATCTCTAAACAATCACAAATAGGGCAGTTCATCACAGTTCATCACAGTTCATCAATTGCAACTGGATTGATGAAAGGTCACTTACACCTGTAGGCTACATTGTATTTGGAAAAAGCAAAGGTATCAGCATAATGTTATTTATTTATTTATTTATTTATTTATTTATTTCTAAACAAAAACATCTCTGTCAGTTCCATGCCGTTTTCAGCTATTAAAAACAAAGGTCATTTTTGGATGGATGGATTTTTTGTGAATGTTTCTTCTTCTACATAAGATTTTAGCCATCTTTAGTTCGTGTGATACTTTATTGTCAATGCACAAATTAAGTAACAGTAGTCTGAAACGTTATTGTTAATGCACAAATTAAGTAACAGTAGTCTGAAACGAAATGCTGTTTTACATCTAACCAGTGGTGCAATGCGTCGCTAGACTGTTCATACACATTTTAACGGGCCAAAGTTGAAGAGCTGTTGTCCGTTATTGTTCGTGCAAATATAGGCTGATTCGTGTTCCCTTGCATTGTGCTGACGTCCATGGCTAGTCTGGCTTTCACCACACTAAGCTCAATCTTTTAAGAAATCAATAAATAAATAGCGGGCAGATCAGGCTGGGTTCACCCAGCCTAGTCCATAGGCACCCGATATTGTTTAATTTTCCGATTGAGATATCCACGCTCTGGCTATTCTAAATGCAAAAATGCATCAGGGAGTTATGACAAAACTGTAACTATAACTAGATCCTAATAGAAAGCTGTTAGCTTCCCTAAGCTACAGGTAGGCTTATAAGGTAGGCCTATTTACAACATAAATTGTCAATAGGCTATGCTGGCGACACAAATAAAATCTCCTTTGGAAACCAATGGCTTACGCCTTACAGTATCAAGCGGACTTCAACTGCCATATCGTGGCGAAAAGTTGTAATAAAATTCACGCAGCTCCATCATGAGTCAAGGAAAGCGCGAATGAAGTAGCCACTTCTAAATGGGACCCACTACACAGTAAGGTGTGTTAAAGCAGCCATAATGAAATGAAGGTGTCATTGTTTGGATACTTCACACACACGTGCTTTTTAATTTCACAGACTACAACTACCAAGCTGGAATCAAAGCACATCGATTCCCCTCTCACACCCTGCACGCACTTAAAACAAATAAACAGGCGTCTCAGTCACACATATAGGCAAAACTGTATCAGACCGGTGTAATGTTGGTAAATCTTCCATTGCACCGAATGATTTTTGTAGCACGTGCAACAAATGACAGTCACAGTTACAATTACAGTGCTGCTATCAATTTGCTTGGTATAACCGCATTTATAGTTTTCTACAAATGCAATCAATCAAATTGGCCTCCATCACTCAACCAACGCTAACGGTAACATTACCTAGGTCCTTATTGATATTATAAGATTAAATACCTGCAGTGAAAACCAAGCATGTCCGATAAACATCCTCAGATTTATTTCGGCGTCAAGAAGAAATGGGAATTACATTTCATGTGAACATCGTCCTATCCTTATTAGACGTTCTCTGCGGTAAACTACAGTCCTTGTTTAAGCGTAGGCCTACATTGTTTTTCCAACCCACTTTTAACTTCCAACAAAATTACGGCTCACTGCAACGATGCGCCATCTAGTGGACAAACGACTACTTATCGCCAATACTGGAAATGCAGCCATGATGATGATGAATATTATTTTGGCTTTCTTTTAATCCTACTGAATTTGTAATTATGTATTATGCCGTTGTAATACCGATAGTATGTGGGTGCCTGTGTGTGTGTGCATGTGTATATGTGTGCACCGCCATCTACAGGCCAATGAGTGTACAGTCACTAAATGTACACATAACCTAATTTTTTTTAGACCCCCCCATGGATGAAATTCTACGAAACTTGGCATACCCCCAGAGAATGCCAGGTCAATCATACACGTAAAATTTGGTGCAGGGGGGGGGGGTGCAAATCACAAATGAGTGATTATGGGTCAGGTTGATGTGGACCCTTGAGACCAACATACCATAAAAGATTCTTCATCCTCAGTGCCACGGTTCAGGTAGTGGCCCCCGGGGACGAAACAAAATTTTTCCGTAAAAGTCTAGTGGGGCTACATACCCACCAAATTTCATGTGCACCGGTGTTTCGGTGTCCCGGGTATCGTTGACCAAAAATTCAGGAAGTAGATGAGGAAAAAAAAAACTTTGACAATCATTATATGACCGCTTCGCTAACAGGCGGTCATAAAAAATAAACACATCACGGCTCTGCTTATCAGACAGCCAACCAAGTTAACGTGATTTTGTCAACAAAACACGAAACAAACAGCTGGGAGGCCATAATACAGATCTGTTTGTTCATGTCTTGTTTGTAATTTTCAGTTCTCCAACAGGACATACTATATCAATTTAAATGTATAAATTGAATTTAATTTGTGACGCATTTTAATAAATGTATTGTTTTTAATTTCATTGTTTTCCCCAGTTACCGTAATCTGCTGTACATGGCCACCCAGATTGCTTCAGGGATGAAATATCTCTCTTCACTGAATTTTGTCCATCGCGATCTGGCCACCCGCAACTGCCTTGTGGGCAAGAACTACACCATCAAGATTGCCGACTTTGGCATGAGCCGTAACCTGTATAGTGGGGACTACTACCGCATCCAGGGTCGAGCAGTGCTGCCTATCCGCTGGATGTCCTGGGAGAGCATCCTACTGGTGAGGCTGATAGAAAGAAACATACACACACACACACACACACACACACACACACACGCACACACACACACACACCAGGGTTGTGAACAATTCGAATTCCTGCTTGCTACCTCAATTGAAATGCAAGTGAAATTCAAGAATTGAATTGGAATTTAAGAGCCAGTTTCAATTCAATTCTGGAATTTTGCACAAGCACACACACACACACACACTGTTCAACAGAAGTAAGTAGACCACTGTGTCAAATGATTCAAAATATCTGCAGCCTAGTTGACAAGTAAAGGATTTCCTATTGTGAACAATCAATACCAGATATTTTGGGAACACTACATTTAAAATGCAGGCCTCAAAGAAGAATCTCAGCGCAACAAAAGTAAAATTCACTTACAAGTTAATAAATCTGTGATCACTGAAACACAATTGAGCACACCTGTGATTTCCAATTAGCCTAAACGCATGAATATGCGTTATGCACTACATGGTCACCATCATGCAAAAATAAACATGCAAGTGTTTCTAGAGAAGATAGATTTGAATATATGACCTAGTCAAGTATGTCACCTTGGGATGAAAAGACAGGTAGAGCAACTCTAACAAAGAGTAGCTGAAAAAATATTAACAAACATCCAAGTATCTCTCCAGAAATGTGAGTAACACTGATATTCTCCATTGAGGAGGATTGAGTCTGTCATCAAAAATAAAGGTGGACATAAGATATAAAACATTTGTAGTATTGACAGATGTCTTGAACCTTTTTATGTTAAAGTGTTAACATTTCACGCAGATGTAAAAACTTAAAGATGTTACTCAAATGTATTACTCGATGTATAACCCCATTTTCAAAAAAGGTGGAACGCTGTGTAAAATGTAAATAAAAACAGCATGTGTAATGGAGGGGTATAAAAAATGACTCTTTGTGCTGTCAGTGCATTACCTTACTACTATTCTGGTTGCCGCCATCTTGCTAAGAAAAGTCTGTACAAGTCGATTACTGAATATAGCACAAGCTACTGTCAATGGACACGAAACAAGAAGAGTTTGGTAATACTGGAATAATATTACGGTAATACACTCACTGCTCAAACAGTGCTCAAACAGTGCTTTTGTTATACTTTTTCTTTACACTTATGAAGGTAAAACTTTTATAATACATCAGTCTGCCTGCAGAGACCCTTTTCAGAATAGATGTGATTTTTTTGTGCCTAGTAAATGGCTTAAAAGAGTGAATTACTTTGACGGAGCGACTTTGTTACTGCCCCCGAAGGCTATTCCATATGCTACAGTATTTTGTTGTAAATGCAAAATCAGGTCTTACTCAAAACTGTCCCAATAACCGTAACATCATTTTGGTCCTCAATGAAAGATTACACTCTATCATCCAAAAATAGACCCTAGGTTGTTCTTAGATCAGAGTTGTCCTTTAAGATGGCTCCATCTGTTACAATATAAACCTGACTAGTTTGCTAACATTCATCTGAAATATTCCTGTCATTTTGGGTGTGTGACATGATGCAATAAATTCTCTTTGATCATGTGTACATGTTTGCTTACCTGTGCAGGGAAAGTTCACCACGGCCAGTGATGTGTGGGCCTTTGGGGTGACGCTTTGGGAGACGCTGACCTTTTGCAAAGAGCAGCCTTACTCCCAGCTCTCCGATGAGCAGGTGATCGAGAACACCGGAGAGTTCTTCAGAGACCAAAAACGCCAGGTTGGTGCTAAATGTAGATGTTAAATGCTGACATTTGAGCTCTCTCTCTCTCTTTCTCTCACTCTCTCTTTCTCTCTTTCTCACACACACACACACACACACACACACACACACACACACACACACACACACACACACACACACAGTTTTATATACTTAGTTTGATTCTAATGCAGTTTTATTTTGTGTATTTTCTGAATAATCCAACAGATATAAGCAGTTCAGCAGTCTATTATGAGTTTTACGGGTTCAAGGTTACAGGAAATAACTTTTCCAGTTAACAAGCATGGTTCAAATGCTGATATAGAACAAAACTTGGCCAACTGTTTGGCCTTTGTTTAATATGCTCCTCTGTGCAAAGTCCATGGACTACAAACATGTACATGACCAAGGCTACCAAACAAGGACAATAAGCTGTGTTTGTATCCTAGATCCTCAATGGCAGAGATCAAAGACTGGTATTTTAGATAGTTGTTTTACAGTGAGAGTCTTGCATAAATATCAAATGATCATGATATCTCAAATAGTTTTTTGTCATTCAGAGAGATAGTGACAATGTCTCATGTGTTTGGATTTCCAAATTCAAGCATTTAGAATGGACAGTAGTGTGTTTATAGATCTGGGCCCAGTTTCCCGAAAGCATCTTAAGCCTAAGAGCGTCGTACAGTCCCTCTTACGAACGTCTTAAGATTTGCCGACTGTTTCCCGAAACCATCGTAGCTTAAGAACGTCGTGAAAACACTCGTAGATCTACGAGTGCTCCAGAGTTCTCGTTACCGGCTAAGAGCGTCTTAACAGTACTTCTCACTGAGGTCACCAACAGGACATACAGAGGAATTACAACTTAGAATACATAATCCAACTTACGTTCCCATTCTTTATTGTGTTTACCTGTGATGAATTAGATTTTAGCGTGCAAAACAGCATAGCCCACATTTAATGGTCATAATAATGTGATGAAAAGCGGACAAAAATGCAATCAAGTTATGAAACGAGACGTTGCCAGAATATTTTGACATTATCTTTGCTAATTGAAGGCTATATTTTATTAGGCCTATGAGGTAAAAAGCAGAGAAAGCAACAAGTGGTTTAGTCTGTAGCCTACTGCATCAAAATCTAAGCCTACACATTTCCTCACTTTCTTACTCGACTTCTTTCTTATCTTCAAACGTGTTCTTAAGTGACACCGCAAAAAAATATTGCATGGTGCAACAATCTAATCTTAAAATAATTACAATTATTTATGTCTGTGTGGTATATAACCTACTTGGGATGCTTACATGCAGATGTCAAAGTGTTTCTATTTTCGTATTGATGTGAATTAATGCTGTGTAGATCCGAAGTTTAAATGGTAGGCCTATAGCTGTGACGTGCAGTCACCTGACATCACCGTCAAATCAGAGGATATTTCAGAACTATTAACGTGGACAGCTCCCCGTAAGAGCATCTTAAGAGCAGTGCACGCGCGTTCACGCTACGAGCATGTTCGGGAAACAGTCGGAAAAACCAAACGAACGATCGTAAGATGAATCGTAGAAAACCCTCGTAAGAGCGTGTCTCCGTCGTTATCGGGAAACTGGGCCCATGTCTCTTACTGCTTGCAGTTTCATGACAACAGAATGAGGTGATCCATCAATGTGATCCAGTCTAGTCATAAACGGATGTGATGTCTGTCAATTGCTGACTCCCTTCTCCAGACATGTTGCATTTGTGACCTAGGTAGTTGAAGGTCTCATTTCACAGACACACACACACACACACACACACACAGGGTCTGGAATATATTTTATTTTATCTGGGTTGAGGAACATGGGGGCCCATCAGGACTGCCTATGCAGGGGCCCAGAATCTTGTGCTACGCCCCTGCACACACACACACGCACAAACGCATGAATGCACGCATGCAGGGGGCAGCCGTGGCCTACTGGTTAGCGCTTCGGACTTGTAACCAAAGGGTTGCCGGTTTGAACCCCGACCAGTAGGCACGGCTGAAGTGCCCTTGAGCAAGGTACCTAACCCCTCCCCGAGTGCCGCTGTTGTTGCAGGCACCAGGATTAGTGTGTGCTTCACCTTACTGTGTCTTCACTGTGTGCTGAGTGTGTTTCACTAATTCACGGATTGGGATAAATGCAGAGACCAAATTTCCCTCACAGGATCAAAAGAGTATATATACTTATATACTGCACACACACACACACATACACACACACACACACACACACAACAGGCATGCCTCAGCGATTAACTATAATGACCTTTTTGTCTTTCATTGTCCTTTGTAAGAGTCACAGCTTTAAGTGCTTTATTGAAAGGCTAATTTTTATCTTTATAGATCTACTTACCACAACCGGCCATGTGTACAGATCCACTCTACAAGCTCATGTTGAGTTGCTGGCGCAGGAACACCAAGGAGCGTCCTTCTTTCCAGGAAATCCATTGCATTCTTCTGGAATGCCAGGTTTAATGGTGTCCCCTTGAATGCCACAACAGGCACATCCAGAGACACTTTGTGTGCCCGCAGGACTCCAAACAGCAAACAATACCGGTGAACAGACACAGACATGCACACACAAACACTCACAAAATGACTCCCCCTGTGTTTAACAGGGATTGCTTGTCAATCCATTGCAAAAGTAACTTCACGTCAGCACCTCTGGGTGGCAGTAGAAAGCCAAATAGATACAAACCAAAGAAATGTAGCATTTAGGCACTTTTTGTCAAATAAAATTCACGGTTTTATAGCCATAGGTTTGTTGTCAATAAAGATGTCCCCAAACTAATGTACAAAGAATGCAAAAAAAGATATTTACATAGAATGATCTCATGTTTTTCAAATGTTTTCATTTTGAAGACAGCTTGAATGTAAATAGTACATGCTGTTCAATGGGTAATGTAGAGAATTGTGTAGAGTGTATTTTGACAAATGTAAGAATGTTTCTTTTGCTTATTGTTATCTAGTCATATTATTTGTGCAGCAAACTGCACCACTGTGCAGCACAGCAGAACAGAGACACACTTATTTTTCATTATTTATGAAAACTTTTTTCTAGACGTTAAAAATGGAATCAGCCCACATACTGTATGCATGCAAATCACTTGTTCACATGTTCATAGTTTAAAAGACTGATACTGTGTTAAATCCTCAACAATTATCAGTCAGAAATGTCACTACAACTACCTACAGTGTATAAATTAATATTTATGTTGTCTCAAAAATGATTTTTTTACGTTTGTTTAATAATCTCACAAACATATTCCATTTTGCTTGTGTCCAGAGATAATGTAGTTTCCTATCATTCTGACATTGTTATTGCACAAGTATGATTCTTGTAAAATACATAACGTTTTGATGGAAAATAAATCATACTTATAGGGCATTCAAATAAAAATGTGGATGTGAAGTTTATCAAGGATTATAAACCAAATTCAGTAAATGCTATTTTTAGAATTGCATCACCATGAATGATGGATTCAGTCATTAATGAGAATATGCCATTCATTTAAAATGTTCAATTATGGTCTGTATTTAGTCTTACTGTATGTGGATCTAGACTACAAAGCTCCTAATGACATTTATATTCATACTTTACTTATGTTTTTTCTCATGCATTTATGAATGTAAATCCCAATTTTCCTCCATACAGGAGAACTAAAAAAAAAAGCTTTTTCATTTGGATTTAAGGTCTTCATAAAACACTGATCTGACCACATGCGTGTAAACATAGACTTCTGATAAAAAAAAAAAAAAACTGGACTTCTTTAGAGATGCACTATGGTGGTTTATTGTAAGTTAGGCTTTGACATATTGTTCTGCATTCTAAGGAAATAAGTGAAAACGTGTGCAAGCTGGGTTTTTGTTTCTAACTTGCAGGTAATGTCAACTACTATGAACTGAGAGAGGAGTATAAGTTATGTGGGATATATGGCATTTGTATCTTCAGCTTTAGAAATGGCAAATGGAATGAGAGGTCATGTAAATTTGGTAGAAGGTTCGTGTGATGTTCAGAAAAATTAAAGATGATTTTAGGGTCACATCTCCACGTTTGTCTGTGGAAGCTTCCAGATGTCTAGATTCTCATTAAAGATGTATTTATGACAATGTATAATGTAACACACTAAAAGGACATATATTTAATATCTCATGGACCCACTGTAGCTATCTTTGAACTTTGAGCCAAAGAATGTTAAGATTGCATTGTAGATATGGTCTTACAGGTAGGCTAATTCCAGCATGTGCATACTCAGTATGACAGTTTGTTTCTGTTGTATGTATCCCAGTTTGTTGTTTCCTCTCTTTAATTTGAATTTGAAAGTATGGCTGCACATACAATAGATTTAGCCTATTCATCATTTTGGTGATTGATTTTCAAGTGGTAACATTTTATTGTAGGCTATTTGTATGAATTATAAGACTTATTCGCCATATTATCTGTACCTGATGGGTTTTGCATCATCTTTGTATAATGGTTTTAATTATATATATATAAAAAGTTTATTGATACTGACTTAATTATGTACAGTAAATATTGTATAGTGGTCATCTCTGTGTTACTGCTTTAATAAATTCAGCTTTATTCATTGTATTCAGTTATTTGTTATCCTCATATAGTTTATATGAAAATGCATTGGTTGGACTGGTTTGTATAAATATTTGTCACTGACAAAATAAAAAATGACTGATCAATTTGGTTTGAGTCTCACTTGGTCTGGTAGCTTAGCTCATAGGTTTCCAAAAGTTCACAAGCTACTATAAGTGAATACATGCTAGCCTACCATAAAACATGAGCTCTAGGGGGAAAAAATGTTGGAGACCGGCTTATAACATGTGTTGCTCGCAACAGGTTTGTATTGGAGCAGGCCAAACTGGAGCTCAACTCTATTGGTTAAAGGAGCTGTGACATCCAATCACACCATGAGGCGGAGCATGACACGGATATGACCAGCTGAACGCTGTGGAGAGGACACCAGCGTTCCGACGTGCAAATGAATGATTGAAAACCAAAGCCGCGTATTTATAGATATTAGATATTTGATAGGCTATATGTCAAAATGATGAGGCAAGTTGTTTTGGTGACTGGTGCAAACAGGTAAACTAAACGTTTCTTACTTTGCTCTACACTAGAGGACGGAAAGTGTAAGACCACCGTAGCATTAAACAAGTTGTGCCCCACATGTGTCATGGGTGGATGGCTGTTTTCACTGTTATTTAGCAGGTATGCTTATAAGAAAGACGACGTATATTATAAACATAATTTGACTTGTTAAACTTGTCAGGTTGCGTTTCTGTAAGTGTCATAGTGTTATATTTTCACATTTAAATGGATGCCCTATGTTCAAACGTAATTGCAATGTTAAAAGATTACTCTCTGTTAGTTAGACAAATACATTTTAGCCTACCCAATGTTTAGGATAGGCTATCTTTTGGGCAGGGAACTTTCCCAAACAAGTAAACTTACTCATCAACAACATTACTCATCTCTAAATCTGAAATAGGACAGGACAATCAGTTTCCATCCATTGACTCATGATGCTAACTATGCTGGCAGTTAAGTCCAATAATGTGACCTTATCAGCACTTTGTAGGCCTACTGGTGTCACTTGTCCCCACAGTGGTATCGGCCTTGCATTGTGCCAGCGGCTCCTGACTCAGGACAGTCAGATCCAGCTGTGCCTGGCTTGCAGGAACATGAAGAGGGCCGAGGCTGCCCAACAGGCTCTACTGACCTCTCACCCCGATTCTGAGGTGGCCTTGCTTAAACTAGACGTGGGCAACATCCGCTCAGTTCTCCATGCAGCCCAAGAGGTCAAATTAAGGTAGGAAGGGGTATCAGATTAAAAAAAAAAAGAGTTTAATTCATGGCACAGCAAATCAATTGCATCTTCACAAACAAGACAGAGTTATCACCAGAGGTCCCAAACCTGTTCTCTAGCATTACTCATTCTCATTCACTCATTACTGATGACATGAGTAATCATGTGTCAAGTTGAGAATGGAATATTCTCCAGGGAAGAAATGAATTTGTGATACTCAATGCATCTAAGAGAACCACGCTAGTCCTTTAATTTAAGAGAGGTCATGTAATAAGTGAGTAATAACTTGCCTATACAGGTACTTTTTTAAATTAACATAGTTTAAATTTCAACATCTAACACTCCTACAAATCATGCAGACTTTAACATGTCTCCTGATGTCATCCTGAGTATCACCCTCATCCAGCCTTGGTCAGTATCATCCCTAATCTCACATTATTGTGTTCTCTACAGGTATAGCAGACTGGACTACATCTACCTTAATGCTGGAATCATGCCCAATCCTCAACTGGATATCAAAGCCTTTTTCAAGGGTCTGTTCTCATGGTGAGAAGTTTGCGGACACAGAGTGCAGCTGATTTAAAGGTTTAGTTGTTGGTTCTAGTGTGTGTCTGCATGTATCATGACATAGTCTACCAGACTTGCAGAGGATGGTTTTCTTTTATGATTAATTTATGTTTTTGTTGCAGCAATGTTATCAATATGTTTGCAACAGCCGAGGGCATTCTTACCCAAACAGACAACGTTACCTCAGATGGACTACAGGAGGTTTTTGCCACCAATCTATTTGGACATTTCCTGTTGGTGAGCAATCTGATTTCAGCAAATTAACCTATCAAAATAGCATAGCATTAAATCAATATGTGGTTCTGGGTTATTTCCATACAGTCTGCTTTACAAACTATAAATATGCTTAAAAGTTTAGCAGTAGTTTTTCTTTTCATTTTGTCATCTGTCCTCTTTCATGAAATTGATTATCTTTACCAACACAAAACTCTTCTTGATTAAATGGTTTAACAAAAACAGGTATCTCCCAAACTATTTTAGCATCCAGTATCCCTCTAGCATGTTGGTATTTCAATTAATAACAGAAAACCTTTTACTTGTTCCATTTTCAGTCTGTGAAGGTCAGATAACCCATCTCAGGGCCCCTTACTTGTCAGCTACTCACATAAGTAACTGACATAGACTACAATGAAAATGTTTCTGTGGTTTCAAATAATTTGGAGAATTGTGCTGATAGAGACCTCTCTCTCTCTCTCTCTCTCTCTCTCTCTCTCTCTCTCTCTCTCTCTCTCTCTCTCCGGCTCCCCTGAGATTATAAGGTAAAGAAATGCTCACCAGATGGACATCCAAGCTGAGTGGTGTTGTGTTTTCAGCAAGCCAGTCAGAATGCCTGCATTAAACTTTCAGGGGTAGAGCAGACCAGGTTGCCTCCCTCAGGAGGAGGGCCCATGGTATCACTTACTGCCTCGGCTGCAGGCGGCTCCGAGGGCTTGTTTTCCTATTTGTGCTCCGTCCTTTTCGTTCTCCACTTGGTGGTCAGTCACACTAGACTACCCAAACAGTAGGCAGCTGTGAGCATCGTGTCCCTCGGTGGGTGACAGAACCAGTCAGTTCTCTTTCACAGCCTTACGGGAGCTACAAAACAATGCAGGTTGAGCAGTCTGTACAGAAAAAAAAACACTTGGTATTCGTTCTCTTTGTCTTCTCTGGATATTTCATCAGAATCACCAAGCACAGGAGTCTGATAGACTAGTATGGGAGAGAGTAGATTCTGAGAGATATCTCATGATTACACACAGGGTTCTAAATTAACACCTGCCAACCTGCCAAATGCGGGTTAAAATTCATTTTGGCGGGTGTTAATAAAAACTTACTAGCCAGTTTGGCTGGTGATGCATGAAGCATTACGTGCTCTCGGTCATATATCCCCCCTGGCAGTAGGCCTACTTCCAACATTACATTTCCCATGACCACTGTGCCGTAATGCTACGTGATACGCCCATTGACTGCGCGCAGATTGGAGTGAAACCAGCGCGAGAGACTGAAACGAACGGAGCGTCTACCAGAAAACTCAAGGAATTAGAAGAACGAACGGAGCCAGAGCAGGGAGCATAGACTGAAGGAGGAGGGAGTTAGCCAGTAAAGTAAAGTAAAAAGTACATAACACATGTACATAACACAAATACATAACACGTAACGAAATATTAACGCAATTAGCACATTGTGTTTACCTAGCCTATTTCCTTTGTGGGAGGCTGATGTCATGTAGTGGAGGCCGCAAAACCTGAAGCAGCAAGATCGTTTATTTTATTGTCTATAGCTGAAGATGGAGAGGAACGTGAGAAGCTTGTATAGGCGAAAATTATCAGTTTTAAAAAGTTGCCTGATTAGTGATCACCACCACCACACGCATCACGCACTGTGCATAGAGACAGAGGAGGGACCAATATTTAGCCAATAAATAGTAGGCCTAGCTGGACTGCAAACTGTTTTTTACTGCAAGTAAAAGTATACAATGTAATACAATGTAAACATGCACCAACAGCATGCTACATAAAGATGATACTTTTCGGGTCCTCTCTATAAAGATCCAACTTGAACGTAGGCCCTATGCTACCAGTGTTGGGCAAGTTACTTCAAAAGCATAATGCATTATTTATTACTTGTTACTGTCATCTCAAAGTAATTTGTTACATTACAATATTACTGTATTTGAATTGTAAGGCATTACACTACGTTTACATTACTTACTCAAAATAATAGGAAATATGGATTTGGTGTTCTTAATAGATCTTCATGTGTTCAATGCAGCTCATTACACGGCAGGAGGTGATGTGGTATGGCATAATGACTGAGCTAGGCTTAAGGCTAACAAAAGAAAAATATAATGGTTGCAGTTATGGCTCATGGGACAATGTTGGCCCCAAATGCCAAAGGTCACTCACAACTTAATATAGTAAAATATAGCCATAGTGAAATTGTATGTTGACTTTAAATGGTTTTCATCATTGCTGGTTGCCTTTACTTCCACTTACAGTGGTGTAGACTTAATGCAAATAGTTTGAGAATAATGGCTATGATCTTTGTCTGTAAAAGCAACATTTTAGTTATTCTCACTGCTTGAAATGAGAAGTATAGCCTAACCATGTTAGATCTGTTGCATGAATGGCAGAGATAACTTAAATTCCCTTTCTACAGTCATCTAAACAAGGCAATCAAATTCCATGACCAGCATAGATGACTTTTTTAAATTCTTGGATAATCTTCTCTGGTGCCAATTGAGCATTTCTCAATTTTGGATTAAAAAGCAAAGTAACTTCAGTTACTGAGAATTGTACCGAGTAAAATTTTACTGAAATTGTATTGGTAATGCCTTACATTACTGCATTACAGCAAAAAAGCAATGCATTACTGTAATTACATTACTTTTTTAATGCATTACTCCCAACACTGTATGCTACTGCATTTAATTGAGAACGCGTCTGAGCACACGTGAGTGGGAGAGAAAATGAGTAGCAGCTTCCAGCTGGCTTGTCATTGTTGATGATAATTGATATCTCATTTTTATTAAGTTAAGATTAAACTAAATGCGGCGGTGGTTGGGACAGACTTATGGGGGCGAGAAGAGGAATGGAGCAGGGGATGAGGATATCGACAGAGAAATTGATATAGATAGTATATCCATGCCAACAATGTTAATAAAGATCAAATGCATTCAGTGACACTCATCTCATAAACTCATAATTATCTTATTTTTACCGGAAACAAATTGGCTAGCAGAAATTCTGAATGGCTAGTAACTTTAGAAAGTTACCAGCCACATTGGCAGGTGATCAAAAAAGTTAATTTAGAACCCTGATTACACAGATACCCGAGTTTGTAGTATTCTCAAGTATCATGTTTCATCATCATCAAGTAACAAGTAGTTTGGAATGCACTGTGTTGTTTCATCACTAAGATTATTCAATGGAAATGGTTTTATTTAGATTTTTTCCAACAAACAAGCAGCCAGTACATGCATTATCAAGAGCCTGTACTCAGTTGAACCCATAACAATTACTCAGATGCTCGGATGTGTTCTTTCTGAGACCCAGGAACTTGAGATGTCGGGCATAATCACTTTCAGGTTGTCTCACAGTAACCTGTTTTTTTTTTTTTGTTGTTGTCACCTGATCTGTTGCAGGTCAGAGAGCTGGAGCCTTTATTATGTAAGCCTGATCAAGCCTCGCAGGTGATTTGGACATCGTCCAGCAATGCCCACCGATCTGCCTTCAGCCTTGAGGACCTTCAGCACCTGAAGGGCACAGAGCCTTACAGCTCCTCCAAGTACGCCTCAGACCTGCTCAGTGTTGCTCTGAACCGCAAACACAATCAGCAGGTGGGCTCAGCTCATACCCATATTTGCTGGGTGACATGACATTGTGTGCTGTGGCCTAAGCTTCTATTGTAGTGATAGTGTTTGTTTCTTGTAGATAGCCCCAGAGCTTTTATTGTAGTGAATTCTGAGTCGGTAGTGGGTAACTACAAACTGCAGAGAAATCTTTGTGGGTAATATTGAGGTAACATAGATTCAAGGCAAGAGAGGAACAGAGCAGGGTACATACACACATTTGCACTCAATACTCACAGTAATAAAGTAAAAATCGTATTGTGTGTTGACGGATGAGGACAGGTCATTTTGGCTACGCTGTAAACACAATCATTGTTCTTCTTTTGTCTGACATATTTCACAAATGTAATTTTTCTGGATGATCTGTGATTATTCAGAAAAAAAATATTACACCTTTATAATTTTCTGCCCTGTCCATCAGGGCTTGTATTCGTCTGTGATTTGCCCAGGACTGGTAATGACCAATCTCACATATGGGATCCTGCCATCCTTCTTTTGGACACTGTTTATGCCCATTTTGTGGCTGGTGAGTGGAAAACTTGCCACAATCATTATAATTATACCTGTAAAATAAATCCAGATAAAATTCAACTTACAGAAATGATTGGACTTACTCATTGTGTTCCTGCCATTGGTTGCATTGTGCTTATCATGTTGGAAAACTGTAGGACTTTTATATATTTGAACTATTTTACCGTCTTCTTTGTTTGTCTTCTGTTTGAACAGATTAGAATCTTCACCAACACGTTCACCTTGACACCTTACAACGGAGCAGAGGCATTGGTATGTGTACTGTGTGTATTAACCTACTATTCTTCCTATCAACAGACAACCATACGGTATCAAGCCTCTCCAAATAGATCAAAATATCTAACTTGACCGTTGACTCAAAATATCTAAATTATTGAATGTTACTCAGACCATATTCTATCGTAGAAATCACTTATGATCTGCACAACAATTTCTACTAATATCATTTATACAGACGGTATAGATGAAACAGTTAGTTAAAGGCTATAACATGTTTGTTAGCAATACTTCATGCTGTGTCCGTTATTGCCTCATTAAATGGAAGGCTATCTATTTACAGTGCTCTCTAGTGACATTTGGACCCATTTTGACTCTTAAAGTTTTTTGCTGATATTTGTTTAAAAACACCCTCTTGTGTTTAGACCAACGTATGGCAGTTTTATCACTTTTAAAATTAGTGCACATGAAAACATGCATTTTAATCAGCGTTAGTTGCTCCTGTTACCTGTAACCTCAAGATATGCGGCAGCCTTGATTTTCCGCCAGCCAGACGCTTGGAAGGCTACACCACACTTGCACTATGAATTATAGAATACATTCACTTAAAACACTTTTGATGACACTGGTATTTTACCATCTTAGGTTTTTAAGTCGGGTGCTTCAACTTGTCTTGGAAATTTAATGTAGGCACATGTCAGCAAGATTGCATATCTTACAATTGAGTTAATGTTCTGAATGTAATGTAAAGCAAACACACTGTGTAGCTTACTTAACTTAATTTAGCTGTCTTTTAACATTAACTTCGTCTACAGAGTGAAAGCGAACATTGTAGGTGCCATAAGGAATTCCTTTATAGCGTTGTCTAATGTTTAGTAAAAGGGAGTAAATTTCACTTTCAGTTTGGCGACAGTAAAGTTACTGTCGCCAAACTGAAAGTGAAATGTACTCCCTTTAACTAAACATAAGACAACGCTATAAAGGAATATAAATTCTGACACACTCTGACTCACTTATCTAGTATATTGCGCCTGTTAAAAGCGTGGGGCTTTTCTTGTTAGTCACACTCAAACATGAACCAAAAATGCAAAAGTCAGTGACTTTCATTTCAATTTATAGGCTGTAGGCCATTTATTTTGTGGTAGCCCTGTCAGTAATTTTCTTTCTCCCACACATCAACTTCTTCCAACCCCTCTACACAAATATGTCAGGCACAGCTGTCTGAGAACATGCATCCCCTGCCTCTTACATTACAACTGGGTTCCCCTGAACTGGGAATCATCATCATCATCATCATCCATTGTTTATTCAGGGAAGATCAGTCATATTAAGCTCTTTTATACAGCAATGCTCTGAGATAACAATCAATACAATACAAAAACAACAATCAAATAACAACAGAAAAAGAAAATGTGATTAAAGAGTGGAATAAAAAACAACAACAACAAATTATTTTAAAAAAGTATATATATATCAGTCAAAGCAAGAACACACCCTAAACACCATTTTAATACCTCTTGTAATTTGTCCCATTAATTGGGTGCAAAAATGTGATTTCAGTGTGGAAGGGGTGGATGTACAACAATACCACTGTGTAGGACTGACATTATAGTTGATTGAACAGAAATGAGTGTCTGGTCAGGTAGAAAGCTAGTTACAATATACTGTATGTTCTTACAGGATTATGTGAGAGGATGGATATGACTCAATTAATTGATCTGTCCTTACACACACCCCTGTCAGCCGTCCCCGTATTGAATACACAGTAATGTCCTTGGTCAACCCTTAGTGCTCTCCTCTCAGTCCACAGTGACTCAGCTGTCATTTCATCTGTTGTTTTTCCTGTTCTTTCTCTGGCAGTTCTGGCTGTTCATGCAGAAACCTGAGTCCCTGGATCCTCTGGTCAAATACCACAGTTTGACCTCTGGGCTCGGCAAAAACTACACTCAGCCTCATAAGGTCAGAACAGACAACCCTCCAGCTTATCACTATTTTATCTCCTTTCAATTTAATCACCTTGGAAATGGGCTGGTTTAGTGCCGCATAAAACCACCTCTAATCCATACATGCCAGCACAGCTTTGTCAGAAGTTGCATGATGTGTGCTGGTAAAGCAGTGCAATTTGATGTAAACTGGACATTAGAACATTACACAAACACCTTATCAAAAGCCTGTAACAACTCAACATTACTACCAATTGCTAACTTATATGGATAGCTCTTTAACACCAATGGGACATTAGAGTAGAAACATATTTATGATCTTTCACAAAGTGTTGAGCCTCACTTTCATAGTGACATGTAAACTAGGGCTCTGTTTCAGTTATTTCCTTTATTTTCTTTTACGTTATTATGATTTATTTCCATCCTAAGCATCATAGCATGGTCTACTCTTGTTCATTTAATATTTTCATTTTTAAGGTAACACCATTATGTCATGTAAAGCACACTTAACCGCATCTATCAATATCTTTGTCACTCTCTAGATGGATATTGATGAAGACTGGTCAGAGGCCCTTTATAAAAAGCTGCGAGACCTTGAAGACAAATTACGGAAGAAATTGGCAGAGGAAGGCCAGAATCAGTAATATATGGCATCAGTAATTTGAACAAAATCCTATCATCTGTAGGGTTATTTTGGTCCCAACTCAAACAAGGTGTTGGTTGTTGGGTGTTGGTTCCCACACCTCAGGTCCTTTGGTCAAGGAGTTCACACCTACTGATGCAATACAAAAGACAATATTGGCTTTGCCAACTTTATTTAATTTATCAAGGAAACTGATCATGCAATAATTACCTCGTTTAGAACTCCCTGAGAGTTTTTAGTTATTGATGTCACATTTCACTATTCAATGACATATTGGCAATATTTTGCCAGTGACAGGATTGTTTTTTGTTTTTTTTCAATAGAAATATGTCTGTCACCTCTTTGAAGTTAGCCTTCTAAAACAAACCTCAAATAAAATGTTTAAACTGCCTAAAGCCTAACATTTGGGGTACATTCAACATTGAGGTTTAATTCCTTTTCCCACGTCTTGTGAAATCTTATCATATGGCTTTTAAGGGAATTGTAAGATAATTAACATTCCAGTAGTTTGGGGAATCAGTAAAGTTTGCTTTGGAGGATGCTGCATTAGCTCTGCAATTCCTTCAGGCTGCAAGAGCTGATCAGGTGAGGTCTAATCTAATGCATTATATTACATCTTCAGTATATCTTTGTGACTGAATCATCCTGTTTAAAACCAGAACAGGCCCTGAACATCAGTCCTAATTATTTGCTGATTACTGTGAACTGTCCTCTGGCAGAACCAGCTGTTCTGGTTTGAATGATGTCACTCTGTCCCTCTCAACCTCTCTGTTCTGTTGTGAACACAGAGCAGCCATCCGGAATCAAATAAAGGACGGGCTGGGGCACAGGGACACTGAGTCTGCAGTGTCATCACCTTCCATTGCCGCGACCTCGGTCGGCATGGGAACTCGTGTCACAATAGCATGATTCTCTGGTTCTCTACAGTTAAGTGTGCAGCTTGCATTCCCCGTTTATTATGAAATTTGATGTTCAAAACTGTTCTTTTCTTATCTTCTGTTATTTTCCAGATAATGACCTTGAGTTAATTTAGTTGTTGGCATATTCTATAGCAAGCTTTAATCAATAAAAAATACATTTAAAAACATGATGCACAGTGTGTGCTTCACTTCTGGAATGTATTGTCTTTCACATGCCACTCATGTTTTTTGTGTTTTCAGTAACTGTTCAGATGTGTTAAAGAGTGCCTTTGTGTACATTCCCTTTACAAAATAAGCAATGTGCCTTTGTGTACATTCTCTTTACATAATGCATTACATATTGTGAATGATGTATGCAGAATATGTGATGTATGTATAGTATACATATGTTAATAATAATGTTAAACTGTGATTCATAGTACCAACAGTGTAATAAAAACTTTGGAAGATAAATATTTCCTCCTTGTTGGAATGGGCTTTCTAAGACAAAAATGGTAAAGCCTGACAATGTTTTTTAGAGCTTTAATGTGGAACTCGTCTGGCGAACATGCTCCAGTGTGTGGAACTGTCCTCATGACATTTGAGCACTAAGGTCAGTATAGGCTAATGAAGATATTTTAGCAGTAGAGCTTCTCCAAACTTAGAGCAGTTAGTGAACTTCAAAAGCTGTATGGAAGAACACATGCACACAATCAACCTGCAGAATTTATAGGCTATGCACCATTTCTGATCTAAAGCCAAGTAAATAACAGCAATGGAACACTGCAACACATTTTAATTGTGAAACGTTTTCCCCCACTTCCATAACTTCATAGCCTGATAGACAGGACAATTACAATCTGAAAGAATAAGCCCATCCATTACGTGCTCTTCTATTGATTTGTTATTAATACAAAATCTTCAGGTTTCCTATATTTCATTAAAGTAGCTTCGGTTAAAGAAGGACACTGACCGCCTTGTAGATCACCTCTGTTTGTCTAAAAGCTGTTATTCCATTCTGTGGCCGCTCCAAAAAACTAAGCAGGCTATAGCCTAAAGCAGTTACTTTAAAGAAAAGCAATGTGTCCATTCATGTTCATGATGAGGTAAATGTATGACGTCCCCTACGTTCTCCTCCGTCGTCTATTAAAGTGGTATCAAACCCTGCAGTGCACTTTGAAGTCTCTACAATCCAGTCCCGTGTTCTCTGCAGTTGCTCTGGCGAAGCCAGATGCTCCAGTGGAATGTCGTTAAATGTTAGATAATGAGTCTCGGACTCAAGAATATCGTCATCAATTCCGCTCAGTTTTGGGTTGCAAAAAGCCCAAACCATACCGCAGAAATAGATAAAAAACGTCGCCATCACAAAAAACATCAAAGCATAAGATTCAATCATTGCCTCGCTCACGGAATTTGACATGATTCACTCCTGAGGGTTTTCTTTTTTTAATTAACAGGTGTATTTAAAAGTCAATCTAGTTCAGAGATGTTTTGTATGTGGTCCCGTTCCCATATGACGCTGCGTTTTGTTGATGCTGCATCACACCCCATTGTGATGATGCCATCAGCAACATAATTTCATTCTATTTTGTAGTAGACTATTACGTGGTCTACAACATCAAAACGTTTCTAAGCACTTCTATGCATGCGTGCCAGAAATATGTCTTTTGTCGACTGCTTAGCCTATTTCTACTGAAGATGTGACCAAACATTTTGTCTATGTCTATATCTCGGAACAACCCTCACTGACAACTTAGGTCACCTTTCCTCATTTGTCAAAACCACATGTAAGAAGTTGGGTGTTATCTTTGACTCTGGGCTTTGTCTTGATAAACATGTTTTAAATGTTTTATTGGAGCTAGTATTATGGCATTATGTTCTATTGCTGTATGTCAATTGCTATGTGATTTAATGGTTTTTTTTTAGCCACCATGTGCCTAGTATAACATCTTGCCAATGGACTACAGTTGAAAATTAGCCTGCTGGCTAACACTGGCACATTTACAGAAATGTTGATCAATGTGCACTGTCCTTTAAATAAAAAAATAAAAAATAATAAATAAATAAACAGATCTCTGTTTAGGCTACTGTCGAGAGGAGCTTTTATCAGTTAAGAACCATCACCAAACTTAAACCTTTTCTGTCATATCACAACCTAGAAGCCACTCATGCCTCCATCACGGCTTGATAGATAGATAGATACTTTATTGATCCCCAGGGGAAATTCAAGGTCTCAAATAGATAATTGATTAGGCCTAGCCTACTGCAATTCCTTCTATCTGTCTCCCCAATCACTGTCACGCCGCAGATGGCCCAGAACGCTGCGGCAAGGCTGACTGGTAGGCTACACAAAAAACTGGAGCTTATTACCCCAGTCTTTATAGCCTCCCTTCACTGGCTCCCAGTCCATTTAAGGATCCAATTCAAGATTCTGCTAATGGTTTTTAAAGCACAAATGGCCTTAACCCAATCTACATCTTTGACCTCAGCGTAAGCTATATAAAAGGAAATTTTACTTAGGCCTATGTCTATGCAACATCTCTAAAAAGAACGTGACAAAACGTTCTGTAGCCTATCGAGTTCATCTTCATATGGCCTATTCAATCCAAGTGTCTTCAACACACAAAAGCCTTAGCCTATACTGGTTTAAGGCACAGTTGTTGTTAGCTGATATGTTGTGTTCGCCTCAAAAGGCCTCCCGTCCATGAGACAGCGTGATCTTGGCTGTTATTAGGCTTTAGGCTTATTTCATGTGCGCCCATACTTTTAAGACCACATACAATGACAGCAGATCTGACATCAACATGTTGCACACAACAGCTCATTTAGGCTAAGTGGCATAAGTCACACACACATGGGGCCAATATGGAAAACAATTGAATTGCGCACCACAGAAAAAAAGAAACACTGTTTCAGTTGTTGTCTACTGTTAACTGCGGCCTAAACATTCTGATAGCCACAAGGAGCACCTCGACAAAACAGTGGATATGCTACTGTTATAAAGAAAGTTATTTTGTATGAGTAAGCCTACATCTATCTTCCATTTGCAATAACTTTTAGCGTTGTCCATACAACTTTGCATAAGTCTGCAAACTGCCATCTGGAAGTGTTCCAAACATTATTAAAAACAGCTACATTCTTGACAGGCTTTTCAGGTTTGTGGTGAAAACGCATCCCTCAGCACGTAAACTGACAGGCAGGCTTTCACTTGAGGCAAGTGCATTGTTCGCTTGGCATTGTTGGGACTAGTAGTTCTCCTACCATAGCTCTGTGTATAGCCCTGGCCTGTCAAGACTACATGCCCCACATGGCGCAGGAGTTGAAGTCCCGGATGTCTATCACGCCGGAAGAGAAGGCAATTCCTTTCCCAGCCATCTTGTGGCATCAACTAGCGAAGTGTTCGCACCAAGCCTCGTAGAATCGGAGGAGAATCCTGCTGAAGGGGCGCCATCATGCCCGGACATCTGCAAGAAGGTTTTGGCTGTGTTGTAACCAATCGGTTCGACCAGCTATTAGACGACGAAGATGACCCATTCGAGGTTTTAAAGGAGGCAGAAAAGAAGAAGGACGCGGTTCCTGGTGGTGCCGCCAAGACTGCTGCCCAAGCTGCAAAGGTGGCCAAAAAAGAGTCTCAGAAAGACAGGAAGAACCCTGTTCCCGAGAAGAAAGAAGAAACACAGGCACCCGTAGCCCTTAAGAAGGATGGTATGGTTGTTTACTTAATCGTCTGTCCATAATTTGAAGACTCGAATGTCTTGGTGCAAGTTGCGCGCTTGAAAGTCCAAGCCCCCCCCATGAGGTCAACATGGTCCCTTTTGTGTAGCGTTAAGGGACTTGGGATGCTTAGCAGAAAGTCTTGAATACGTTGTCGGTTTTCCTGCGAATTTTGCATTAACACCCTTAACCTCTCTCACTTGAGAAACATGTTTTCCCCTCTGTGTATTTCTGGTATGTGTAACTAACATTAGCCTACATCTCCTGTGGCTTAGGCCTTTAGTTCACACTAACTTGGGAAAGTGGTCTTCGTATTCATGTTGACAAATTAACGTTAATGTGCGCGCGATTCCATGGTGGTGTTATGTGCTCTGATATAGCTTGCATTTAACGCTAACAAGGTGCTTGTGTTCCCGCCATGTAGTACTCAAACAAATCACTTAATTGTTGGTCTGGTGTGAAATCACACAGTGACTCAGTAAGACTAGCAAGCAGGCTAACTTAGCCGATTAGCTCACGTATCATGGATGGCTAGCAAGCTTTAGCGTTGCGTGACAAACCTCGTGGCTGAAGTTAAGGATGTTAAAGCGTCAACAAGCTTCAGGATAGTCACTCCCTCGAGTGCGTTAAAGTTACAGGCGCACATGAAGGGTAGTTTGTGTACTCACTTGGGTATCACGATTTCTACAAAAATGCTATTTGCCACTCATCTAGTAAAGTTGTATAGAAGTGGTATTTGTAGGCTGCTGAATTGTTGAAATAGAATAAAAATAGGGGACGGTAAAATGTCGACTTGTCTGTCAGATTGGGCGAGACCAGAGAAGACCAGACAGGTGCACACACGAACGTGTTAGCTAGTTACCAGCTGCTGGGGTGTGTGGCTAGCCTCTGGCAAATGTCTATTTTGGTAGGTGGAGGGAGGGCTCAACCAATCCCGCTGGAGGCAGCATCCTGAGCCGAAACGCAGCGAAAATAATGGCGTTAATCTGGCTGGTTTGCCTGTATCTTTGCCTCAAAGTACAGACCTAATGCCCACTACTGTGTGATTCATTAATACATAATAGTTGAATACATAATAAGTTCAAACCATATTCAGGAAGGTGTGTTTAAAGCCAAAAAAGGTCACGTGGTGTATTGGTGTGAAACACTAGCGAATAATAAAGGATACCCATTCGATTACAAAACGATTGTGGATGTACACATGCACCTTGTCCTTTGTGTTTGATAGACGACAAACATGCACATTTTAACTTAATTCCTCCTCTAATTTACTTATCACATGTAAACAGATTGGTATCATTACATCAAGACCTGTGTCCCTTTTCATAGATGATCCTCCAGTAGAGCTATATCTAAATCCTAAATATTTGTGTCCTTTTGCATTACTAATGAGCTAAAAATTAGCTTTGTATTTGGCTAGTGAAGCTGCAGAAACTGGTAACAAGGATGCCACTACTATCAACAGAGTAGCAGAGTTATACTAAGAGCAGAGAAGCAGTTATATTAAAGCTATTTTTACATTCACACAAGCAGTAACATGCTTTAAAAACTGGCTAGCATACGAGACCCAATGGATTTTGTATGCGTAACATGTTTTGCCAGAATCTATATCTTCATTCATTGATCCCTGTGGTGGACTAGTTGGGATGTTTACTTGGGCTATTTACTACTAGATGTTGTGTGTATTGCCAGCATTATCTGTAAATTAACATTCCACTCATCTTGACCACAATATCTATGTAAAATAGGTTAGGAAAGGTTGCTTGAATTAATCATGCGAACATGCATATTTAATTACATTGTTAATAATTACAATTCTTATAACAATAATTCACTTTCCCTTGCATTGATTGATCATAGTCTGAAATAAGTTGAAATAGGTTAAGCACTAAATCCTTTCAGTAGAGCTGTAGAACCGGGTAGTCCCTTTTCGTCATTTATTAGTTTTCAATTGTTTCTTGAGCTGGTTGGCTACCAGCTGCCTGGGGTCTTAAAGAGCCACTTTTCTATTTTAGGGATGAGGAGAATGGGCAGAAGACCTGACCAGCCAGGCCAGACAGGGTCCCAGCAGCAGGGGGGTCAAGGGGAGGGGCGTCCTCCCACGGAGAGGCGGACAGACCGGAGGCCACCACGTGAACGCCGGTTCGACAAGCCTGCTGATGAGAAGCCTGCTGAGGGAGGAGAGTTCTCCGTTGAAAAGTGAGTGACACTAATGATTTTTGCTAAATAACGATGGCTTTCTTTGCAGTGAAGCACCAACACCCTGTGTGAGTCAAGTCATATGAAAATATTTTTTTAAAGGTGAAATAGCAGGGGGGGGGGGGGTGTCAAGTCATGTGTTAAGTATCACACATAAATCCTAAGCCTTTTTTTTTAGTGCTTCATAAAATAACTAAAAGAAAACAGCAATATTGTATGTATTAAAATGCACAAAAAATTAATAGGATAAGATCTAAGGTGTGATGCTTGTCTGCGAATGCACCCTTAGGCCTGCTGGTGACCGGCCGTTCAGGGGCCGTGGTGGCGGCAGAGGCGGGCGTGGAGGACGCGGCAGGGGCATTGGCAGAAGCGACGGCTTTGATGCTCGTGGAAAACGTGAATTCGACAGACACAGCGGCAGTGACCGATCGTAAGTCATGCGTGCACAATTGCTATTGATTTATTTCAGCATTAGTCTACTTTACAGTCTATGTTTTGTCTGGTACTGTCTCCACACTAAGTATAAATTTTTGCTTCAGCAGCCTGAAAGCTGAGGAAAAGCGTGGGGGAAGTGGATCTCACAACTGGGGGACTGTCAAGGATGAATTGAGGTTAGTTTTGAAGCGAGATTAACTGAATCTTAATGTTTGTGAATTTGCTTTGAGTCATGTCATGATGGGTATCTACTTGGAACAGGATAGTAAAGATAATTAATAGTTAATTGGAAATGGCCCACTCCAATAGAGTACCGAAGTGTGACGTTCCGTTTTCATGACTGCAGTGTCATTGGAATTCGAATATGTGTGATTAATGTAGGTTTTATTGTAGTTATTGTTTACTGTAGTTGTGTGCTAGTGTAAACTATACTTTTATGTGAGTGTGAGTTCGGCTGTTATTGAATTCTCTTTTCACCCCCCCCATGCAGTGAGCTTGACCAGTCAAACGTTACTGAGGAGACCCCGGAGGGTGAGGAGCACCCCCCTGCTGACTCTGAGAACAAGTGAGTATCCCATCGCTACAGTGAATGCAGAATCACACCCACATAATGACCATTTGTAGAATAAACAACCGGCTGCGTACTACACGAGCACCAGAGCGGTAGATTAGATTCAACTTTATTGTCATTGTGCAGAGTACAAGTACAGAGACAATTAAATGCAGTTTGTGTCTAACCAGAAGTGCAACAAAGCAGAAAAGTGCAATGTGATATACAAAGTGCAGTGCAGTGTAGACAGTAGTATACAGTTGTTTTCAGAAGGTGGTTTAGAGTACTATAAATGAAATATAAGTATGTGCAGTGTATTAGCAGTAACCTTATAAGAGCAGAATAAGTATGTCTATGTAATATGAACAATAGCCCTTTTCCACCGACAGAGAACCGGTTCCAGTCCTGTTGGCGAACCAACATATGAACCATTCACAGCAAATGAAACCGTTCGAACATGGCACTTTAGTTCAGAGCTGGAACCAAAAAATAGTTGTCTTCTCCTGCGAACCTGAGTGGCCGTGTCATTCTACGGTTCAGAGGGGAGAAGGCTAAAAGCATGAGTTTTCCCTCCGTATCAACTGTTGCCATGAGTAAACAAACTAGTCAACTAGCACTACACTGCAGTCATTATCTAGCATTTTACACAGCGGTCATGTCCTCCTGTTTATACATCTAATTAACTTGTTTATGCATGCAATACCCATTATTTATGACGCATCCTTGGTTCTGTTCAAATCTGGTGGAAGGTTCACTGGCCGGCTGGTAAGAAAGGCTAGAAAGGTTAAAAACATTCTGAACCGATCCGGTTCAAGAACATATTCTTAAGAGTGTCACAACTCTCTCTGGCTCTGGCAAGCAGAGTTGTAAATAAAGCCAGTTTTGCATGCTCTGAAATGAGCCTTTACTATTGCTACTAGCATTCATGTGAATATTGATTCTCGCGTATGCGTCAGATTCATTTTTGACGACGTGCAAACCAATGCACCAACTGGACACGGTATGTGTGGCAGCCATGATGCGCACACGTTGTTAAAAGCAAGTATATCCAAGGCCAAAGTGTGATACAATTTCTAACAACCTGTGCTTTCTGTCTGCATCCGCGAGCCGGTATGGAGCTCTGTTTTGATGCTTCCACCTGTAATCAGCAATGTCCTTACTAGGGATCGACCGATATGTTTTTTTCAGGGCCGATACCAATTATTACCAAAACAGGAGGCCGATAACCGATATGTAAAACCGATATTTCAGTTGTCAAAAAGGGGGGTAGATAGTAGCCTAGGCTATGGCGATATGCTGAAAATTTTCATTCAAAAGCATTTAATTATGCTAACTTTTCTTTCTTCTTTTGATACACAATTGTCTATCAACTTCCATCACAAGTGTAAATCCTGGGTGTCATGTTAATCCAAGAGCTGACTGATGGCAATTATTTCCATAGGCATACACAATGGGCTATGTGCTTGTAAGGGACCTGTCACAAAGAGGATGCTATGCCATCGTGTATGTGAGTGCACGAGAGAGGGATAGGGAGAGGAAGAGGTGCATGCGTGATGGCAAGTGTTATGGTTTAATAGTTTAACAAAACGGTTAACAAAATAGTTCTTAGGCTATTTAAGCATGCAGTTTGTGTCCATATGTAGGCTATAAGCTACACTTCTGTGAGCCTAAAAGGCACGTAATTGCCAGCTCAGGACGCGATTTAGTTCAGGTCTTATTAAATTACGGCTGACCCTGGGTGCCTGTAGTCTTTTCTGACAGTCCGTCAAAAAGCAGCAACTAGACTTTTTGACGTTCGCTATCGCATAATTTAGGACTGCTATGTAGGCCTAAGGGATAACGTCCGCCGAGGTGTCCCGTTATTCACAATTAATGGTCGAGGCGGATGCAAAGAACTCCTGAAGCGCAGCACCCGAGTTTGTAGGCTAACTAGTAAACGGTAGGCTATATCACTAACGGGCATCAATCGGGAATTCGCTAAATGAAGGAGGTGGGTGCTTTAGGCTACTTATTGATCAGGATCAAAGAGACAATAGCTTACAAAGTGGTGTTTTTGTCATTTCAGTGTAGTAGATGATTGTGATTCATTGCAACTTCAGCAATGTAAGGTAGGCCTACCTTCCTTACCTTCGAAAATAGCTCCGTACAGCTGAAGCCCAGTCTACAGTAAGCCTCAGTGAGAATTCTAAACTTTCTCCGTGTTCAGTTTTCGATCATGATTGGCTGCATTCGTGCTAACTAACAAATCAGACGGTGTAGTGGGCGGGACCGTGCTCTCGACCACAGAGTAGCAAATGCAGGGAGTGAGAAACGCTTTACAGACAAAGTAGCGCGTTTCATTCTTTATCCATTTCAGTATCGGCTTATCGGTGGAAAAAATGACCGATACCAATTATTATAAAAATGCTAAATATCGGCCCGGCCAATAATTGGTCGATCCCTAGTCCTTACCATTGGCATGTCTCATCCCAGGGAAAACGAGGCCGGAGAGGTGAAAGAGGAAGGGGCCAAAGAGATGACCCTGGATGAATGGAAGGCCATGCAGGATAAGGAGAGAGCCAAGGTGGAGTTCAACATCCGCAAGGCCAATGAGGGAGCCGACAGCCAGTGGAAGAAAGGATATGTGCTGCACAAGTCTAAAACTGAGGTAGCTGTAGTTCCATGAATTATGTAATTGATGTAGTGAAATACTTTGCTTAGGAACCTACAGCGATTGTATTAAAAATTAGATTAATTTAAACAACGTGTAAAAATATTTTATGGTATTAATCCTGAGTGTCCAGTATAAAATGTATTCTAATGACATTTTTCTTTTTTGTCATGAAGCCTGGCATGATTGATACTGAAGGGGATATTGAGACAAAGGTATGTATGCATAGTATTCAGGAATTAATTGCTGTTTAAGGTTATAGCAATAATCTATTCAGCTGTGTAGACCGAGATGTACTGACCTGAGTAAACTCTTCTCAGACCGACGATGATCACGCCTCAAGGAAGCCAGCCCATGACATCACATCTCAGCTGGAGATCAACTTTGGAGATTTGGGACGCCCAAGCCGCGGACGCGGAGGTCCAAGGGGGGGCAGGGGAGGTCGAGGAGGTCGTGGAGGCCATGGACCAGAAACCGCCAGGCCGCCACGCGGTGGTCGCACTGATAAGGTAAAATCTAGTCTGATGCCGTCAACTTGCAGATTCGGTTTTATTTGGCTGTAACTGGTGCTGTTGTAGGCATCTATCCTCTCATACCCAATATTTTAAAGTCACCAAAAAGGCAAATTAATAATAAAATGTAAGTAATATAGGTCTAGAAATGAGGAAAGGTACTACAAAATTGGTAACGGTTCCCCAGTGGTTGTTACCAAACTATCAAATAAGCTCCTGAACAAACAATGCTGCTATCTGTATGTAACATTGAATGTGTAACAACTTACATTTTCTATGTGTTATCTTTTGTGGATGTGCAACATATCTAATACAATTAATGCAATTGTGAAGAGACTGATCTGGGTGCTCTGTTCTCATCTCCTCCTGTAGCCAAGTGGATTGTCTGTCCCGAACGTGGACGACCCTGAGGCCTTCCCGGCCCTTGCCTGAGTCCAGTCCCAGTGAGCTGGACCTGGAGCGCCCCCGCTGGGCCCCTCCTCTACGAGGCTTGCATGCTTAAGGATCCTTCAGCAGATGAAATGATGGAAGACTGTCATCCATGCCATTCACCCCTGAGGACTGAAATTTTACCTGTTTTAAAAAAAGGAAAAAAATTAAGAAAAAAAAGGAAAGGACTTCTTGCTACTCTGAAGCAAATTATTGGTAGAGGTTTTGTATTTTAGAAAACAAGGTAGCAGGGATGTTTTCATACAGTATTTTTTTCAGAGGTTATGCATTCTTCATGGATACTTTTTGTATTGCTGCTTGAAAATGCGCATTTTCAAACAGATGTGAAAAGTGCAGCAGTAAGCGTGTGGTATCCTATGGGTTGCGTTTTGTTATTGTAAACAGTTGCCTCCAGTCAAGCACCTTGGGGATCAGACAAGCTCTTACTATGTTGAGTATTTCTGAAAAGGTTACTGCCTTTAGTAAATTGTCATTTGAAATAGGCAGAACTTATCAGTTCTGTTTAACTCAAGGGGGCCAGCTACCAGGGACATGGTAATATGGTCCCTGTGAGTTTCTTGGGGGAATCTTCATGGAAGATTCAAGTGTTAAATGTTAAAGATGTATGCCAAGTTCATCCATCTATATGCCACTGGTGATTATGAAACTTAATGTAAGATGAGTTCAAACAACCTGATGACATGAATGTGACTTAAAAAAAAAAAATTGAATCTGGGGAAAAACAAAAATCCATTTGCTATGTGTACTCTACACCACTTAAGTTCTTTAAAAGCCCATCAATTTGATAAATGTTTACATGATGCACTCCTGTTTACTGAAACTGATGTAAACTCACCTGGTAAGCCTGTTCATGAAAAAAATATCTGTACAAGTGATCATTCTTTCGTATCCCTTATGCTTTACCAACAGCACTACTGCGCAATTGCTCTGAAAGAAATACGGTTGTTCAGTGTGGGACAACTGAGAGCTTATAAAATGTGTGAATTCCAGCCCTGCTATTATATAGACCTCTGTCCATAATTAAAAAGATGGTCGATTCATTTTTGATTGTAGTGTGGCGTTTTCAACCAGTGTGTGAAATACCTTTTTTTTTTTTTTTTTTGTATTATTCCGTCAGCAGCAGTCTTTTGAATCGGCTTTGGCCGTGACTTAAAGTATTGGAGTTAAGCTTTTCTTTCTTTGTAGCGCTATCCTATTGCGTGCAGAAAGAATTTGAAAGACAACTGTTTATCCCGCCCCTTGGATTGAGCCCTGCCAATGGTGTATTCCCAGACCCAACATCTTGATGTGGGTCTGGCTTGCCAGGCTACATCTCCAGCTTAATCTCTCCGAAACCAATCTTTTGGTATTCCCAGCTAATACAGCTATTCTCAGACAGTTCAGCACTCAACTTTGGCCCATCTTCACTGACCCCAGCTAAAACGGCATGTAACCAAAGTCCTTTTAGGCAAGTCCCCTTCACTCAGCGGCCATATTGCAACGCTTTTTGGGCACTTATCGGGCATCTATTTCGGCAGACATGCACATGCTCAAGGCTTCACAACACCAACCTTGCTCCAGCGGAGAGATCACAACACATGATTGACTCTATGTATTCACATGTCAATGTTTTGCCGCGGAAGCGGTGGGATATGTGTAGACAACTGCGTTACAAACTAACCCCATGCATTTCTGTGAAGGAATTTTTGAGTGCTGTGTCCATTATAAAGTAGCCTCAGTCATAGTCATGTCGGTTAAGCTTGTACAATATTAGGAAGATCTGACCTTAGATAACACAGTATCCCACACAACTTGTACAGGCCAGGTTGCCTGTGTAGTGTGAGACCACCACAGATCATTCAAAGGTCAGCAGCAGCACCTCTGGTCTAATCAGTCAGAGAAGACACATGTTTGTACCTCCTTTGTTAGTTACTATTCATTGGCTTCCTAGAGCATCTGAAATTAAATTCAGATTTAATTTAAACTGGATTATATTACATTTTATTGTCATTGTGCAGAGTACAAGTACAAAGACAACAAATGCAGGATCTGCACTTTGCCTCCTTAACTCCATGATCCAGCTTAAGTCCCCTCTCGACCACTGCGGTCCTCTGATACGTGTTTGTTGTGTTGACCATCCATTAACGCAATTAAAGGTCACAGTTGACTTTTTTCCCCTATGAATCCTGATCTGGTGGAATGAGTTACCTAATGTTCTATTTCCTTTCAAAAAAAGACTCCTCTGTTCATCTTGCATTTCATTAATACTTATGGTTATATGCCTTGTAATTTATATTGTTAATATGAAAAGTCATTCATTTGGTTATTACTATACCCCCCCCCCCCCCCCCCCCCCAACAAACCTAGATATGACTTTTTAGACATGCCCATGTCATACTGGTACTCGTTCAAAAGATTCTAAATGACTAAAAGCCTCTTGGGTTGTAACTTTTACAGACAGGCTTACAGCTACCATTGAAGTTCTAGTCAACTCTGGAGGTTGTCGGACTTACCAACAGTAACTAAGGGGGGGCGGGACTTCGAAAGGTCAGTTGTCGATGTCGTCATTTTAAACAGCTCCATATGTGCCGCTATCTCCAGAAAGCCAGCGTCCCGAGAAATGATCAATCAAGGATCAAAGTCTTCCTCCAGAGGCTGTGGCAAGTAGTGTGGTGAGTCTGGAGTCGCAGAGAGTCTGGCCTAGATCCATTGGCAAACGTTTATTTCCTGGTTGGACGCTTGTCTGAAGTTTGAAATCATTGGAGTTCAATCACTAACGTTTGGTAAAGACGTATGTTAAAGGAGAATTCCGGTGTGATATTGACCTAAAGTGTATTGAATAGTGGTGCTTCGGCATCGGGCTAGCCACTGTTTTACACCCATTTACGAGGCTCAATGTATCTCCACACTTCATTGGTAGACTTCCGAGGGCCCTGACATTTAAAACGAGACATTGAGAACTTTGAAAAAGCACTGGTAGTTGGTACTTACAAGACGATTTATACAGACAGTATCTTCACGAAGTTTAGCGTTTGCAGCCATCTTGAATTTAGTCACGATAAGTCGAGCGACGAGTAAGAACGAACAGGTATGATAAGGGATCAGATTCCAAAAATAATTCAGTGGAAATGCATGAATTCCAGTTGCTGCTACTGGAAGAAACTGGAATCCATGCATTTCCACTGAATTATTTTTGGAATCTGATCCCTTATCATACCTGTTCATTCTTACTCGTCGCTCGACTTATCGTGACTAAATTCAAGATGGCTGCAAACGCTAAACTTCGTGAAGATACTGTCTGTATAAATCGTCTTGTAAGTAAACTACCAGTGCTTTTTCAAAGTTCTCAATGTCTCGTTTTAAATGTCAGGGCCCTCGGAAGTCTACCAATGAAGTGTGGAGATACATTGAGCCTCGTAAATGGGTGTAAAACAGTGATTTATTTGCATGGCTAGCCCGATGCTGAAGCACCACTATTGAAAAAGCTGTTGGTAGCATTGGCTAACTAGCGCCAGATTTTGGAGTACGGGGGACAAGCCGAGATGGGCTATGACACATACGTTCACACTCGGTATCATGTTTCAATACACTTTAGGTCAATATCACACCGGAATTCTCCTTTAACCACGGGGGATACAACGATAACGATAGGCTTGCAACTTAAACATAATTGCTCTCAGGAACGCCCTCTGTTCGCTGGTTGGTTCGGAGACAAGTTGGCTTTGTGAAGCAGTTGCAGGTGTCTTTGTCCTGGCCCTCCGCCAGAAGACCTCAAATTTGGGTTTGTGATGCACAAGAATCCTCTTTGCAATGACTGACCAGTGAGGTAACAGTTGCAGTGAGCCACCAACTTTACTTCACTGGCTCTGGCTGGGCCACACAGACTGCAAACAGAAAAAACGCAAAGCACAGAAACTAAGGACAATGTCTTACATAAAACAGAAAAGTCAAAGATGACCTGTGTAGTGTGGTGAACACAAACAGCCATACGGTTAAACAAAACAAAAATCTCCATAGAATTGTGATTGTTACGTCTGGTGTACTTACTTCATTAGACTTTGGTGTGATGTTGAGCTGTTTCATCCTCTGATGGACTGGCGTCTTTGCACGTAGCTCCTGGCCCTCCCCCACTTAATCAGGGCAAGACCTCAGATTTGGGCTCGCAAGTGCCTCTTGGCCAGTGAGGTAATTCAGCATGTACAACCAACTGGTGTTATCATGTCATGTCAGTGGGTGAAGGCCAAGACGGGGGGCCATTTGCTGCTGTCCCCCAAGCATGTAAAGTTTAATCCTAGGAGTCCATTTGTGTTGCTGTCTGATGTGATTCAGCCTGGTGTCAACGTTCACCCCATCCTCCCGAGGTCGGCGATGAAGTGAGCGTGGCAGGTAGGTCACGCCTCCAGCCTTCACTGCAGTCTGGACCAATGTTAGGGCCACAAAGTCACTGTTTTTGACAATTTGATTATTGACCAAGGCTGGTTAGGTCTTGCTCGAGCTCCAGGTTGATGTCCTGAGACAACGGGACAACGCCCCGGCCTAACAAAACAGTACAAAAAACTGGAAGACATTTACTAGCATCAAGTCTCAGGTCAGATTTCAAATTACTCACAAAACTGCGAAAGGCAAAACGTGCTAACATGCCATGCTAGTTTATCAGGAAAATGGTTTAGACGGTTAAACGGTTAATTCCCAGGAGAGGTTGGTTATGGTTTGAACATGGCCAGTGGCAGTGCAAGAAAGCTAGTCTAACAACAGTAGTACGACTGAAGGAATTTTACCCCATATGTAGAACCTTCATCAGTGGCTAACGTTAAAGCAAGGCTAGGTCCACACTTTCATCTAGATTCTATGTCCTAGAACAAAAATGGTTATATTATTATGTAATTATTGTGTCATCAACTTCCTGAATTTTGGTCAACGATTCCCACGACACCAAAACACCCTGGCACATGAAACTTTTTACGGAAAAATTTAGTTTGGTTACAGGGGCCACTTGTATGTGCATGCCTGTGTGCGTGTTTGTGCATGTGTGTGTGTATGTCAATTTGTCTCCAATTTGTCTTTATAGAGCCTGATCGATATGGGATTCGATACCAATTTCGACATTTGAGTTTTTCAAAAACTGATAACCGATATATATATCGGCCGATAGTAATTTTTAACGAACACAATGTAAAAATGTTCTCCCATAAGGTTCTATTTCGACATTTGAGTTTTTCAAAAACTGATAACCGGCCGATAGTAATTTTTAACGAACACAATGTAAAAATGTTCTCCCATAAGGTTCTAATCAAGATGGGGCATTATGTATTTGAATAGGCCTAACTATCGAGTTTCCTAATGAAAGGCTCTTCATATACTGTACAGTAATTAGTTTTGTTGTATAGAATAGAAAGAATAGTAAGAATAAAAGAGGTCTTTATTCTGTGATAACTACATTGACACAAACTACATTGTGAGCATGCAAGCAAAACATTTTACAAATATGATCAGTTTTTTTATTTTTTATTTTTCAGGTATATTTTCCAGAAATAGAAAACCATCGCGTTATCGAACGCGTTGTGGCTAGTAAGCTAGGCTATGGTCAGAAAAGAATGAGATAACAGTCGAAAGATACAATTACAGTGCTGTTATCAATTTGCTTGGTATAACCGCATTTATGGTTTTAAAATAAATACCAACAATCAAACTGGCCTCCATCACTCAACCAATGCTGACGGTAACATTATGTTGCCTTGGATAATTGATATAACATTTAGCATAACTAACATTATCCTACTGTGATCTGCGTGAATTGTGGGGATTGTTAATTAGCTGGGACTGAATTTGGACTAATTGAATGAACTGCAACAGGTGTGGCTGATTGGGGTTACCTGAAACGGAACTGACAAAAGGGGAATGGGGGAAGCGAGAGGGAGATCACCTGACGGCTGTGATTCGACACTCTTGGGTGCGGGAGGGTGTCGTTCGCAGTCCTTTAGGATTGCTGGCGACGAAGACAGGTAGCCTAGCCGGGTTATTCACTTCCTGAGTTAAGAGGGGAGGTTTGCTGCCTCCTATATGTAGCCAGGGCCGGGGCCTTAGTAGAGTGAGGAGCCATGTCTGTCTGCTGTCTGGTGTTCCGTGGTATGGGGTGAGCCGATACGTCCTCCCTCCATGTCTGCGCTGTCCAGCTCCATTGGGACTCGAAAGTCAGCGCCACAAACTCAGACCCCAGGAGGGGGTGTCGCCGGTCGGCGAGTTAACTTCAGAGGGTGCAAATCACAAATGAGTGATTATGGGCTAGGTTGATGTGGGCCCTTGAGACAAACACACCATACAATTTTCTTTATCCTCGGTGCCACGGTTCAGGTAGTTATATAGGAAAAACATTTTTTGGGTTTCAGGGCGCCGATATATTAAAATCAAATATATCGGCGCAATGTATGATTTCCAGCCGTCTTATTTGCTATTTTGGAACTATTTTTTCAGACACCTCACAACCGCGTATAAATTTCCGCTCAATATTTGAACCTGAAGCATAGACGGTGGCGCAGTAATATCAACATGCAATGAGTCTTCCAACAGAAATCAATGGGATTTTACAAAATGGCAAATAAAACAGAAACTGTATTTCGCTACGCTACTTGTTTTGGAACATCAACGAACACCACTAAGCACTTGGTGAGTTGCACAGTTTTGAAAACGAATGTTAAGGGTTGTTTTAGGACATGTTTGAGTATGCCTGTTGGCAGCCACTCTGAGTAGTCAAAGGCAATTCAAAACGAGTCAGAAAAGTCGAGACAGGACCAATCGTCAAAATTTTGGTGTCCACCACTCTAGTTCATCCAAAACAAACCAGAAAAGGGACTCAAAGTGCTAAATACCGGAATTTTCCTTTAACACACCTTAAAAATCAGGTGTTCTGTTTGCTACATATCTAAAGCCTATTTAGACCTCAAATTTCGACTCCACACTGTAGTAACAACATCTACAAAGTCTAAACATGCTAGCCTGATGATCAGATGAGGGCTTAAATACATTTTTAGAGACCCCCAGCCCTCGTAAAAGCAGTAACCAAAAACAGCCCATTCATTCATCGGTCTGTTTTTGGCATGCAAATCGCGGTTGACATGTTTACACTTCTAAAGCATATTTACACATCGAATTTCAACTCCACACTGTTGTAACACCATCTCTATGGTCTTAAGAAGTGAGCTAGAGTGTCTGATAACGTTTTTAAAGTATTTCCATGGATCGTCAGGTCATTACAGTGGTGATTGATAGCGCATTCATTAATTTTCAATGCATTTAGCATGCTTATCTCGGTTCACATTCAAACTAGCACACAACCTCAATGTCATCGTTCTCAGCCACTCCCTCTTTTCACTGATTGGACCTGCAGATTTTTGCAGGACAAAACCCGCGAATACACCGCAGACCCAGACAATGTACCAAACATTGTTAAGAGTCTGGTACAGGTCCCGACGCTCCATGTACCACTCGTCGCCCTGCTGCAGCAGCCTCTGCACCTTGCTCATTGAGACAGCGCTGAGTCGGGGAATCAGGGTGACCACACTCCTGTCCACAGCACACTTGCTGAGGTTCATCAGAATTTTCGGACTGTACGCCAGCCAGGTGTACTGCTGCTGGGCACGGTGGGCGCCGTCCTCCTCGCCGTCGTAGTCGTCGCTGTTGTCTGCGTACGCCTGGCTCGGCTCCTCCCTCAGCTTGAGACAGTGTTTGCACATCAACCTCTCGGTCAGCAGGGTGTAATGGAAGTTCATGCCGCACACTTGCCTGGCGTAACTGCTGGACCCTCTCTTCTCCAGGTAGTACTCTGGCGGTGCGGGGCAGTTGGTGTTGGGGCAGCGGATCAATGCCTTCATCACGCCGACCGGCCGCCAGAAGAAGGCAGGGGTGGTGAAGAAGGAGAGCATGTTGGGCACAGCTCCTTTGACGGCCATAGCAGGTGGGGGCGGGTGGAACTCCATCTTCTCCTTAAAGAGCTTCCTCTCGGCCATCTCTCCCCTGACATTCTTGTACTTGGACGCCCTCTTGAACAGCCTGTAGGTCTCGTTGGTCTTCAGCCACTTGATGTTCGCTGGGGCTATACCGAGGGCTTGGGCGGATTCAGGCGGCTGCTCCCAGAACTTCTGCCAGCCCTCCAGAACGACGCCACTGGGTTCCGAGGTCTCTCGGAGGGACGAGGGTCCGGGCCTGTTGTCCTGGCACACAAAGCTGGCGAGGTCTCCCTGGGTGGTCAGCTGCTTGCTGACCGACGCCTCGGACCCGTCCAGGACATTCTCTGAAGAGGAGAACACCACAAAAATTTATCAACTGCATTTCTCGATACATACTGATGAATTTCACGTGGCACAAACACAAGTTCTAGCAGCTCCACAGCATACTACAAAGTAATTTCATGTTGATTTCAGCATAATACTACTATACCTGCAGCAGCCAACAACTTGGCATCGCTGGCGTAGTTAGGGTCCTGCTGAGAGAGGTTGGGGACGGTCGGAGGAGCCTGATCTTTCTTTGACAGCGCTTTCTTCAGAAAATAAAACACAACCATAGAATAATCTCATAAAATTATACTTTTACTAATACTGGTTACTACTTAACATCAATTACTCAGGTCTAAAAGGTAACCGAGTTTATCTTCCCTTCAACCTCCTGTCAAGGTAACATGTGACAGGAGGGAACTCTCTGGCGTACTCGAGCAGCCGCTCCTTCTGCCACTTCAGCAGCTCGTTCTGCTCTCCCTGCTGGCAGTACTGGAACAGCAACCACACCAGCCAGCCAACATCGTTTTCTAGAAGCCACCTGAAGGTCTGACCGGCGTACTTCCCGAACACGATGACCAGTTGACCTTTCCACAGCTCACCTCCGGACCTCTTGGCAGCCGCCTCTGCTGTCTTGGTATCAGCCACGTAGGGGCAACAACAGTGCTGGGGTCAACAACGGTGCTGAGGGCCTCTGCCACAGATTTTGTTGCCTCTGTACAATGCAGCCTGGCCTCTCCTTGCCGGTACAAAACAATGTTGAGGCAGAGGGACTGTTCAATGCCTCACTAAAGGAAAGAGGAGAGATGGACTTCTCTGCTTAGTCTGTCTGCCTCTCCATGTTTGAGTACTGACTGCCCACTACTGCTTTACTACTGTTTTACTAATGTACACAGCCTAATGCTTTTCACTACTGTTTTACTGCTACACTGTTTTTCATGCTATATTAGCACACATGATCAATGGCTGCGGTCAGGCTTCTGCTACAATACTGAATGAATGAATGGCTATAACCCTATTACCTCAACCTGTTCTTGCACTGAAATAGTTTTTTACTCTACCTTGTCTACATTATACTTTTACTCTCCTATTTGTCCATATTATTTATGCTGGTCTCTAGACCTTACTCTTGCACTGTTGGACTACTTTTTGCACCTTCTCCATGACACTCACTCCCTTTAGCACATTACCTGTCCCGGCCCTGTCACTACAAGCCCTGATCACCCTCAAGCACATTGGACTTTCTTAATTAAATTTATATAGTGTATTTAGTTTTGTTATCTTTCTTATCTTGTACTGTCTGTATTGTACAGTGGAGTTAAGTTATATGTTTATACTTATACTTATGTTTACCATTTCTGCTGTAAGTGCATGTTGTGTGTGATGTCTATATGCTACTGAGACCCTTGAATTTCCCCATGGGGATCAATAAAGTATCTATCTATCTATGTTGGGGTACTGGTGTTTCTGTTGATGGCTGACCAGCGATGATTTGGTGGTCAAGCTCTTCCTGCCATAGACTGTATATTCCTGCAGACATCACAGTCAAAGGTCTCCCTAGCAACAGCATGGATCTTCAGATGCCTCGTCAGGTTGGACTTTTCAGTGAAAGTCTTGTTGCACACGCTGCACCGATGTCTAGGCTTCTCCATGTTTCATCTGGTACAGTAGAAATAAGGACGCTGCTCAACACCCTATAGTAGGCCTACTTTAACTGGGTGCTTAAACTTTATTGATAATAAATCAAAGACTTATTTATAAATAAATAAGTCTTTGATTTAGAAAATAAATAAAGCAAGAACTCGACAGTTTCGTTTACTTTTTAATTGCCTCACAAACGTTTCGGGCTGACGCCCTTCTTCAGTGTGAAAAATGGCAATTTCACCCTTGACCCTAAGTAGGTGTGTTTAAATAAACTAGATCATCACCTTTAACCCCCACAGGTACCCAGCGCTCTCCAACAGGGGGAGACCCAGTTTCAATGTACAAAAACATAGAATAATTGAACTGCAGTTTGCACAAAAAACAAACGACAACAGACAAAAGACCACAAACTACAACAGCATAAATATGTGACAAACATGAACAACCTATGTCAAAGTCCTGCACATTCCAAACATTACCATATACCACATATTACAAAAAACAAGACAATATAATTTCCTCATTCATCCCTTTGGGAATGAGTGTCCAGGGAGTGTATCCAATAAGCCTCCCTCTGAAGTAGTCGATTCTCTCTATCCCCACCTCTGCGAGGCATTTCCACAACCTCAATCCCCATGTATTTTAAGTCATTGGTACTATGGTTAACCCGGTTAAAATGTCTAGCCACTGATGATTTCTCATCGTGGTTGCGTATAGAACATTTATGTTCACATATTCTAGTTTTTATTAACCGAAGGTAAACCACATGTTGCATGTAATTCTACCTCTCACTGCAATCTTTTTTCCTGTGTTGGGGTGCGAAAAAGTGTTCCCCTTAATCATAGCATAACAGTGTACGCAGTTATGACATGGGAAATTGCCACTGGGTGACACTGGATCTGTGACAAAAAATGTGTGGGCCTAGATGTAAGCAGCTCAGATCGATGAATCTGACGCATCTTTCCCAAATGTTGTTTAAGCAAATTATCACCATACCCCCTATCCCTGAATCCATCGCACAGGACTTTGGCATGGGACTCAAACGTCTCGTCAGAGTCGCATATCCGCTTCACTCTAGTCAACTGGCTGTAAGGGAGGCTTCTTTTTAGAGCAGGTGAATGATAACTGCTGAAATGTAAAAAAAGTGTTCCTGTCTGTCTCTCTTAAATAGCTCAGTATGCAAGACTGTACCCACTTTTTTTAACAACATCCAAAAAGGAAATGCGTTCGAAACTAAATTCTAGTGTGAATTTGATCGAATCCATTTTCGAGTTGAGATATTCATGGAATTTGTTTAAATCATCAGTACTGCCACTCCAAATGAAAAATAAATCATCAATGTACCTCCAATATGTCTTAAGGAACTTAGAATAAGGATTGTTGTTATAAACAAAGTCCAACTCAAATTTACCCATAAATAAATTGGTGTAATTGGCGCACTTTTAAAAACACTGAATGTTACTGAGAGATACATGTTTTAATGAAATAAAGAACTTATAAACACTACACATTTTTTAAATTAATGAAATACTGTTACATGTTAAATTATTAAATATCCTTTAGTATTAAGATTTTTACATAATTCTGGTTACACGTTATTTTCGCTTCTTAAGAAAACAGGTGCTGAATAGCAGCCAAGGCTTCATCTAACCCCACCACTGAATGCCTATGAACGTCAAAGACAGCCCCTCTGCACTTCGGGCAGTAGTCGTGATCCTCCATCCACCTGTCCACACACACACTGCATCCTAGCAGGCTTCGGCAGCACTCACCAAAAATGGGTTCCTTCATCATTTCTGCAATTTTAGAACAAATGTAAAAATGCAACAGTAGTATTATAGGTAACTCAACATAGGGAGTCTACAGTAGTAGGCTAGTAGGCTAATTTGACATACCTGTACAAATTAAACAGCTGAAGGCAGTTTTAATTGCCTCCTTCTGTGGGGGTGTGAGGGTCAATTGATTGCTGTTGACATATAGTCAACCAGCTTTCTTAACTTTCTGGACACAACTTCCAGATTGTCCTCCACAGACACAGTCTGGTTGCTGTAAAGTATGTGTGAGCACTTATTCAACCAGCACAGTATTGATGTCATGCATAACTAGAACTTGTCAACATCTTTCAGGCGTCTACACATACACATATGCTACATACACAAATCGCCAGAATTTTTTTTTATAGACTTTGTCTGTTTAGCTGGTACCTTTCTCGCCTTCTTTTGTGGCTTCACAGCCTTTCAATTTCTCCCTCGGTCACAGCAAAGACCTTTCTGGCATGTTGTCGCCAGAAAGCAGAACCTGTGTTGGGTATCGAGAATGTCTTGCTCAAATATGCCATCCTCTAATGGCAGGAGCACCTGGTTATGGTCATCTAGTAAAAATATTGATGACTACTGAACCTATGTTAATAAGAGATAATAATTAAATAATAAACAGCTTATCATAATATCTCAATCCAACTTCCAAAAACAGAATGGCATTCACGAAAGATCATCATTCTCAGACAAAGAATATGGTATAACTAGAAAATGATATCTCTGGGCCCCAAACACTAGGCTCCTACTACGCCTAATTCCACCCAACCAATCAGAGATTACCACAGCATTTTGGCGCAAATCGCTTCACTATACCGGATGAATTAAGTCTCATCAAATGGCAGGTACTGTATTGCCTCGTCTCTTCTTCAGAGAACGGTTCACATTGTCTATGTGAACTGTGATGAATCAATAATCTCCAGCTCTCGAACTTTAACAAACTGAATGCCACAACTAGACTTAAAAAAAAAAGGCCTATGTCTAATATGTGTCGGCATGGGATAGGAAAAGTTCTGAGCTACAGAATAACAACCCATAGTGCTAACCATAGACTGTTCTATATATACAGTCTATGGTGCTAACCTAATGTCAAGTAGCCTAATGTGTGGAGATGGGATAGAAACAGACTACACTACAAATCGCGTTGAGGATAATTATTTATTTAGCAGCGTTGGGCAAGTTACTTCGATATAGTTAAGCTACATCCCAACACTGTTATTTAGTTAGCGATTAGACTACACACAGAAAAAAAAGGTGCAAACCAGAACCAAAAATGGTTCTTTAGAGTGATGCCATAGGGGAACCATTTTTGGTTCAACAAAGAACCTTTTAAACTAAGGTTCTTTAAAGAACCATTTCATTGAATGGTTCTTCAAAGAACCCTCAAAGGTGCTTCAAAGAACCGCCAAGAAAGGGTTCTTCAAGGCACCATTTCTGGTTCTTCAAGTCAAGTCAAGTCAAGTCAAGTTTATTTATATAGCGCATGTCATACACAGAGGTCATTCAATGTGCTTTACATAAACAAAACCAAACAATAATAATAAAAAAAAGCATAGAAAGGCAATATAGTCAAAGAATAGTTCAAAGGTAAAGATCATAATAAAAAGAAAACATAAAACATAAGGTAAAATAATTTAAAAATAAAGGATATTTAGTAAGCAAAAAACAAAGGCAAAAGTAGTAAAAAAAGTAATAAAAGATAAAGTAGAATAATTATCAAGGCAGATTCAGAACTCGTCGATTTGTAACTCGGCACAGTTAGCAGAAAGCATCTGAGAACAGTTTGGTCTTAAGTCTAGATTTAAAACTGGCTACAGTTGGGGCCTTTTTGATGTCATCCGAAAGTTGATTCCACAGCTGAGCTGCATAGCAGCTAAAAGCTGCTTCACCATGTTTAGTTCTAACAGTAGGTTTTACTAGCAGGTTTTTCACCTGGGACCTGAGAGGACGAGAAGGTGTGCACTGCTGAAGCATGTCTGACAGGTATTTAGGTCCTGCTCCATTTACTGATTTATAAACAAGCAATAGAGCTTTAAAGTCAATTCTGTGACTTACTGGAAGCCAGTGCAAGGACTTAAGAATTGGAGTAATGTGGTCAGTTCTTTTAGTTTTTGTTAGAATCCTAGCTGTTGCATTTTGTATCATCTGCAGCTGTTTAATAGTATTTTTAGGAAGGCCTGCAGTCCATTGCAGTAATCAACCCTGCTGGAGATAAATGCATGAATGAGTTTTTCTAAGTCATATTTTGACATCAGCCCTCTGAGTCTGGCAATATTTTTGAGGTGGTAAAAAGCTGATTTAGTTGTCGCTTTCATGTGGCTGTTGAAATGTAGATCACAGTCAATTAATACACCAAGATTTTTAACTGTATCCTTTGCCTTCAACCCTTTTACATTACATTTGGCTGACACATTTTTAGCCAAAGCGACTAACAACATGGTAAACAGTTTAAGTTTTAGAGCAATTCTCAACAATTTTAGGACAATTTAAAAAACATTAGAGTACAGTAAGAATAAGTGCATCAGTGAGTGCTGTTTTTAACAGTTACGTGTCAGTTTAAGACGGCTGGTGAGTGCTAGGATCAGCAAGACTTGTTGTAAGTGTTGCTATGAGAGGAGATGTTCTCTAAAGAGCTGGGTCTTCAGGAGTTTTTTGAAAATGGAGAGGGATGTCCCTGCCCTTGTAGGAACTGGCAGTGTGTTCCACCAACGAGGAACAACAGATGAGAAAAGTTTGGATTGGCCTGAGCGTACCGGTGGTAGAGCTAGACGTCGTTCGTCTGAGGAGCGCAGCGGTCTGGAAGTAGCGTATGTCTGTATGAGGGCATTCAAGTAGGTGGGAGCAGAACCAGAGACTACTTTGTAGGCAAGTGTTAGAGCCTTGAATTTGAAGACTACTTTTTCAATAATTTTGCCAATAAAAGGTAGATTGGATATAGGCCTGGATATAATTGTTTAGCATGGAGGCATCCAGGTTATTCTTCTTGAGAAGTGGCTTTACAACAGCTGTTTTCAGTGACTTAGGAAAAGTGCCAGACAGCAGTGATACATTTACAATTTAAAGGACATCCGCCGCTATGAGATGAAAAACAGTTTTGAAGAAATTGGAAGGCAGAGTGTCTAAGACACATGTGGAAGAGCTGAGATTCTGTACCGTTTTTTCAAGTGTTTCGTAGTCTATCAAGCTGAACTCTGACATCAAGTTTAGTTTCCCTCTGTTTGTTGCTGGAAGTTCAGGTTGATGAATTTGTAATTGAGCAGATATGTTGAGTCTGATTCTGTCAATTTTACCTTTAAAAAAAGATGAAAACTCATTGCATTTATTAGTTGAGAGAAGTTCAGGCGCTAATTGTGAGGGGGGATTTGTTGATTTATCAACAGTTGAAAATAGAATACGAGTGTTATTTGAACTTCTATTGATAATGTTAGAAAAAAAAGGACTGTCTTGCTTTGCATATTTCAGAGTTATATGTGCGGAGCATCTCTTTATGGATTTCATAGTGGATCTGAAGTTTGTATTTACGCCATTTTCTTTCAGTCTTCCTACACTCTCTTTTTAGAAGTTTAACTGCTGGATTTTGCCTCCATGGTGCTTTCTGTTTGTCCTTAACTTTCTTGAATTGTAATGGAGCAATGTCATCCATAATGTTTGCCATTTTTGCATTAAAGTGATCAAATAAGTCTTCTACAGAGTCTGACAGTTGACTTGACTTTAGTGAAAGCACTTGTCTGATCATTTATGATTCTCCTTTTTACAATCATAGCTGTTTTGAGTGTGTGGGGACATAGACACATCAAAGAACACGCAGAAATGATCAGATAAGGCCAGGTCTTTAACAGCTGTAGAGACATCGAGACCCTTTGTGATAACAAGGTCGAGGGTATGGCCAAGAGAGTGTGTTGGCCCCTGTACATGCTGTGTTAGGGAGAAAGTATCGATTAGTGCAATGAATTCCTTGGCGTAATTGTTTTCAGGATTATCAAAATGCAAGTTTAGATCCCCTGATATAATAAGACAGTCAAACTCTATGCAAACGACTGATAGCAGTTCACCTAGCTCTTCAAGAAAAACTTTTGCTGAATGTTTTGGAGGCCTGTAAATTGTCAGTAATAAAATCTGAGGAGAAGACTTAATGCGTGCACACAGACATTCAAATGAAGTAAAGTCGCCGAATGACGACTGATTGCACTGAAAAGACGTCTTAAAAATTGTGGCTATCCCCCCACCTTTTTTATTTGCTCTGGTAACACACAAAAAACTGAAATTTGGGGGAACTGATTCAATGAGAGTAGCAGCACTGTTTGCTTGATCTAATCATGTCTCAGTTAAAAGTAAAAAATCAAGGTTGTGTGTGCAAATTAGATCATTAATTAAGAATGATTTGTTTGAAAGAGATCTGATATTTAGGAGTGCTAGTTTTGCTGTAAGTGTTGGGGAAAAATGGTCCATGGGGGAAATCTGAGGTTGAATTGGTACGGGTAGGAGATTGGACTGGTTTACCCTATAAGCTCGATGCATTTGTGTTCTATTTGTTGTCAATACAGAAATAGAGAATGTCATGGGCTTACTGGGTCCCGGCATGTTCTCAAAACTACTGTCAGTACCATTTATATTGCAGGGACACTGAGAATATCATACAATACAGTCATCATCATCATCATCAAATAATTGTCCACTGCAGCTGCTATATGCCAGCTGACAATATGAACTAAGAGGTTGTTGCTGCTTAAGAGATCCTTCTGAGTGGAAAGAGGGAGGCTGTGAAGGTGCCATGCGCACCTTTGGTGCTAAGGGTTGTGGGGTACTAAAAAACCGCACAGTTGAAGGTCTTGGTCTACTAAGAAGGTGGGATGTTGATGGGTATACCGTTGAAGGTCTTGGTTTACCAACAAGGTAGTGTTAATTTTGTTACCTATTTTTAATTTAGTCGTAGTCTTAGTCTTGTGACGAAATGTCCTTTTTAGCCTTTGTCATATTTAGTCATTAAAATATAATTTTTGTTAGTCAAGTTTTAGTCGACTAAAAGTCTCGTAATTTTAGTCTAGTTTTAGTCAAAAGAAAACTAAAGATATCTTAGTCTTAGTCAGTTTTAGTCAAAACATTTAGTCTTTTTTTTATAACAAATTCTTTCTGATTACCATTTCAGTCAAATAGTGTTTCACACATCTCAATTTTCCAACAATATTGTGTGTCCACAGGGCTACTCGTCTATGACTCATTCTGATTTTTTGTCAGTCAGTATGTTTACATGCACAGGTAAGTCGAGCTACAGTTAAAGCTCGGCTGGGATTTGACCATAGACAGTAAAAGATTTGACTGAACCACTGTCATGATCTTCGTAGACCCAAGTATTAATGTTTTACTCCGCCACGCTAGATGGCGGTATGCGCCCAAACGCAACACATTCCCCTAACTCTCCATCTAAGCTAACTTGCTAGTGAAATTTCCATATTAGCCCTTATTAGACATTCTCTGATATTAGCTTACTTGCTATCAAACTTTGCATCATCAGTGTAACTAGTTAAATAGTTGACATTACTTGCTGAACATTTTCGTATGGACATTCTGGGGGATGTTAATTTGAGAGAAGCTTCAACTTCTGGGTATGTAGCATTGTGGCATAAAGCTTAGTTAGCTTGCTAATAACTCTGGCAGAAATCTCCAGTGTTGTTCTACTTGTTCTATGTAGTTTCGTGTTGCAGCCACAGGGTTGCAGCAACAGCACGTAGGCTAGCCTACAGGAAAGCTGCTGCGCATGAACTCGTTCTGAATATTTTGCTTCTTATATTTTTGCTTCTGTGATTTACGACATTCTATACATGTGCACCAATCAAATGTCTTTGTTTGTTTTGCTTTTATTTGAATTGTTTAAGCAATCATTATCTGTTATTTGTTTATGCCCGCGAAATTGCGGTGAAACTGAAGGTTCCATCACCTCAGTGAGGAGAAGGCTCGTGCGTTCCAGTCTGCCCGGAGTAAAGAGAGGTCACTGTTTCTCCTGCTCCGCCTGTCAGTGCTGTTTCATGGAGACTTAGCGGTGCTTTTGTGTACCCCGGCCCACGAACGGTGAACTGTGCGAGTGAGTCACGTTTATGGTGATCGGTTTGGTGTAGACCGGCTTCGTGTCTCTCGTCGGGTCTTGTTCAACTTGCCTCAGAGCTTACTGTTTAGCTAGTGCTACTTGTTGTTAGGTACTAGCTAGCTCTTGCTGCAGTTCTTTGGAGACAAACTCGTTTATACCTCCGGTGCTGGACCCACCGGAGCTACCCGACCTCGGAAGGACGACTGTTACCTCCGGTGCTGGGCCCACCGGAGCTACACCTTCCCCAGGACGACTGCTTCACCGCCGGTGCTGAGCCCACCGGAGGACCAACCGCCCTGCTACTGCTGGTGTCACTGGCTACCTCGGCTAGCTCAAGGCCGCTGCTTGCCTCCCTTCTACATCGGGATAACGGTCATCGGCTTGTTGGCTGAGTGGAGTGAAACTGTTTGTGAGTACACTTACACTGACACACACACACACTTGTCTTCGCCACGAGCGACCGGTGAGTCGGACGGGCATTGTAGCGGTTGCTACCCTGCCTTTAGCTCATAGAGCTGACTTCGCTTCAGTGCACCAACGAGCTCCAACGGCCAGCGCTTGGGTTGGGTTATTGCATCATATGATATATGATACTATTTTGTGATTTGTATATTGTTGTGATTGAATGATAGGTATATTGTATTGTTGTCTGTCTTTCACACTGGGAACTGTTTAGCTTAAAGGTGCCATGTGTAATGTCCGCCAAAAATCAATTCATACTCCACATTCCATAAAAGATGGGGGCAGTATACCTCCAAAAAGTGAGCTGGTTTACCCTAGAGTAACAACTGAGACTCGTATATTGCAGTTTGGCTAGCGGTTATGTTGTCCGCATACTGCCTCCCATGGCCGAAACTGGTATTATGACACCTGTCGGGCTGTGGCTAGTAATTTAGCATGCTAATTCAGGTTGATATCTCTGCAGCAATTAAAAATAATTAAAAATAATTCAGTGGAAATGCATGGATTCCAGTTTCTTCCAGTAGCAGCAACTGGAATCCATGCATTTCCACGGAATTATTTTTGGAATCTGATCCCTTATCATACCTGTTCATTCTTACTCGTCGCTCGACTTATCGTGACTAAATTCAAGATGGCTGCAAACGCTAAACTTTGTGAAGATACTGTCTGTATAAATCGTCTTGTAACAGGGATGCAAACAGAGGTATGGTCAAAAAGGAGTGAGATTATCGAAGCCCACGCCCCCACAGGAAATATCATATAATTACATTTTGCCTCCACCTCTGCAGGGGCGGAGTCAGAGGGGTGGCTCCGGGTGGCACAAGCCACCCTTGAGATTCGATTGGCCACCCCCAAATCTTAGTCTACAATTGGCCATTAACATGGTCTAAGGCAGGACCTTTCTTGATGCACTTGCAGCAGTTTGAAGTATCAGACGTCAGAAATGTAAGTGGCAAACACGCTTGCCTTTATTGGCCTACAGGCTACTGCTAACACGCAAAGATATCTATTTACCTATTGCATCTGCCAGTGCCTATTTATCTAATCACACGCTTAAGTCGCCGACATTTGATAGGTCATTAAGTGTTAACTGTAGGCTAGGCCTATACTTTTGTAAAAGTGTTTAATGGTAATAATGTCCTAATGTAATGTTAAGAAAACTTTTCATTTATGGTTCATCAAGCTTAGGCCTACTCACTAAACACTCGTTGCATCTAGGCTACAGGTAGCGATATTCTGATGACATGTATGACCATTCAACCAGTCAAGCATTTGTTGTAAAATATTGAAATTATTGGAAGTTTACATAGCTTAGGCTAAACTGTATGCTTATTTCGTCCCCAATACCTGTTTTATTCGTCCCGATCAGGAGGGATAAATGAAACATTGTGCACGTTCCACTTTTGCTTATAATAATTAAATAATTCCTGAACGCAGGGCTGGACATCTGGCATACTTTTTCCTTTTTTTTTATTGGCCGAGCCAGTCTTTATAAAGTTCATTTTCCATAGTAGCGCGTGACAACAAAATCATATGCCTGCGTTCTTTTCCCAGAGCTTTCTCTGTCTATGATCTGCAGCGTTTCTCAAATTATGAGCCTCCTCGACAAGTAGATTGCTGGTCTACGGAGCCATGAATTTAAATTACGCCCCACTTCTGTCTGTTAATTTGCGGCACAATTGAATGATATTATAGAACCGCGGACCGAAAGGTTTCCCCGATCAGGAAATACTCCTTAATTTGCAACTTTTTGTAGGCCTAACAGAGGTAGCCTAAATATCGTGCCTATGGCGATGTCCGCTTAAAGGAGAATTCCGGTGTGATATTGACCTAAAGTGTATTGAAACATGATACCGAGTGTGAACGTATGTCTCATAGCCCATCTCGACTTGTCCCCTGCACTCCAAAATCTGGCGCTAGTTAGCCGATGCTACCAACAACTTTTTCAGTAGTGGTGCTTCGGCATCGGGCTAGCCATGCAAATAAATCACTGTTTTACACCCATTTACGAGGCTCAATGTATCTCCACACTTCATTGGTAGACTTCCGAGGGCCCTGACATTTAAAACGAGACATTGAGAACTTTGAAAAAGCACTGGTAGTTTACTTACAAGACGATTTATACAGACAGTATCTTCACGAAGTTTTTAGTATTTTTAGTATTTAGTTAGAAATAAATGGCATCGTATTTTGTATCAAAATACTTTATAGGTTTGTAGTTTAAAAATACTGCCAAATACTTTTGGTAAAACCAATAACCTACTTTTGGTGATGTGATTATAAAAGTGAAAAACAATGAATGCAGCACTGGTGCTGACTTGTAATTTGCCCACAGTTGTTGTGATCAGAATATTGAGATTCAGGCAGATAAGTAACATGTAGGTTGCTCACACACTCATCCCAACCTCAAGTTTCTTGAGAACTTTAGTCATCCAATTCAAACACATGGAACCGGTTATGTGGCCCTGCAAAAAGTTGCCCCATGTGCAACGTTAACAATGTTTGCTCACATACACAATACACTCCTTCATACCAACTTCAAGTTTCTTGAGAACTTTACTGATCATTAATCATCCAATCGGAAGACATGGAACCGGTTATGTGGTTGCCCTGCAACAAGTTACCCCACGTGAAAATGTAATTAATAATTTGCCCACACTTGTTGTGATCATAATATTGAGATTTAGGAAGATGAAATTGCTCACATACACAATACACTCCTTCATACAACCCTCAAGTTTCTTGAGAACTTTAAAGAAAATAAACAAATAGACAAAAAAGCAGGTCAAATTATTTTAACAGCTACAAAAATAGATGCACATAGATATAAGTTATTGTGGGGGGGAAATGTATTGGATGAGTATATTTGTATATCTTCATTTAATAGAATAGAAATGGAATTATATTTTAATGTCCCCATGATGGAATTTGTTTTAGCACAGCATAGCCCAGGGATTGCTTGTATTCAAATACAAAGACATTTTATGTGAGAGTAAGGTATTTGTGTTCAATTTATGAGTATGGTGTTTTTGTCTGGTTTCCCTAATGTATTTGTGCTAATTTCACATCTTGAGCCTGTTTCTGTTTATCTGGTTGTTTTGCCTCATGCCACCCTTGAATTAATCAGTGCCTCACCAGTGCCACCCTTGTTAAAAATGTCTAGAATCGCCACTGCACCTCTGCCATCCAGGGCTCACCCTATTCACACAAAAATGTTCTTTATATGAAAATACACTGTCCCAGTTCCTTCCCTTATTCTGTCTGATGGGGCCTGACTTGGCTGGTAGCTGGCTTGTCTTGACAGAGGAGCTGGGCCACACTGGGTAGATATGATGGTAGCCACTCTCTCTGTGTGTATAGTATAGTAATGCTATAAGTGTTTAATTTCGCGCTGGATTTCGAAAAACAAAAGCGACCGAGTTATCACATGCTTAAGTTGCTACAGGCTTAAAGGTCCAGTATGTAGGAAATAATGGAAAATAAACTGTAACCATTCCAAAAATGATCATCATATGTTGTCAGAGAGTAAGGAAACACGATGAATTGAAGCAATGGCTTATTTGACAACATTACTCTAACCCGTAAAACCCCGTAAAACACATGAAAAAAAATGAATTACGGGGCGGAATCTCTTGGAATTTTCGTTTATGTTTTGAACGATTAATTCTAGAATAGCGTATTAATAATGGGCTAGCGCGTCCTCCTATTTGGGTTGCCAAATTAGCAAAGGCCAACTGTCAACAGCTGTCAGTTAGTCATGAACACCTACGAGAGGCAGGCAAATTTCCAAAATTAAAACAAGAAACAAATTAAGTGGACATCGGAGGAGCTTCCTGAGATGGTGACGTCTTTGTCAAATGAAGAATATCAAGTCTGACGCAGAGCTGGCCATATTTCTCCACAACAGGTAGCCTAGGCTATACTTCATCTGCATCGCTAACTTCAGCTAAATATGTTACGCTGGTTAGAGAGGTATTTTTTGTTTTCACTGTTTCCGTAATGTGTAGCTGGGTCATGGTTGGAGAAACGTTAAAGCAGCTGCAGGTCAACGTTAGCTAAGTCTTCATTACATCTGGCAACCCAGAAGAGGCTCGCGTCTGGTAGTCTTGAGAACGTTCACCAGTGTTTTGATTTTGGCCTACAGAACGTTCGGTAACAGTCCTACAAATCGCACCTTTAAGTTGCAGTAGATGTATGGGTAATGAGGTCATTTGACAACTTTGGGCAGTGAATGTAACCAAAAACGAACTGCAGTACCCGCGCTGCTTGGAACGTAATTGACAGTCTGAGCGAGCAGAAAAGGTTGTTAACCAATTCATAACAAGTAAATCGATATAACAACCGGTTCATTTCAGTTTCTTTTTTATACGGGGCTTCACGTATCGATGTAGCCGTATCTTACACGTTAAAAACGGATACCGATACGTATCGGTTAATCTTTACACCCCTATACACCACCATTATAAAGTTTGGGATACACTTTATACACTTTTGATAAAGAGGAGATTTAAAAGTAACCCTACACTTCTGAGCAGTAGTATGTCTGTGTGATATCATCATCATAGCACTTGCCTTCTTGCTTACACCACCTATCATCCCCCATCTGACATGCAGTACCAGCCACTGGCTCCAGCCTGGGACTGCTGGATGGCACCTAAAAAAATAAAACAGCAATTGCCATACATTTTGTTATTGTTGATTAAGATAAAAATCATAGCATTAAAAAAATAAGTAAGGTAAGTTAATCAGGTGTATAAAACAGAAATTGTAATTACCTTTTGAAGGCACCCTGCCACCATCACCAACTATGTTAATTCTTGATATCAGTTTATTTGTGAGGGCTCTGTCAATAAAAGATAGGATTTAATACAAATTATGCATGCTGTACAATAACTTGAGTTGCTGTACAATTATTGAAATAATGATCAGTCAATGATCATTATTTGAAATAATGATCAGTTTGGCAGATATTTAGAACACTGCTCACATTACCACCAACACAATGGTAAACAAATTGCTAAATTGCAAAATCCAAGACTATTTTAAGTAGCTGCAATAATCATGATTAGTTTCTGTATTTGCATTACATAGCACATATGTCAAACAAATTAGAGCATGCACAATAACATACCCCATAGCCCTCACCATGTAGCAAAAAAATACAATACAATACATTCAAAACACAAACACTTACACCACGTTGAAGGCAGCAGCGATGAATACCAGACATCATCAAGTAGCAGGTAGTACCATCAGGACAGACCGACTTTGACCTGGACAGTTGAAGGAGCCCTCTATACAGTCATAACAACAAACACACATGAAAAGAGGGGATAAACTAACCACAGTTACAGACACAAATACATGCTCACATATTATAATGTTATATGCGATTATACGTGTGTGTGTGTGTATACTTAAAACAAGGGGCAAATAAGGGCTATGAACAGGGCCGTTTCAAGGAATTTGGGGGCCCCAAGCAAAATGGACATGGCCCCTCCCCCCCCACCGCACGCAAAGCCTACAGCATAGCCATACAGTTTAAGTTCACCCACACTTTATATAAATAAAAAATGTTGACAGTGCAAATACTGCTGTTGCATATACTGTGCATTAGTTTTGAACATTTTGAAACACCACCGTACCATAAAATCCAATGTCAGCTTCTTCCTCATGAATGCACGATGAAGTTGATGGTGTACCTGGGAAAATAATTGAAAAAAAAATCTGAAATTACCTGTGAAGTACGTTTGACCATTTCACTGTTAGCATATTGGAAAAGGTCATTAACAGCTCAGCTCAGTGAGAGAAATTCACTCTACCTTCATCAGTGGAGGTATCCTTAGGAAGAGCCTGAGGGCTGAGAAATTTAAAGGACAAGTTCTGTTTTCAGATAGTTTATGATTAAATAGAACGTTTAAGATTGAAATTTGGACACATGCTGCTGTCCTGAGAATTTTCGGTTTCTGTGGTAGCGCCCCCCCCCCCCCCATAACGCTGCATAGGTGCACTGGAACAATCCTTCATAAAACACATTAAACTTTAGTTTGAGCTTGAATAATAGACACTCCAGACCAGTTGGTAGCGATAATGCACCTTACACCGTCTTGCAAATTACAAGCAAACCACTGGCATTTCATTGAATACACAGAAGAAGCAGAAGATCGCTGTCTTGAAGCATTTTGCAACAGACAGCTAAAAATGAGGCGATTTTGTGCAGTTCCGAATTGCGGGAAAATTCATAGCAAAAAAAGTTGTCACAGACTTCCTTTCAACGATCCAGAAAGGCTAAAGTTGTGGCTGGAATTTCTGGAGTTGGATGTGAGCACACCTGTTGAGAATCTGCAGAAAACTGATCACTGTGTCTCTGCGGTCTGCATTTTTACATGAATAATTTGGCTACATGATTTTGTACGTTTACTATTTTTTTGGCTGTGGAACTTTCATGATGAAAACGTAATGATTCACGTAGGCTATCATTCACATTGTGCAAGTTCCAAGGTATTTTAGCATTAGCCATGGTTGGACGTGACAATAATTTGGATAGCGTAGTAGCCTACGATACCGCGACTGCATAAGACTACAGAAAGAATACAAACAACTCCATATCCGTTTCCGGCAGCGGAGTAATACCGTACCTCACAGCACATCCAATACAAGTCAATGGAGTTGGACAAAAACTACGATAAAACCTGTTGGAAAGAATCTTTTGCAGCGATTTTTGTGTGAGCATATCAGTAAACACCCCTGACCACTCGGTCAGTTTCACGTCTTTGTAAACGAAAGTTTAATGTGTTTTAGGAAGGATTGTTCCAGTGCACCTATGCAGCGTTGTGGAGGAGGGGGGCCGCTACCACAGAAACCGAAAATTCTCAGGACAGCAGCATGTGTCCAAATTTCAATCTTAAACGTTCTATTTAATCATAAACTATCTGAAAACAGGTCTTTAAGTGTAAAATACCGAACTTGTCCTTTAAGCAAAGCACTTTGAGGGAGAAAGAAAAGATATGTTAGCATTTCCATATTTTGATATTTAGAAGGGATGCAGCTGCTTTCTACCCTGGAAATCCAGAGTTCTCGCGAGAGCACAATGGAATTGTCTCTGCGAGACACTCTGGCAAAGAGCAATGATGCATGTTACTTTTTCCCCAACATTCCGGGGAACCAGCTAAACTGATGAAGATAGCGCTGCAATGTTGGAGGACAGTACACATTGGTCGTAGTGTTATCCGATTGCGTCGAAGTCCGAAATCATTCAGTGTAAACATGGTCTAGTGTTATCCAATTGCGTGCAGTGACATTTTTAAATGCATGCTTGTTGCCGCCCCTCGAGTTGGGCCATTACATTGCTCTTTGCCAGACCCTTAATCTTTCTAGATTATCAGGGTCTGGATTTTCCAGGCTAGCTGCTTTCACAACTACCAATGCTTACTGTCTTGAATTTCCCCTTGAGGATCAATAAAGTATCTATCTATCTATCTATCTATCTACTGTAAAAACATCCCAAGCTAATGTTATACATTGACCTAGGCCTACTTGTAGCTTAATATAGCATTTAAGCATTCTGCTGTTTGAGAATTGAGAAGACAGACGCACCTGGGGCCTCATGTACAAAGACTTGCGTGGATTTCATACTAAAACATTGCGTACGAGCAAACCTGAAAAGTAGCGTACGCACAAAAAAATCCTGATGTATGAAACTGTGCGTACGCAGCATTCCACGCAGCTTTTCTTTGTACATCACAATTAACGTGAAATTAAGCGTACATGCACGAGCATTACACTCCACCCTCTCTCACACTCTTTTTAATATGCTAACTAGAAGGACATTCGAGAGTGCAGACCTCTGCGAAGACAAAATGGCCTATCCCGCAATATTAATAACAATGAAAACTCATCTGTGAATCCATTCATACTCAAACCTGTTGCAATTTGCAAAGTTTAATAATTGAAATCATCAAATGAATAAAAAAGTTGATTTCCAGCGAATACGAGGTAGAAGTGCTTATCTGACGAAATGGCAAGAATCTTATGTCTTTATCATCTGTAATTAATTAATAACAAAACAAAAACAGTAGTGGCTGAGACCGTGGCAGAATTATTGGTCAGTCTGCAAGTAGGTGACAGGGTTCGCATAACTGGGTTGAATGCATTTGGACCATGACAACATAACTGCATTTATTAAAAAATCATTAAATAAATCGTGTCCAAGTACCACGCATCGTGCACCCGAATGGAATGAACTCAGTTGATCCAGGCCACCTCGCCACAACATTACGATTTCTGGATCATATCCCTATATTTGCACACAAGTGTGACAATAATGCAAATGCTTACTCAAGGAAAGTCAAAGTAGCCATGCAGTCAATCAGGGAAATATCTTATATTCGCACTTATTAGTCAGCCTTTCTATTCACATGCATGATCCTGTCCCATATGTATTTCTTTTAAAATGAAAACTATCGGAGATATGAAGGGAAAACACTCGGCAAATGTTAAGGCATGGGCAAATGCGTGAAGCCGACCCCATTTATCACAGGTTTTGTGGAAAGCTCTTCAGAATCTGAAATGTTTGATAACGAGTCATCAACAATCGCGTAACCAAATATCGGGGCTGTGTAGGCTATGTTTCACATTCCCTTTTAATTCTTATCCTCTAATAAGTCTACAGTTGTCATCATAGATAGGTTGTTGCATAACTTAGTAGAATTTGCGCATGTTGCATGTCCAAATTTAGAAACATAGGCCTATTTTCGAAGTGTTATCATTTTTAATAACCCACGTTTCACAATATACTGTGCAAATAAAGGTCTAGACTCGCGATCATATAATGGTGTTGCGCTGCATTGCCTCTAAGTGTCGCCAACTGACGATACACATTAGAAATGTGCGTACGCCAGACATGAAGTTTGCGTGGAGGACCGCACATTCTCACGTTCAAGTCAGTCTTCGTACATCCGGACGTGAGCGTGAGAAATGGCGTACGCAGCATTTTTGTGCGTACGCAAGCTTTGTACATGAGGCCCCTGGTGCTTAAAGACAGTAAACAGCTGGCGTGCATGAATACTGCTAGACATGAATGTTTCAGTCTGCTTTGATGCACGGAATTTATCGTGTGGTTTTCCTAACCCCCATTTGGTAAATAGATTATCACGGTCGAATAGTTAGTATAGCAGAGAAGCTATGCCACTTTCATCAAAACCTATTACAAAGCTATAGCAATGTTATGTCATTAAATACAATAAACAGTGACTCTGGAACAGATCTGCGTCTTCCTTATCCCGTTAATAAGCATATTACAGTATGTAACCATATTCCGTCCGTTCGAAAAAAAAAAAGTTGCACTGACTTTTTAGCGCACGTGGAACACTTAATTATAAAAAAATTTACACGCACATGTTGAATGAAATTTGACTTGTGCTGCAAATCAATATACAACTAGATGTACCGCAGAGCGGTACAAAATACGACCGCAGCCCAGTCCAGCACATTTTTTCCACAAAAATAAATCACGCTGAAAGGCCTATATGATTCTAACTGTCTCACTAAATTGCATTATCCACACTCAATTCTCACTGGTATCTGCTAGACAACAAGTACCAAAACATGGTTAGTTCATAGATTTCACATGTAAAATTCATTTTATACAACCCCATCCCCCATCTTGCCTGTTCATAATTCTGAGAAATTCTTGAATTGTGTGCATGTGTGCGTGTACACGTGTATGTTTATGTGTGTGGGTGTGTGTGTGTGTGTGTGCGTGCTTGTGTGTTTGCCTGCGTATGTGTGTTTGTGCATGTGCATGCATGCGTACATATGTCTACTGTGTGAGTATGTGTCATACGTATGATTACTGTGAATGTATGTGTGTGCGTGTGTATCTGTTTATGCACATGTGTGCACATGGAATGGGTTAACATGACCCCTGGCAAACATACGGAAAAAATTGGTCATCCTAGGCCCTACGGTTCTCAAGATATTCACAGAAAACTGTGTCTGCCCTACCCTCCTTTCGGGGGGTCCATTACAGCGGGGGGGCCACAGATCAAAACGAAAAACGATGGTTCCATGCTATCCATGTGGGGTTACATGCCCACCAAATTTAGTGTACCCCGGTCTTTCAGTGTCCCGGGAATCCTTGTTGGTGTAGGGTCACTAAATGTAGACATAAATTATTTTATTGTAAGGCCCCCCATGAACAAAAGTTCACAAAACTTGGCATGCATTCGGAGGGTGTCATAATGATCTTACACTTTCAATTTCGTGCAGTTTTGACCATGTCAGCCAGAGATATTGTGATGAAAACACCTAATTTTTTGCTTTTTAATTTTTAACTAGGTGGCGCTATACATGAAATAAGTGGTAATGGGATGGGTTGACATTCCCCCTTAAGACCAACATACAAAAAAAAGGTGGACCTCCTAGGCCCTACGGTTCTCGAGATATTCACAGAAAACTGTCTCCGGCCACCTACAGGCCAGTTGGTGTATAGTAATGTAACCCCTTCTTAACGGGTGTGTGCACAGGCACTAGTTACAATACATAAAACAATTAATTAAATGGCGCAAACAGGATCCTGAAGGTCTCAGCGGTGGAATGGTGAGCAGGCTGAGATTCCTGAATACCAGTAGGCTAACAATTACAGACAATAAATTAAATTAAATAGCGCGGTGCCTCCACTGCAAATACTACACTTACCGTATAGCTCGTGTATAGTGTATTCCTACAGAATTTAATGGTTATGGTTATGGATTTAGCAGACGCCTTTGTCCAAAGCGACACATAAATACAAAACAACATAATAATATTTACAAATGAACAGGGAACAGATTAAAATGTAGGTCAAATATAGTAAGGAGAATAGTTATAGTACACAATAATATCAATTCAAGCAATAGCCTAATAAAAAGCAATGTAAAAAAGGGGAAAGGCAATAATAAAACAATAATGTCAATTCAATCAATAATATAAAAACAATGACATGCTAAGACTACATTAAGGAGAATATCAATAATAAACAATAATGTCAAATTAATTAACAGCCCAATTAAAATAAAACAACATTATATAAACCATAACACATAAGCGCTTAAACAACTAAGTATATGTTGAATAGGAATGTCTTTAGACCCCTCTTAAACGACCCAAAACTACCACAGGAACGGAGAGCACTGGGCAGTTCATTCCACCAACATGGAACCACTGAAGAAAAGAGTCTGGAATTAGACCCAGTTTTCATGACTGGTCGACACAACATACGCTCACCAGAAGACCGCAGTGGGCGGTTGGGGATGTAAGGCTTGATTATTGAATTAAAATAACTAGGAGCAGATCTAGTTAGTGTCCTATAGGCCAAAGTGAGAGATTTAAATTTAATTCTGGCTACTATAGGGAGCCAATGGAGAGTAACTAGGAGAGGAGTTACATGTGTCCTCTTTGGCTGATTGAAGACCAGGCGTGCTCCAGCATTTTGAATCAGCTGTAATGATCTTGTTACACAAGCGGGTAAGCCAGCTAATAGTGAATTACAATAGTCCAGCTTAGAGATGACCATGGCCTGAACAAGAAGTTGTGTGGAATCTTGTGTCAGATAAGGTCTGATCTTCCTAATGTTGTAAAGCATAAACCGATATGATTTTGCAATAGAAGCTATATGCTCAGAGAAGTTAAGTCGGTCATCAATTACAACGCCCAAGTTTCGTGCCGATCTAGTTGGGGTCAGTGAAGTTGAGTCAAGCTGGATGTTAATCTGTTGGGGAATAGCTGTTTTAGCTGGAAACACCAAAAACTCTGTTTTTGAGAGATTAAGCTGAATGTGCCGATCTTTCATCCAGGCTGAAATATCCTTAAGGCATGCAGAAATCCGGTGGGAAACACTAGAGTCATCAGGTGGGAAAGACAGGTAAAGTTGAGTGTCGTCTGCATAACAGTGATAGTCAAATCCATGGGAGCGAATGGTATCACCTAAGGAAGTGGTGTAAATAGAGAAAAGCAAGGGTCCTAATACTGATCCCTGAGGCACACCTGTGGTGAGGTCATGAGACTTAGATACCTGTCCCTGCCAAGACACGTTGAAAGAACGCCCTTTAAGGTAAGATTCAAACCAGTCAAGAGCTTTTCCAGAAATTCCCAGTTCAGATAGTATAGATAGGAGAATGTCATGGTTAACAGTATCAAAGGCTGCAGATAAATCTAGTAGAATTAATACTGATGACTGAGCAGAGGACTTAGCTACTCTCAATGCTTCAGTCACAGACAGAAGAGCAGTTTCAGTAGAATGACCACTCTTGAAACCAGACTGCATAGGGTCTAGTAGATTATTCTGATGAAGAAAGTCACAAACTTGCTTGAAGACCACTTTCTCCAAAACCTTTGACAAGAAAGGAAGAAGGGAGACAGGTCAGTAGTTCTTCACCTCAGTTGGATTAAGTGTACTTTTCTTTAGCAGAGGTGTAACCCTAGCCTGTTTAAAAGAATAAGGAACTATTCCAGAACTGAGTGAAGCATTAAATACATGTGTGACTGCTGGTAGAACAGCGGGTGAGATAGACTGTAGAAGAGTGGACGGGACAGGATCTAATGGGCATGTTGTTGGACGACATCGCTGAAGCAATTGAGAGACTGCTTCCTCATCAAGAGGAGAGAAAGAGTCAAATGATGCGGTCATACTAACACAAGGCAAAGCCCTCCTTATAGGAGCATCAAACTGAGCACTTATTTTAGCAACTTTTTCAGTGAAAAATGTTGCAAAGTCATTTGCTGACAGTGAAGTAGTTGATGGTGGTGGTGGAGGATTGAGAAGAGATTTGAAAGTAGAAAAAAGTTTTCTACTGTCAGTGGCGCTCTCAATCTTGCTTTGATAGAATGCCTAGAATTTAAATAATCAATGTGAAAATAATAATCAGACTAGTGGTGAATGCAGTTAAAGGGGATTGCCAATACACCCTGGAAATAATGAAATATAATAATCAAACATTTATTTAGTAAATAGCTTCAATAAGAAATAAAAGTGATAGCAGCTAGCACAGAACCCTGACCAGCAGACTTGCGAGTGAACAATTCACTCTGAAGGGAACCTAACTTAGCTGCTACAGCTTAACATTAAAGCTAAGTTAGCTAACAGTTACCAGTATGAAAGACAACCAACAATACAATATACACAGACAATAATTCACCGTGTAAACAGTAACATTAACACAGAGAAAACAATCATGTTTGAGACAATATACAATGAGCAGATATCACCCTCAAGCGCTTTCTGTTGGAGCTCGTTGGTGCACTGAAGTCAGCTCTATGAGCTGAAGGCAGGGTAGCAACCGCTACAATGCCCGTCCGACTCGCCGGTCGCTCGGCGATCCGAGTGTGTGTGTGTCAGTGTAAGTGTACTCACGAACGAACAGTTTCACTCCACTCAGCCAAACCGACGACCGTTGTCCAGGCGCAGACGGGAGGCAAGCAGCTGCCTTGAGCTAGCCAACGTAGCAGCGACACCAGCAGTAGCAGGGCGGTTTGTCCTCCGGTGGGCTCAGCACCAGCGGAGAAGCAGTCGTCCTGAGGGAGGTATAGCTCCGGTGGGCCCAGCACCGGAGGTAACAGTCGTCCTTCAGAGGGTCGGGTAGCTCCGGTGGGTCCAGCACCGGAGGTATAAACGAGTTCGTCTCTGAAGAAAAACTGCAACAAGAGCTAGAGTAGCTAGTAGCTAACGACCTGTAGCACTAGCAAAACAGTAAGCTCAAGTTGAACAACAACCCGACGAGAGACACGAAGCCAGTCCACTCCAAACTGATCACAATGAACGTGACCCACTCGCACAGTTCACCGTTCGTGGGCCGGGGTACATAAAAGCACCTCTAAGTCTCCACGAACCAGCACTGACAGGCGGAGCAGGAGAAACAGTGACCTCTTTACTCCAGGCAGACTGGAACTCACGAGCCTTCTCCTCACTGAGGTGATGGAACCTTCAGTTTCACCGCAATTTCACGGGCATAAACAAATAACAGATAATGATTGGCTGCTTAAACAATTCAAATAAAAGCAAAACAAACAAAGACAGTTGATTGGTGCACATGTATAGAATGTTGGAAATAACAGAAACAAGTAAATTACAAAGCATTCTGGTACATGGAGTAAATTCATACAGAAACAAAAGGCATATTAAGCATACTGAAAAACATCAATTTTACAGGTGCTTACAGTAACATAAATTCATTTATTGTGTGGCCCCCCATGAACGGAATTCCACGAAACTTGGTGTGCATTCAGAGGGTGTCATAATGATCCTACACTTCCAATTTTGTGCAGTTTTGACTATGTTAGGTCACAGATACCTGAGAACACCTCATTTTTACTTTTTTGTGTTTAACTAGGTGGCGCTATACATGAAATGAGTGGTTATGGAATGGGTTGACATGGCCCCTTGAGATCAACATACAAAAAAAAGTCCTCCTAAACCTTACGGTTCTCGAGATATTCACAGAAAACTGTGTCTGCCCTACCCTCCTTTCGGGGGTGCAGTCCAGCGGGGGGTGGGGGTGGGGGGGGGCTACAGATCAAAACGAAAAACGATGGTTCCATGCTATCCATATGGGGTTACATGCCCACCAAGTTTCGACATTCGTCTAATGTCTTTCAGTGTCCCGGGAATCCTTGACCGAAATTTGGACATGCGAAAAAAAATAAATAATAATCTGACTAAACCTATATGACCTTCGCTTCGCTGCGCGGCGGTCATAATTAAGACAATAAAGAGACCAAAATGTGTTAATTTATGTTGCCTAACAAAACCTAAACAACAGAAAACGTTCGTCTTAACACATAGATTTGCAATTGCAAACTCTACCGAAATTATTTGTAGCCTATGTGCTCGTCCTCACGTTATCTGTCATTGACTTGGGCTACAGCGTAAAACCAGAGAGGGTTCCGCTGCGTTCCGGTCGGTGCTTTTGATTGTTTCAGTCTAGCCCACGACTGATTAAAGTGTAGACAGCATAGAAGAAAGCGCATCCAGGATTGTTGTCATTTGTTTCCTCGACCGATTTCGTCCTATACGAGAAAATCTTCAGGGGTCTCAAAGCACACAATCTGCAAGCCATCTTACAATGAAACTTTTTTTTTTTTTTTTCTCTCACACCGTCTGATTATTGAACACATAGTCTGCATTCCTGTCGACATCACAAGTTGTATAATATTGTTCTGAACATCTCACAAGTTAGCCTACTCGTTGCAGGATCTCCAAGTAAAGCGAATCACCAAAGATCCTGTTTTTACGCGCAGTGTCAATCGATGTTTGATAAGCTAATATCAGTGTACTTCATGGAGTTTTGCTCATCAGCAGTTGCTACTGCATAATATGTTGTCAACTTAGACTCAGCACTCGATTGACGTGTGTGTGCTGTTACGTATCAGGTCTATAAGCCGTGCGCCAAGGAGAAGTGCTCATTCACGTCGCTGGAGCTGCCATGCTTTCCGTCGTTATAGTGTTCTATCGGCTGGCCTGGCGCTCTCGGGGCTGAGAGGCAGACGGGTAACACGCGGGAGGAGCTTTAAGTAGGCTATTTTGACCGGTAGCTTTCGCTTACGGCCATACCACGCTGAACACGCCCGATCTCGTCCGATCTCGGAAGCTAAGCAGCGTCGGGCCTGGTTAGTACTTGGATGGGAGACCGCCTGGGAATACCAGGTGCCGTAAGCTTTTCCCAACTTCAGCCAGTGCAACCGTTTCTTTTTATTTATTTTTTTTAGACTGTCTTTCTGTGCGTGCCTGCTCCGTTCACCTTTGGCTGCCCGGCGATTTTTCTACCCCTTGACTGTTTGCTTCCTGTGTTTGCAAAAACATAAAATAAATAAACAAGTCAAAATGCATACGTATTTTCTAAAACAATGTATAAGCGAGCAACCGGTTGGGGGGGGAAAAAGGACGAGTTGACTGTCAACAGCTGGCTTGGCGTTCTCGGGGCTGAGAGGCAGGCGGGTAACACGCGTGTGACTCCTAGCCGGGTTGAAGGGGCTTTAAGTAGGCTACTTTGACCGGTAACTCTCGCTTACGGCCATACCACGCTGAACACGCCCGATCTCGTCCGATCTCGGAAGCTAAGCAGCGTCGGGCCTGGTTAGTACTTGGATGGGAGACCGCCTGGGAATACCAGGTGCCGTAAGCTTTTCTCACCTTCAGCCAGTGCAACTGATTTTTTTTAGGCCGTCTGACTGTGCGTGCCTGCTCCCTACCTTCCTTCACACATTTGGTCGCCCAGCGCTTTTTCTACCCCCTTGACTTTTTGCTTCCTCCGTTTGAAAAAAACAAAGTTCCCGGTTTTGCGCGCAGTGTGAATTGATATTTGATAAGCTGATATCAGTGTACTTCATGGAGGTTTGCTTGACAACAGTTGCTACTGCATAATGTCTTGTCAATTTAGACGCAGCATTCGATTGACGTGCGTCTCCTATTACGTATCAGGCCTATATATAAGCCGTGCGCCAAGGAGAAGTGCTCATTCGCGTCTCCGTCGCTGGGGGGAGCGCCGCGCTTTCAGTCGTTAGTGTTATATTTCTGGACATGTATGGATCATTGTCCACCAGTGACCCTATTTCATAAGGCGAGAACTACAGTTGGAGCAGGTAATTGTGTCTTTTTCCGTCCAGTAGTTAAAGCAAATTGGACCCGTGAAACGCCTGTCTTGCTGTAGCCTAGTATCTAGCGTTCACCACACACGAGCGAGCTGTATGCGCCTTCCTAACTGGCCAGACAGACCTAACTCGGAGCCTCCGCATCCCGTCGGCTAAGTGTAACTTGTTTATATGGAGAGGCTTTCTGAAATGAAGCTGATATTTCATGAATTGTAAATTAGGGCCGTTCTCTCCAGCGAAACGTCGCCCAAATGTTTTCACTCTGCTTAAAAGCAGCACTTTTGTTTTTTTGTTTTTACTTTGTGCTTTGTGTTTCATCTTTTTTTTTCCCTTTTTAAAAAAAAAAAAAAAAAAAAAGCTTTTTACTCTAATGATATTTTCTAACATCTATTTTAGTTAAGCTTACTTGTGGTAGTTTCACTTGGTGTACACCAAGTGGTTTTTGCCATGCTGTGTCACCTTTAGAATCTGTTGAGAATCTAAACAAATCTGGCGTCTTAATCAGAGATCATTTTTCCCGACCTGAAAAAAATACCTGTATATGAGAGCTTTATGTTAACTCATGTTATCTTGTAGCCTATTTCTTCACATTATTTTACATTCGACTGCTGATATTTACAGGGTCTTCCTGATTCACTGCACTGGTTTTACTAGGCTATTGTATCTATCTCCTTACCATCCTCTGAATTCTCGTCTTTACTTTATTCTAAATATCTGATGTTTTATTTATCGGTTTGTTTATTTGTATTTTTTTTTTTTTTTTTATTATTTTCCTTTTTCTCCATTATTGTGTTAAATGCTCCAAACGTAAAGCACTTTGAGATGCATTCTGTGTATGAAAGGTACTATGTAAATAAAACGTATATTATACCTAATACAAGTTGAACTGTGAGTAAAGTATACGTGCCGTTGGTCAAACAAATGCTTCTTTCAATACCAATGGCTTGTAGGAAAAACTAAGAAGAGTTATTGTAAATGTTACAAAGTTTGAATAGGCTTTTCTTGTATTCTTCAGTTTACATTTTTTTTTTTTTGTGAAGCTTAATGCTTGTTTTCATCGGGAAAGTTTAGATTGTTGTTGAGCAGCAACTGTGTGCTTGGTTTTCCATGTCCCTGTAGTTTTCACCTTCTAGTAGAATTCTTGTCTTGCTGTGTTCAATCCCCTCCGTTATGTTTTGAAGAAGATGAAAATGGGTGCCTGTAAATCCACTGTATATCCGACGTAGGCTACAAGCCCGCGGTGTAATGTCAGGCAGCGGTTCGCCCAAGAGCTGCAAAGGGATGATGCTGTCCAATGTCCTGGCCCACTCTTTAGGTTCCGCTGCGTTCCGGTCGGTGCTTTTGATTGTTTCAGTCTAGCCCACGACTGATTAAAGTGTAGACAGCATAGAAGAAAGCGCATCCAGGATTGTTGTCATTTGTTTCCTCGACCGATTTCGTCCTATACGAGAAAATCTTCAGGGGTCTCAAAGCACACAATCTGCAAGCCATCTTACAATGAAACTTTTTTTTTTTTTTTTCTCTCACACCGTCTGATTATTGAACACATAGTCTGCATTCCTGTCGACATCACAAGTTGTATAATATTGTTCTGAACATCTCACAAGTTAGCCTACTCGTTGCAGGATCTCCAAGTAAAGCGAATCACCAAAGATCCTGTTTTTACGCGCAGTGTCAATCGATGTTTGATAAGCTAATATCAGTGTACTTCATGGAGTTTTGCTCATCAGCAGTTGCTACTGCATAATATGTTGTCAACTTAGACTCAGCACTCGATTGACGTGTGTGTGCTGTTACGTATCAGGTCTATAAGCCGTGCGCCAAGGAGAAGTGCTCATTCACGTCGCTGGAGCTGCCATGCTTTCCGTCGTTATAGTGTTCTATCGGCTGGCCTGGCGCTCTCGGGGCTGAGAGGCAGACGGGTAACACGCGGGAGGAGCTTTAAGTAGGCTATTTTGACCGGTAGCTTTCGCTTACGGCCATACCACGCTGAACACGCCCGATCTCGTCCGATCTCGGAAGCTAAGCAGCGTCGGGCCTGGTTAGTACTTGGATGGGAGACCGCCTGGGAATACCAGGTGCCGTAAGCTTTTCCCAACTTCAGCCAGTGCAACCGTTTCTTTTTATTTATTTTTTTTAGACTGTCTTTCTGTGCGTGCCTGCTCCGTTCACCTTTGGCTGCCCGGCGATTTTTCTACCCCTTGACTGTTTGCTTCCTGTGTTTGCAAAAACATAAAATAAATAAACAAGTCAAAATGCATACGTATTTTCTAAAACAATGTATAAGCGAGCAACCGGTTGGGGGGGGAAAAAGGACGAGTTGACTGTCAACAGCTGGCTTGGCGTTCTCGGGGCTGAGAGGCAGGCGGGTAACACGCGTGTGACTCCTAGCCGGGTTGAAGGGGCTTTAAGTAGGCTACTTTGACCGGTAACTCTCGCTTACGGCCATACCACGCTGAACACGCCCGATCTCGTCCGATCTCGGAAGCTAAGCAGCGTCGGGCCTGGTTAGTACTTGGATGGGAGACCGCCTGGGAATACCAGGTGCCGTAAGCTTTTCTCACCTTCAGCCAGTGCAACTGATTTTTTTTAGGCCGTCTGACTGTGCGTGCCTGCTCCCTACCTTCCTTCACACATTTGGTCGCCCAGCGCTTTTTCTACCCCCTTGACTTTTTGCTTCCTCCGTTTGAAAAAAACAAAGTTCCCGGTTTTGCGCGCAGTGTGAATTGATATTTGATAAGCTGATATCAGTGTACTTCATGGAGGTTTGCTTGACAACAGTTGCTACTGCATAATGTCTTGTCAATTTAGACGCAGCATTCGATTGACGTGCGTCTCCTATTACGTATCAGGCCTATATATAAGCCGTGCGCCAAGGAGAAGTGCTCATTCGCGTCTCCGTCGCTGGGGGGAGCGCCGCGCTTTCAGTCGTTAGTGTTATATTTCTGGACATGTATGGATCATTGTCCACCAGTGACCCTATTTCATAAGGCGAGAACTACAGTTGGAGCAGGTAATTGTGTCTTTTTCCGTCCAGTAGTTAAAGCAAATTGGACCCGTGAAACGCCTGTCTTGCTGTAGCCTAGTATCTAGCGTTCACCACACACGAGCGAGCTGTATGCGCCTTCCTAACTGGCCAGACAGACCTAACTCGGAGCCTCCGCATCCCGTCGGCTAAGTGTAACTTGTTTATATGGAGAGGCTTTCTGAAATGAAGCTGATATTTCATGAATTGTAAATTAGGGCCGTTCTCTCCAGCGAAACGTCGCCCAAATGTTTTCACTCTGCTTAAAAGCAGCACTTTTGTTTTTTTGTTTTTACTTTGTGCTTTGTGTTTCATCTTTTTTTTTCCCTTTTTAAAAAAAAAAAAAAAAAAAAAGCTTTTTACTCTAATGATATTTTCTAACATCTATTTTAGTTAAGCTTACTTGTGGTAGTTTCACTTGGTGTACACCAAGTGGTTTTTGCCATGCTGTGTCACCTTTAGAATCTGTTGAGAATCTAAACAAATCTGGCGTCTTAATCAGAGATCATTTTTCCCGACCTGAAAAAAATACCTGTATATGAGAGCTTTATGTTAACTCATGTTATCTTGTAGCCTATTTCTTCACATTATTTTACATTCGACTGCTGATATTTACAGGGTCTTCCTGATTCACTGCACTGGTTTTACTAGGCTATTGTATCTATCTCCTTACCATCCTCTGAATTCTCGTCTTTACTTTATTCTAAATATCTGATGTTTTATTTATCGGTTTGTTTATTTGTATTTTTTTTTTTTTTTTTATTATTTTCCTTTTTCTCCATTATTGTGTTAAATGCTCCAAACGTAAAGCACTTTGAGATGCATTCTGTGTATGAAAGGTACTATGTAAATAAAACGTATATTATACCTAATACAAGTTGAACTGTGAGTAAAGTATACGTGCCGTTGGTCAAACAAATGCTTCTTTCAATACCAATGGCTTGTAGGAAAAACTAAGAAGAGTTATTGTAAATGTTACAAAGTTTGAATAGGCTTTTCTTGTATTCTTCAGTTTACATTTTTTTTTTTTTGTGAAGCTTAATGCTTGTTTTCATCGGGAAAGTTTAGATTGTTGTTGAGCAGCAACTGTGTGCTTGGTTTTCCATGTCCCTGTAGTTTTCACCTTCTAGTAGAATTCTTGTCTTGCTGTGTTCAATCCCCTCCGTTATGTTTTGAAGAAGATGAAAATGGGTGCCTGTAAATCCACTGTATATCCGACGTAGGCTACAAGCCCGCGGTGTAATGTCAGGCAGCGGTTCGCCCAAGAGCTGCAAAGGGATGATGCTGTCCAATGTCCTGGCCCACTCTTTAGGTTCCGCTGCGTTCCGGTCGGTGCTTTTGATTGTTTCAGTCTAGCCCACGACTGATTAAAGTGTAGACAGCATAGAAGAAAGCGCATCCAGGATTGTTGTCATTTGTTTCCTCGACCGATTTCGTCCTATACGAGAAAATCTTCAGGGGTCTCAAAGCACACAATCTGCAAGCCATCTTACAATGAAACTTTTTTTTTTTTTTTTCTCTCACACCGTCTGATTATTGAACACATAGTCTGCATTCCTGTCGACATCACAAGTTGTATAATATTGTTCTGAACATCTCACAAGTTAGCCTACTCGTTGCAGGATCTCCAAGTAAAGCGAATCACCAAAGATCCTGTTTTTACGCGCAGTGTCAATCGATGTTTGATAAGCTAATATCAGTGTACTTCATGGAGTTTTGCTCATCAGCAGTTGCTACTGCATAATATGTTGTCAACTTAGACTCAGCACTCGATTGACGTGTGTGTGCTGTTACGTATCAGGTCTATAAGCCGTGCGCCAAGGAGAAGTGCTCATTCACGTCGCTGGAGCTGCCATGCTTTCCGTCGTTATAGTGTTCTATCGGCTGGCCTGGCGCTCTCGGGGCTGAGAGGCAGACGGGTAACACGCGGGAGGAGCTTTAAGTAGGCTATTTTGACCGGTAGCTTTCGCTTACGGCCATACCACGCTGAACACGCCCGATCTCGTCCGATCTCGGAAGCTAAGCAGCGTCGGGCCTGGTTAGTACTTGGATGGGAGACCGCCTGGGAATACCAGGTGCCGTAAGCTTTTCCCAACTTCAGCCAGTGCAACCGTTTCTTTTTATTTATTTTTTTTAGACTGTCTTTCTGTGCGTGCCTGCTCCGTTCACCTTTGGCTGCCCGGCGATTTTTCTACCCCTTGACTGTTTGCTTCCTGTGTTTGCAAAAACATAAAATAAATAAACAAGTCAAAATGCATACGTATTTTCTAAAACAATGTATAAGCGAGCAACCGGTTGGGGGGGGGAAAAGGACGAGTTGACTGTCAACAGCTGGCTTGGCGTTCTCGGGGCTGAGAGGCAGGCGGGTAACACGCGTGTGACTCCTAGCCGGGTTGAAGGGGCTTTAAGTAGGCTACTTTGACCGGTAACTCTCGCTTACGGCCATACCACGCTGAACACGCCCGATCTCGTCCGATCTCGGAAGCTAAGCAGCGTCGGGCCTGGTTAGTACTTGGATGGGAGACCGCCTGGGAATACCAGGTGCCGTAAGCTTTTCTCACCTTCAGCCAGTGCAACTGATTTTTTTTAGGCCGTCTGACTGTGCGTGCCTGCTCCCTACCTTCCTTCACACATTTGGTCGCCCAGCGCTTTTTCTACCCCCTTGACTTTTTGCTTCCTCCGTTTGAAAAAAACAAAGTTCCCGGTTTTGCGCGCAGTGTGAATTGATATTTGATAAGCTGATATCAGTGTACTTCATGGAGGTTTGCTTGACAACAGTTGCTACTGCATAATGTCTTGTCAATTTAGACGCAGCATTCGATTGACGTGCGTCTCCTATTACGTATCAGGCCTATATATAAGCCGTGCGCCAAGGAGAAGTGCTCATTCGCGTCTCCGTCGCTGGGGGGAGCGCCGCGCTTTCAGTCGTTAGTGTTATATTTCTGGACATGTATGGATCATTGTCCACCAGTGACCCTATTTCATAAGGCGAGAACTACAGTTGGAGCAGGTAATTGTGTCTTTTTCCGTCCAGTAGTTAAAGCAAATTGGACCCGTGAAACGCCTGTCTTGCTGTAGCCTAGTATCTAGCGTTCACCACACACGAGCGAGCTGTATGCGCCTTCCTAACTGGCCAGACAGACCTAACTCGGAGCCTCCGCATCCCGTCGGCTAAGTGTAACTTGTTTATATGGAGAGGCTTTCTGAAATGAAGCTGATATTTCATGAATTGTAAATTAGGGCCGTTCTCTCCAGCGAAACGTCGCCCAAATGTTTTCACTCTGCTTAAAAGCAGCACTTTTGTTTTTTTGTTTTTACTTTGTGCTTTGTGTTTCATCTTTTTTTTTCCCTTTTTAAAAAAAAAAAAAAAAAAAAAGCTTTTTACTCTAATGATATTTTCTAACATCTATTTTAGTTAAGCTTACTTGTGGTAGTTTCACTTGGTGTACACCAAGTGGTTTTTGCCATGCTGTGTCACCTTTAGAATCTGTTGAGAATCTAAACAAATCTGGCGTCTTAATCAGAGATCATTTTTCCCGACCTGAAAAAAATACCTGTATATGAGAGCTTTATGTTAACTCATGTTATCTTGTAGCCTATTTCTTCACATTATTTTACATTCGACTGCTGATATTTACAGGGTCTTCCTGATTCACTGCACTGGTTTTACTAGGCTATTGTATCTATCTCCTTACCATCCTCTGAATTCTCGTCTTTACTTTATTCTAAATATCTGATGTTTTATTTATCGGTTTGTTTATTTGTATTTTTTTTTTTTTTTTTATTATTTTCCTTTTTCTCCATTATTGTGTTAAATGCTCCAAACGTAAAGCACTTTGAGATGCATTCTGTGTATGAAAGGTACTATGTAAATAAAACGTATATTATACCTAATACAAGTTGAACTGTGAGTAAAGTATACGTGCCGTTGGTCAAACAAATGCTTCTTTCAATACCAATGGCTTGTAGGAAAAACTAAGAAGAGTTATTGTAAATGTTACAAAGTTTGAATAGGCTTTTCTTGTATTCTTCAGTTTACATTTTTTTTTTTTTGTGAAGCTTAATGCTTGTTTTCATCGGGAAAGTTTAGATTGTTGTTGAGCAGCAACTGTGTGCTTGGTTTTCCATGTCCCTGTAGTTTTCACCTTCTAGTAGAATTCTTGTCTTGCTGTGTTCAATCCCCTCCGTTATGTTTTGAAGAAGATGAAAATGGGTGCCTGTAAATCCACTGTATATCCGACGTAGGCTACAAGCCCGCGGTGTAATGTCAGGCAGCGGTTCGCCCAAGAGCTGCAAAGGGATGATGCTGTCCAATGTCCTGGCCCACTCTTTAGGTTCCGCTGCGTTCCGGTCGGTGCTTTTGATTGTTTCAGTCTAGCCCACGACTGATTAAAGTGTAGACAGCATAGAAGAAAGCGCATCCAGGATTGTTGTCATTTGTTTCCTCGACCGATTTCGTCCTATACGAGAAAATCTTCAGGGGTCTCAAAGCACACAATCTGCAAGCCATCTTACAATGAAACTTTTTTTTTTTTTTTTCTCTCACACCGTCTGATTATTGAACACATAGTCTGCATTCCTGTCGACATCACAAGTTGTATAATATTGTTCTGAACATCTCACAAGTTAGCCTACTCGTTGCAGGATCTCCAAGTAAAGCGAATCACCAAAGATCCTGTTTTTACGCGCAGTGTCAATCGATGTTTGATAAGCTAATATCAGTGTACTTCATGGAGTTTTGCTCATCAGCAGTTGCTACTGCATAATATGTTGTCAACTTAGACTCAGCACTCGATTGACGTGTGTGTGCTGTTACGTATCAGGTCTATAAGCCGTGCGCCAAGGAGAAGTGCTCATTCACGTCGCTGGAGCTGCCATGCTTTCCGTCGTTATAGTGTTCTATCGGCTGGCCTGGCGCTCTCGGGGCTGAGAGGCAGACGGGTAACACGCGGGAGGAGCTTTAAGTAGGCTATTTTGACCGGTAGCTTTCGCTTACGGCCATACCACGCTGAACACGCCCGATCTCGTCCGATCTCGGAAGCTAAGCAGCGTCGGGCCTGGTTAGTACTTGGATGGGAGACCGCCTGGGAATACCAGGTGCCGTAAGCTTTTCCCAACTTCAGCCAGTGCAACCGTTTCTTTTTATTTATTTTTTTTAGACTGTCTTTCTGTGCGTGCCTGCTCCGTTCACCTTTGGCTGCCCGGCGATTTTTCTACCCCTTGACTGTTTGCTTCCTGTGTTTGCAAAAACATAAAATAAATAAACAAGTCAAAATGCATACGTATTTTCTAAAACAATGTATAAGCGAGCAACCGGTTGGGGGGGGAAAAAGGACGAGTTGACTGTCAACAGCTGGCTTGGCGTTCTCGGGGCTGAGAGGCAGGCGGGTAACACGCGTGTGACTCCTAGCCGGGTTGAAGGGGCTTTAAGTAGGCTACTTTGACCGGTAACTCTCGCTTACGGCCATACCACGCTGAACACGCCCGATCTCGTCCGATCTCGGAAGCTAAGCAGCGTCGGGCCTGGTTAGTACTTGGATGGGAGACCGCCTGGGAATACCAGGTGCCGTAAGCTTTTCTCACCTTCAGCCAGTGCAACTGATTTTTTTTAGGCCGTCTGACTGTGCGTGCCTGCTCCCTACCTTCCTTCACACATTTGGTCGCCCAGCGCTTTTTCTACCCCCTTGACTTTTTGCTTCCTCCGTTTGAAAAAAACAAAGTTCCCGGTTTTGCGCGCAGTGTGAATTGATATTTGATAAGCTGATATCAGTGTACTTCATGGAGGTTTGCTTGACAACAGTTGCTACTGCATAATGTCTTGTCAGTTTAGACGCAGCATTCGATTGACGTGCGTCTCCTATTACGTATCAGGCCTATATATAAGCCGTGCGCCAAGGAGAAGTGCTCATTCGCGTCTCCGTCGCTGGGGGGAGCGCCGCGCTTTCAGTCGTTAGTGTTATATTTCTGGACATGTATGGATCATTGTCCACCAGTGACCCTATTTCATAAGGCGAGAACTACAGTTGGAGCAGGTAATTGTGTCTTTTTCCGTCCAGTAGTTAAAGCAAATTGGACCCGTGAAACGCCTGTCTTGCTGTAGCCTAGTATCTAGCGTTCACCACACACGAGCGAGCTGTATGCGCCTTCCTAACTGGCCAGACAGACCTAACTCGGAGCCTCCGCATCCCGTCGGCTAAGTGTAACTTGTTTATATGGAGAGGCTTTCTGAAATGAAGCTGATATTTCATGAATTGTAAATTAGGGCCGTTCTCTCCAGCGAAACGTCGCCCAAATGTTTTCACTCTGCTTAAAAGCAGCACTTTTGTTTTTTTGTTTTTACTTTGTGCTTTGTGTTTCATCTTTTTTTTTCCCTTTTTAAAAAAAAAAAAAAAAAAAAAGCTTTTTACTCTAATGATATTTTCTAACATCTATTTTAGTTAAGCTTACTTGTGGTAGTTTCACTTGGTGTACACCAAGTGGTTTTTGCCATGCTGTGTCACCTTTAGAATCTGTTGAGAATCTAAACAAATCTGGCGTCTTAATCAGAGATCATTTTTCCCGACCTGAAAAAAATACCTGTATATGAGAGCTTTATGTTAACTCATGTTATCTTGTAGCCTATTTCTTCACATTATTTTACATTCGACTGCTGATATTTACAGGGTCTTCCTGATTCACTGCACTGGTTTTACTAGGCTATTGTATCTATCTCCTTACCATCCTCTGAATTCTCGTCTTTACTTTATTCTAAATATCTGATGTTTTATTTATCGGTTTGTTTATTTGTATTATTTTTTTTTTTTTAATTATTTTCCTTTTTCTCCATTATTGTGTTAAATGCTCCAAACGTAAAGCACTTTGAGATGCATTCTGTGTATGAAAGGTACTATGTAAATAAAACGTATATTATACCTAATACAAGTTGAACTGTGAGTAAAGTATACGTGCCGTTGGTCAAACAAATGCTTCTTTCAATACCAATGGCTTGTAGGAAAAACAAAGAAGAGTTATTGTAAATGTTACAAAGTTTGAATAGGCTTTTCTTGTATTCTTCAGTTTACATTTTTTTTTTTTTGTGAAGCTTAATGCTTGTTTTCATCGGGAAAGTTTAGATTGTTGTTGAGCAGCAACTGTGTGCTTGGTTTTCCATGTCCCTGTAGTTTTCACCTTCTAGTAGAATTCTTGTCTTGCTGTGTTCAATCCCCTCCGTTATGTTTTGAAGAAGATGAAAATGGGTGCCTGTAAATCCACTGTATATCCGACGTAGGCTACAAGCCCGCGGTGTAATGTCAGGCAGCGGTTCGCCCAAGAGCTGCAAAGGGATGATGCTGTCCAATGTCCTGGCCCACTCTTTAGGTTCCGCTGCGTTCCGGTCGGTGCTTTTGATTGTTTCAGTCTAGCCCACGACTGATTAAAGTGTAGACAGCATAGAAGAAAGCGCATCCAGGATTGTTGTCATTTGTTTCCTCGACCGATTTCGTCCTATACGAGAAAATCTTCAGGGGTCTCAAAGCACACAATCTGCAAGCCATCTTACAATGAAACTTTTTTTTTTTTTTTTCTCTCACACCGTCTGATTATTGAACACATAGTCTGCATTCCTGTCGACATCACAAGTTGTATAATATTGTTCTGAACATCTCACAAGTTAGCCTACTCGTTGCAGGATCTCCAAGTAAAGCGAATCACCAAAGATCCTGTTTTTACGCGCAGTGTCAATCGATGTTTGATAAGCTAATATCAGTGTACTTCATGGAGTTTTGCTCATCAGCAGTTGCTACTGCATAATATGTTGTCAACTTAGACTCAGCACTCGATTGACGTGTGTGTGCTGTTACGTATCAGGTCTATAAGCCGTGCGCCAAGGAGAAGTGCTCATTCACGTCGCTGGAGCTGCCATGCTTTCCGTCGTTATAGTGTTCTATCGGCTGGCCTGGCGCTCTCGGGGCTGAGAGGCAGACGGGTAACACGCGGGAGGAGCTTTAAGTAGGCTATTTTGACCGGTAGCTTTCGCTTACGGCCATACCACGCTGAACACGCCCGATCTCGTCCGATCTCGGAAGCTAAGCAGCGTCGGGCCTGGTTAGTACTTGGATGGGAGACCGCCTGGGAATACCAGGTGCCGTAAGCTTTTCCCAACTTCAGCCAGTGCAACCGTTTCTTTTTATTTATTTTTTTTAGACTGTCTTTCTGTGCGTGCCTGCTCCGTTCACCTTTGGCTGCCCGGCGATTTTTCTACCCCTTGACTGTTTGCTTCCTGTGTTTGCAAAAACATAAAATAAATAAACAAGTCAAAATGCATACGTATTTTCTAAAACAATGTATAAGCGAGCAACCGGTTGGGGGGGGAAAAAGGACGAGTTGACTGTCAACAGCTGGCTTGGCGTTCTCGGGGCTGAGAGGCAGGCGGGTAACACGCGTGTGACTCCTAGCCGGGTTGAAGGGGCTTTAAGTAGGCTACTTTGACCGGTAACTCTCGCTTACGGCCATACCACGCTGAACACGCCCGATCTCGTCCGATCTCGGAAGCTAAGCAGCGTCGGGCCTGGTTAGTACTTGGATGGGAGACCGCCTGGGAATACCAGGTGCCGTAAGCTTTTCTCACCTTCAGCCAGTGCAACTGATTTTTTTTAGGCCGTCTGACTGTGCGTGCCTGCTCCCTACCTTCCTTCACACATTTGGTCGCCCAGCGCTTTTTCTACCCCCTTGACTTTTTGCTTCCTCCGTTTGAAAAAAACAAAGTTCCCGGTTTTGCGCGCAGTGTGAATTGATATTTGATAAGCTGATATCAGTGTACTTCATGGAGGTTTGCTTGACAACAGTTGCTACTGCATAATGTCTTGTCAATTTAGACGCAGCATTCGATTGACGTGCGTCTCCTATTACGTATCAGGCCTATATATAAGCCGTGCGCCAAGGAGAAGTGCTCATTCGCGTCTCCGTCGCTGGGGGGAGCGCCGCGCTTTCAGTCGTTAGTGTTATATTTCTGGACATGTATGGATCATTGTCCACCAGTGACCCTATTTCATAAGGCGAGAACTACAGTTGGAGCAGGTAATTGTGTCTTTTTCCGTCCAGTAGTTAAAGCAAATTGGACCCGTGAAACGCCTGTCTTGCTGTAGCCTAGTATCTAGCGTTCACCACACACGAGCGAGCTGTATGCGCCTTCCTAACTGGCCAGACAGACCTAACTCGGAGCCTCCGCATCCCGTCGGCTAAGTGTAACTTGTTTATATGGAGAGGCTTTCTGAAATGAAGCTGATATTTCATGAATTGTAAATTAGGGCCGTTCTCTCCAGCGAAACGTCGCCCAAATGTTTTCACTCTGCTTAAAAGCAGCACTTTTGTTTTTTTGTTTTTACTTTGTGCTTTGTGTTTCATCTTTTTTTTTCCCTTTTTAAAAAAAAAAAAAAAAAAAAAGCTTTTTACTCTAATGATATTTTCTAACATCTATTTTAGTTAAGCTTACTTGTGGTAGTTTCACTTGGTGTACACCAAGTGGTTTTTGCCATGCTGTGTCACCTTTAGAATCTGTTGAGAATCTAAACAAATCTGGCGTCTTAATCAGAGATCATTTTTCCCGACCTGAAAAAAATACCTGTATATGAGAGCTTTATGTTAACTCATGTTATCTTGTAGCCTATTTCTTCACATTATTTTACATTCGACTGCTGATATTTACAGGGTCTTCCTGATTCACTGCACTGGTTTTACTAGGCTATTGTATCTATCTCCTTACCATCCTCTGAATTCTCGTCTTTACTTTATTCTAAATATCTGATGTTTTATTTATCGGTTTGTTTATTTGTATTATTTTTTTTTTTTTAATTATTTTCCTTTTTCTCCATTATTGTGTTAAATGCTCCAAACGTAAAGCACTTTGAGATGCATTCTGTGTATGAAAGGTACTATGTAAATAAAACGTATATTATACCTAATACAAGTTGAACTGTGAGTAAAGTATACGTGCCGTTGGTCAAACAAATGCTTCTTTCAATACCAATGGCTTGTAGGAAAAACAAAGAAGAGTTATTGTAAATGTTACAAAGTTTGAATAGGCTTTTCTTGTATTCTTCAGTTTACATTTTTTTTTTTTTGTGAAGCTTAATGCTTGTTTTCATCGGGAAAGTTTAGATTGTTGTTGAGCAGCAACTGTGTGCTTGGTTTTCCATGTCCCTGTAGTTTTCACCTTCTAGTAGAATTCTTGTCTTGCTGTGTTCAATCCCCTCCGTTATGTTTTGAAGAAGATGAAAATGGGTGCCTGTAAATCCACTGTATATCCGACGTAGGCTACAAGCCCGCGGTGTAATGTCAGGCAGCGGTTCGCCCAAGAGCTGCAAAGGGATGATGCTGTCCAATGTCCTGGCCCACTCTTTAGGTTCCGCTGCGTTCCGGTCGGTGCTTTTGATTGTTTCAGTCTAGCCCACGACTGATTAAAGTGTAGACAGCATAGAAGAAAGCGCATCCAGGATTGTTGTCATTTGTTTCCTCGACCGATTTCGTCCTATACGAGAAAATCTTCAGGGGTCTCAAAGCACACAATCTGCAAGCCATCTTACAATGAAACTTTTTTTTTTTTTTTTCTCTCACACCGTCTGATTATTGAACACATAGTCTGCATTCCTGTCGACATCACAAGTTGTATAATATTGTTCTGAAAATCTCACAAGTTAGCCTACTCGTTGCAGGATCTCCAAGTAAAGCGAATCACCAAAGATCCTGTTTTTACGCGCAGTGTCAATCGATGTTTGATAAGCTAATATCAGTGTACTTCATGGAGTTTTGCTCATCAGCAGTTGCTACTGCATAATATGTTGTCAACTTAGACTCAGCACTCGATTGACGTGTGTGTGCTGTTACGTATCAGGTCTATAAGCCGTGCGCCAAGGAGAAGTGCTCATTCACGTCGCTGGAGCTGCCATGCTTTCCGTCGTTATAGTGTTCTATCGGCTGGCCTGGCGCTCTCGGGGCTGAGAGGCAGACGGGTAACACGCGGGAGGAGCTTTAAGTAGGCTATTTTGACCGGTAGCTTTCGCTTACGGCCATACCACGCTGAACACGCCCGATCTCGTCCGATCTCGGAAGCTAAGCAGCGTCGGGCCTGGTTAGTACTTGGATGGGAGACCGCCTGGGAATACCAGGTGCCGTAAGCTTTTCCCAACTTCAGCCAGTGCGACCGTTTCTTTTTATTTATTTTTTTTAGACTGTCTTTCTGTGCGTGCCTGCTCCGTTCACCTTTGGCTGCCCGGCGATTTTTCTACCCCTTGACTGTTTGCTTCCTGTGTTTGCAAAAACATAAAATAAATAAACAAGTCAAAATGCATACGTATTTTCTAAAACAATGTATAAGCGAGCAACCGGTTGGGGGGGGAAAAAGGACGAGTTGACTGTCAACAGCTGGCTTGGCGTTCTCGGGGCTGAGAGGCAGGCGGGTAACACGCGTGTGACTCCTAGCCGGGTTGAAGGGGCTTTAAGTAGGCTACTTTGACCGGTAACTCTCGCTTACGGCCATACCACGCTGAACACGCCCGATCTCGTCCGATCTCGGAAGCTAAGCAGCGTCGGGCCTGGTTAGTACTTGGATGGGAGACCGCCTGGGAATACCAGGTGCCGTAAGCTTTTCTCACCTTCAGCCAGTGCAACTGATTTTTTTTAGGCCGTCTGACTGTGCGTGCCTGCTCCCTACCTTCCTTCACACATTTGGTCGCCCAGCGCTTTTTCTACCCCCTTGACTTTTTGCTTCCTCCGTTTGAAAAAAACAAAGTTCCCGGTTTTGCGCGCAGTGTGAATTGATATTTGATAAGCTGATATCAGTGTACTTCATGGAGGTTTGCTTGACAACAGTTGCTACTGCATAATGTCTTGTCAATTTAGACGCAGCATTCGATTGACGTGCGTCTCCTATTACGTATCAGGCCTATATATAAGCCGTGCGCCAAGGAGAAGTGCTCATTCGCGTCTCCGTCGCTGGGGGGAGCGCCGCGCTTTCAGTCGTTAGTGTTATATTTCTGGACATGTATGGATCATTGTCCACCAGTGACCCTATTTCATAAGGCGAGAACTACAGTTGGAGCAGGTAATTGTGTCTTTTTCCGTCCAGTAGTTAAAGCAAATTGGACCCGTGAAACGCCTGTCTTGCTGTAGCCTAGTATCTAGCGTTCACCACACACGAGCGAGCTGTATGCGCCTTCCTAACTGGCCAGACAGACCTAACTCGGAGCCTCCGCATCCCGTCGGCTAAGTGTAACTTGTTTATATGGAGAGGCTTTCTGAAATGAAGCTGATATTTCATGAATTGTAAATTAGGGCCGTTCTCTCCAGCGAAACGTCGCCCAAATGTTTTCACTCTGCTTAAAAGCAGCACTTTTGTTTTTTTGTTTTTACTTTGTGCTTTGTGTTTCATCTTTTTTTTTCCCTTTTTAAAAAAAAAAAAAAAAAAAAAGCTTTTTACTCTAATGATATTTTCTAACATCTATTTTAGTTAAGCTTACTTGTGGTAGTTTCACTTGGTGTACACCAAGTGGTTTTTGCCATGCTGTGTCACCTTTAGAATCTGTTGAGAATCTAAACAAATCTGGCGTCTTAATCAGAGATCATTTTTCCCGACCTGAAAAAAATACCTGTATATGAGAGCTTTATGTTAACTCATGTTATCTTGTAGCCTATTTCTTCACATTATTTTACATTCGACTGCTGATATTTACAGGGTCTTCCTGATTCACTGCACTGGTTTTACTAGGCTATTGTATCTATCTCCTTACCATCCTCTGAATTCTCGTCTTTACTTTATTCTAAATATCTGATGTTTTATTTATCGGTTTGTTTATTTGTATTATTTTTTTTTTTTTAATTATTTTCCTTTTTCTCCATTATTGTGTTAAATGCTCCAAACGTAAAGCACTTTGAGATGCATTCTGTGTATGAAAGGTACTATGTAAATAAAACGTATATTATACCTAATACAAGTTGAACTGTGAGTAAAGTATACGTGCCGTTGGTCAAACAAATGCTTCTTTCAATACCAATGGCTTGTAGGAAAAACAAAGAAGAGTTATTGTAAATGTTACAAAGTTTGAATAGGCTTTTCTTGTATTCTTCAGTTTACATTTTTTTTTTTTTGTGAAGCTTAATGCTTGTTTTCATCGGGAAAGTTTAGATTGTTGTTGAGCAGCAACTGTGTGCTTGGTTTTCCATGTCCCTGTAGTTTTCACCTTCTAGTAGAATTCTTGTCTTGCTGTGTTCAATCCCCTCCGTTATGTTTTGAAGAAGATGAAAATGGGTGCCTGTAAATCCACTGTATATCCGACGTAGGCTACAAGCCCGCGGTGTAATGTCAGGCAGCGGTTCGCCCAAGAGCTGCAAAGGGATGATGCTGTCCAATGTCCTGGCCCACTCTTTAGGTTCCGCTGCGTTCCGGTCGGTGCTTTTGATTGTTTCAGTCTAGCCCACGACTGATTAAAGTGTAGACAGCATAGAAGAAAGCGCATCCAGGATTGTTGTCATTTGTTTCCTCGACCGATTTCGTCCTATACGAGAAAATCTTCAGGGGTCTCAAAGCACACAATCTGCAAGCCATCTTACAATGAAACTTTTTTTTTTTTTTTTCTCTCACACCGTCTGATTATTGAACACATAGTCTGCATTCCTGTCGACATCACAAGTTGTATAATATTGTTCTGAACATCTCACAAGTTAGCCTACTCGTTGCAGGATCTCCAAGTAAAGCGAATCACCAAAGATCCTGTTTTTACGCGCAGTGTCAATCGATGTTTGATAAGCTAATATCAGTGTACTTCATGGAGTTTTGCTCATCAGCAGTTGCTACTGCATAATATGTTGTCAACTTAGACTCAGCACTCGATTGACGTGTGTGTGCTGTTACGTATCAGGTCTATAAGCCGTGCGCCAAGGAGAAGTGCTCATTCACGTCGCTGGAGCTGCCATGCTTTCCGTCGTTATAGTGTTCTATCGGCTGGCCTGGCGCTCTCGGGGCTGAGAGGCAGACGGGTAACACGCGGGAGGAGCTTTAAGTAGGCTATTTTGACCGGTAGCTTTCGCTTACGGCCATACCACGCTGAACACGCCCGATCTCGTCCGATCTCGGAAGCTAAGCAGCGTCGGGCCTGGTTAGTACTTGGATGGGAGACCGCCTGGGAATACCAGGTGCCGTAAGCTTTTCCCAACTTCAGCCAGTGCGACCGTTTCTTTTTATTTATTTTTTTTAGACTGTCTTTCTGTGCGTGCCTGCTCCGTTCACCTTTGGCTGCCCGGCGATTTTTCTACCCCTTGACTGTTTGCTTCCTGTGTTTGCAAAAACATAAAATAAATAAACAAGTCAAAATGCATACGTATTTTCTAAAACAATGTATAAGCGAGCAACCGGTTGGGGGGGGAAAAAGGACGAGTTGACTGTCAACAGCTGGCTTGGCGTTCTCGGGGCTGAGAGGCAGGCGGGTAACACGCGTGTGACTCCTAGCCGGGTTGAAGGGGCTTTAAGTAGGCTACTTTGACCGGTAACTCTCGCTTACGGCCATACCACGCTGAACACGCCCGATCTCGTCCGATCTCGGAAGCTAAGCAGCGTCGGGCCTGGTTAGTACTTGGATGGGAGACCGCCTGGGAATACCAGGTGCCGTAAGCTTTTCTCACCTTCAGCCAGTGCAACTGATTTTTTTTAGGCCGTCTGACTGTGCGTGCCTGCTCCCTACCTTCCTTCACACATTTGGTCGCCCAGCGCTTTTTCTACCCCCTTGACTTTTTGCTTCCTCCGTTTGAAAAAAACAAAGTTCCCGGTTTTGCGCGCAGTGTGAATTGATATTTGATAAGCTGATATCAGTGTACTTCATGGAGGTTTGCTTGACAACAGTTGCTACTGCATAATGTCTTGTCAATTTAGACGCAGCATTCGATTGACGTGCGTCTCCTATTACGTATCAGGCCTATATATAAGCCGTGCGCCAAGGAGAAGTGCTCATTCGCGTCTCCGTCGCTGGGGGGAGCGCCGCGCTTTCAGTCGTTAGTGTTATATTTCTGGACATGTATGGATCATTGTCCACCAGTGACCCTATTTCATAAGGCGAGAACTACAGTTGGAGCAGGTAATTGTGTCTTTTTCCGTCCAGTAGTTAAAGCAAATTGGACCCGTGAAACGCCTGTCTTGCTGTAGCCTAGTATCTAGCGTTCACCACACACGAGCGAGCTGTATGCGCCTTCCTAACTGGCCAGACAGACCTAACTCGGAGCCTCCGCATCCCGTCGGCTAAGTGTAACTTGTTTATATGGAGAGGCTTTCTGAAATGAAGCTGATATTTCATGAATTGTAAATTAGGGCCGTTCTCTCCAGCGAAACGTCGCCCAAATGTTTTCACTCTGCTTAAAAGCAGCACTTTTGTTTTTTTTTTCCCTTTTTAAAAAAAAAAAAAAAAAAAAGCTTTTTACTCTAATGATATTTTCTAACATCTATTTTAGTTAAGCTTACTTGTGGTAGTTTCACTTGGTGTACACCAAGTGGTTTTTGCCATGCCGTGTCACCTTTAGAATCTGTTGAGAATCCAAACAAATCTGGCGTCTTAATCAGAGATCATTTTTCCCGACCTGAAAAAAATACCTGTATATGAGAGCTTTATGTTAACTCATGTTATCTTGTAGCCTATTTCTTCACATTATTTTACATTCGACTGCTGATATTTACAGGGTCTTCCTAATTCACTGCACTGGTTTTACTAGGCTATTGTATCTATCTCCTTACCATCCTCTGAATTCTCGTCTTTACTTTATTCTAAATATCTGATGTTTTATTTATCGGTTTGTTTATTTGTATTATTGTTTTATTTTCCTTTTTCTCCGTTATTGTGTTAAATGCTCCAAACGTAAAGCACTTTGAGATGCATTCTGTGTATGAAAGGTACTATGTAAATAAAACGTATATTATACCTAATACAAGTTGAACTGTGAGTAAAGTATACGTGCCGTTGGTCAAACAAATGCTTCTTTCAATACCAATGGCTTGTAGGAAAAACAAAGAAGAGTTATTGTAAATGTTACAAAGTTTGAATAGGCTTTTCTTGTATTCTTCAGTTTACAATTTTTTTTTTTGTGAAGCTTAATGCTTGTTTTCATCGGGAAAGTTTAGATTGTTGTTGAGCAGCAACTGTGTGCTTGGTTTTCCATGTCCCTGTAGTTTTCACCTTCTAGTAGAATTCTTGTCTTGCTGTGTTCAATCCCCTCCGTTATGTTTTGAAGAAGATGAAAATGGGTGCCTGTAAATCCACTGTATATCCGACGTAGGCTACAAGCCCGCGGTGTAATGTCAGGCAGCGGTTCGCCCAAGAGCTGCAAAGGGATGATGCTGTCCAATGTCCTGGCCCACTCTTTAGGTTCCGCTGCGTTCCGGTCGGTGCTTTTGATTGTTTCAGTCTAGCCCACGACTGATTAAAGTGTAGACAGCATAGAAGAAAGCGCATCCAGGATTGTTGTCATTTGTTTCCTCGACCGATTTCGTCCTATACGAGAAAATCTTCAGGGGTCTCAAAGCACACAATCTGCAAGCCATCTTACAATGAAACTTTTTTTTTTTTTCTCTCTCACACCGTCTGATTATTGAACACATAGTCTGCATTCCTGTCGACATCACAAGTTGTATAATATTGTTCTGAACATCTCACAAGTTAGCCTACTCGTTGCAGGATCTCCAAGTAAAGCGAATCACCAAAGATCCTGTTTTTACGCGCAGTGTCAATCGATGTTTGATAAGCTAATATCAGTGTACTTCATGGAGTTTTGCTCATCAGCAGTTGCTACTGCATAATATGTTGTCAACTTAGACTCAGCACTCGATTGACGTGTGTGTGCTGTTACGTATCAGGTCTATAAGCCGTGCGCCAAGGAGAAGTGCTCATTCACGTCGCTGGAGCTGCCATGCTTTCCGTCGTTATAGTGTTCTATCGGCTGGCCTGGCGCTCTCGGGGCTGAGAGGCAGACGGGTAACACGCGGGAGGAGCTTTAAGTAGGCTATTTTGACCGGTAGCTTTCGCTTACGGCCATACCACGCTGAACACGCCCGATCTCGTCCGATCTCGGAAGCTAAGCAGCGTCGGGCCTGGTTAGTACTTGGATGGGAGACCGCCTGGGAATACCAGGTGCCGTAAGCTTTTCCCAACTTCAGCCAGTGCGACCGTTTCTTTTTATTTATTTTTTTTAGACTGTCTTTCTGTGCGTGCCTGCTCCGTTCACCTTTGGCTGCCCGGCGATTTTTCTACCCCTTGACTGTTTGCTTCCTGTGTTTGCAAAAACATAAAATAAATAAACAAGTCAAAATGCATACGTATTTTCTAAAACAATGTATAAGCGAGCAACCGGTTGGGGGGAAAAAAAGGACGAGTTGACTGTCAACAGCTGGCTTGGCGTTCTCGGGGCTGAGAGGCAGGCGGGTAACACGCGTGTGACTCCTAGCCGGGTTGAAGGGGCTTTAAGTAGGCTACTTTGACCGGTAACTCTCGCTTACGGCCATACCACGCTGAACACGCCCGATCTCGTCCGATCTCGGAAGCTAAGCAGCGTCGGGCCTGGTTAGTACTTGGATGGGAGACCGCCTGGGAATACCAGGTGCCGTAAGCTTTTCTCACCTTCAGCCAGTGCAACTGATTTTTTTTTTAGGCCGTCTGACTGTGCGTGCCTGCTCCCTACCTTCCTTCACACATTTGGTCGCCCAGCGCTTTTTCTACCCCCTTGACTTTTTGCTTCCTCCGTTTGAAAAAAACAAAGTTCCCGGTTTTGCGCGCAGTGTGAATTGATATTTGATAAGCTGATATCAGTGTACTTCATGGAGGTTTGCTTGACAACAGTTGCTACTGCATAATGTCTTGTCAATTTAGACGCAGCATTCGATTGACGTGCGTCTCCTATTACGTATCAGGCCTATATATAAGCCGTGCGCCAAGGAGAAGTGCTCATTCGCGTCTCCGTCGCTGGGGGGAGCGCCGCGCTTTCAGTCGTTAGTGTTATATTTCTGGACATGTATGGATCATTGTCCACCAGTGACCCTATTTCATAAGGCGAGAACTACAGTTGGAGCAGGTAATTGTGTCTTTTTCCGTCCAGTAGTTAAAGCAAATTGGACCCGTGAAACGCCTGTCTTGCTGTAGCCTAGTATCTAGCGTTCACCACACACGAGCGAGCTGTATGCGCCTTCCTAACTGGCCAGACAGACCTAACTCGGAGCCTCCGCATCCCGTCGGCTAAGTGTAACTTGTTTATATGGAGAGGCTTTCTGAAATGAAGCTGATATTTCATGAATTGTAAATTAGGGCCGTTCTCTCCAGCGAAACGTCGCCCAAATGTTTTCACTCTGCTTAAAAGCAGCACTTTTGTTTTTTTTTTCCCTTTTTAAAAAAAAAAAAAAAAAAAAGCTTTTTACTCTAATGATATTTTCTAACATCTATTTTAGTTAAGCTTACTTGTGGTAGTTTCACTTGGTGTACACCAAGTGGTTTTTGCCATGCCGTGTCACCTTTAGAATCTGTTGAGAATCCAAACAAATCTGGCGTCTTAATCAGAGATCATTTTTCCCGACCTGAAAAAAATACCTGTATATGAGAGCTTTATGTTAACTCATGTTATCTTGTAGCCTATTTCTTCACATTATTTTACATTCGACTGCTGATATTTACAGGGTCTTCCTAATTCACTGCACTGGTTTTACTAGGCTATTGTATCTATCTCCTTACCATCCTCTGAATTCTCGTCTTTACTTTATTCTAAATATCTGATGTTTTATTTATCGGTTTGTTTATTTGTATTATTGTTTTATTTTCCTTTTTCTCCGTTATTGTGTTAAATGCTCCAAACGTAAAGCACTTTGAGATGCATTCTGTGTATGAAAGGTACTATGTAAATAAAACGTATATTATACCTAATACAAGTTGAACTGTGAGTAAAGTATACGTGCCGTTGGTCAAACAAATGCTTCTTTCAATACCAATGGCTTGTAGGAAAAACAAAGAAGAGTTATTGTAAATGTTACAAAGTTTGAATAGGCTTTTCTTGTATTCTTCAGTTTACAATTTTTTTTTTTGTGAAGCTTAATGCTTGTTTTCATCGGGAAAGTTTAGATTGTTGTTGAGCAGCAACTGTGTGCTTGGTTTTCCATGTCCCTGTAGTTTTCACCTTCTAGTAGAATTCTTGTCTTGCTGTGTTCAATCCCCTCCGTTATGTTTTGAAGAAGATGAAAATGGGTGCCTGTAAATCCACTGTATATCCGACGTAGGCTACAAGCCCGCGGTGTAATGTCAGGCAGCGGTTCGCCCAAGAGCTGCAAAGGGATGATGCTGTCCAATGTCCTGGCCCACTCTTTAGGTTCCGCTGCGTTCCGGTCGGTGCTTTTGATTGTTTCAGTCTAGCCCACGACTGATTAAAGTGTAGACAGCATAGAAGAAAGCGCATCCAGGATTGTTGTCATTTGTTTCCTCGACCGATTTCGTCCTATACGAGAAAATCTTCAGGGGTCTCAAAGCACACAATCTGCAAGCCATCTTACAATGAAACTTTTTTTTTTTTTTTTCTCTCACACCGTCTGATTATTGAACACATAGTCTGCATTCCTGTCGACATCACAAGTTGTATAATATTGTTCTGAACATCTCACAAGTTAGCCTACTCGTTGCAGGATCTCCAAGTAAAGCGAATCACCAAAGATCCTGTTTTTACGCGCAGTGTCAATCGATGTTTGATAAGCTAATATCAGTGTACTTCATGGAGTTTTGCTCATCAGCAGTTGCTACTGCATAATATGTTGTCAACTTAGACTCAGCACTCGATTGACGTGTGTGTGCTGTTACGTATCAGGTCTATAAGCCGTGCGCCAAGGAGAAGTGCTCATTCACGTCGCTGGAGCTGCCATGCTTTCCGTCGTTATAGTGTTCTATCGGCTGGCCTGGCGCTCTCGGGGCTGAGAGGCAGACGGGTAACACGCGGGAGGAGCTTTAAGTAGGCTATTTTGACCGGTAGCTTTCGCTTACGGCCATACCACGCTGAACACGCCCGATCTCGTCCGATCTCGGAAGCTAAGCAGCGTCGGGCCTGGTTAGTACTTGGATGGGAGACCGCCTGGGAATACCAGGTGCCGTAAGCTTTTCCCAACTTCAGCCAGTGCGACCGTTTCTTTTTATTTATTTTTTTTAGACTGTCTTTCTGTGCGTGCCTGCTCCGTTCACCTTTGGCTGCCCGGCGATTTTTCTACCCCTTGACTGTTTGCTTCCTGTGTTTGCAAAAACATAAAATAAATAAACAAGTCAAAATGCATACGTATTTTCTAAAACAATGTATAAGCGAGCAACCGGTTGGGGGGAAAAAAAGGACGAGTTGACTGTCAACAGCTGGCTTGGCGTTCTCGGGGCTGAGAGGCAGGCGGGTAACACGCGTGTGACTCCTAGCCGGGTTGAAGGGGCTTTAAGTAGGCTACTTTGACCGGTAACTCTCGCTTACGGCCATACCACGCTGAACACGCCCGATCTCGTCCGATCTCGGAAGCTAAGCAGCGTCGGGCCTGGTTAGTACTTGGATGGGAGACCGCCTGGGAATACCAGGTGCCGTAAGCTTTTCTCACCTTCAGCCAGTGCAACTGATTTTTTTTTTAGGCCGTCTGACTGTGCGTGCCTGCTCCCTACCTTCCTTCACACATTTGGTCGCCCAGCGCTTTTTCTACCCCCTTGACTTTTTGCTTCCTCCGTTTGAAAAAAACAAAGTTCCCGGTTTTGCGCGCAGTGTGAATTGATATTTGATAAGCTGATATCAGTGTACTTCATGGAGGTTTGCTTGACAACAGTTGCTACTGCATAATGTCTTGTCAATTTAGACGCAGCATTCGATTGACGTGCGTCTCCTATTACGTATCAGGCCTATATATAAGCCGTGCGCCAAGGAGAAGTGCTCATTCGCGTCTCCGTCGCTGGGGGGAGCGCCGCGCTTTCAGTCGTTAGTGTTATATTTCTGGACATGTATGGATCATTGTCCACCAGTGACCCTATTTCATAAGGCGAGAACTACAGTTGGAGCAGGTAATTGTGTCTTTTTCCGTCCAGTAGTTAAAGCAAATTGGACCCGTGAAACGCCTGTCTTGCTGTAGCCTAGTATCTAGCGTTCACCACACACGAGCGAGCTGTATGCGCCTTCCTAACTGGCCAGACAGACCTAACTCGGAGCCTCCGCATCCCGTCGGCTAAGTGTAACTTGTTTATATGGAGAGGCTTTCTGAAATGAAGCTGATATTTCATGAATTGTAAATTAGGGCCGTTCTCTCCAGCGAAACGTCGCCCAAATGTTTTCACTCTGCTTATAAGCAGCACTTTTGTTTTTTTGTTTTTACTTTGTGCTTTGTGTTTCATCTTTTTTTTTCCCTTTTTAAAAAAAAAAAAAAAAAAAAAAGCTTTTTACTCTAATGATATTTTCTAACATCTATTTTAGTTAAGCTTACTTGTGGTAGTTTCACTTGGTGTACACCAAGTGGTTTTTGCCATGCTGTGTCACCTTTAGAATCTGTTGAGAATCTAAACAAATCTGGCGTCTTAATCAGAGATCATTTTTCCCGACCTGAAAAAAATACCTGTATATGAGAGCTTTATGTTAACTCATGTTATCTTGTAGCCTATTTCTTCACATTATTTTACATTCGACTGCTGATATTTACAGGGTCTTCCTGATTCACTGCACTGGTTTTACTAGGCTATTGTATCTATCTCCTTACCATCCTCTGAATTCTCGTCTTTACTTTATTCTAAATATCTGATGTTTTATTTATCGGTTTGTTTATTTGTATTATTTTTTTTTTTTAATTATTTTCCTTTTTCTCCATTATTGTGTTAAATGCTCCAAACGTAAAGCACTTTGAGATGCATTCTGTGTATGAAAGGTACTATGTAAATAAAACGTATATTATACCTAATACAAGTTGAACTGTGAGTAAAGTATACGTGCCGTTGGTCAAACAAATGCTTCTTTCAATACCAATGGCTTGTAGGAAAAACAAAGAAGAGTTATTGTAAATGTTACAAAGTTTGAATAGGCTTTTCTTGTATTCTTCAGTTTACATTTTTTTTTTTTTGTGAAGCTTAATGCTTGTTTTCATCGGGAAAGTTTAGATTGTTGTTGAGCAGCAACTGTGTGCTTGGTTTTCCATGTCCCTGTAGTTTTCACCTTCTAGTAGAATTCTTGTCTTGCTGTGTTCAATCCCCTCCGTTATGTTTTGAAGAAGATGAAAATGGGTGCCTGTAAATCCACTGTATATCCGACGTAGGCTACAAGCCCGCGGTGTAATGTCAGGCAGCGGTTCGCCCAAGAGCTGCAAAGGGATGATGCTGTCCAATGTCCTGGCCCACTCTTTAGGTTCCGCTGCGTTCCGGTCGGTGCTTTTGATTGTTTCAGTCTAGCCCACGACTGATTAAAGTGTAGACAGCATAGAAGAAAGCGCATCCAGGATTGTTGTCATTTGTTTCCTCGACCGATTTCGTCCTATACGAGAAAATCTTCAGGGGTCTCAAAGCACACAATCTGCAAGCCATCTTACAATGAAACTTTTTTTTTTTTTTTTTCTCTCACACCGTCTGATTATTGAACACATAGTCTGCATTCCTGTCGACATCACAAGTTGTATAATATTGTTCTGAACATCTCACAAGTTAGCCTACTCGTTGCAGGATCTCCAAGTAAAGCGAATCACCAAAGATCCTGTTTTTACGCGCAGTGTCAATCGATGTTTGATAAGCTAATATCAGTGTACTTCATGGAGTTTTGCTCATCAGCAGTTGCTACTGCATAATATGTTGTCAACTTAGACTCAGCACTCGATTGACGGTGTGTGCTGTTACGTATCAGGTCTATAAGCCGTGCGCCAAGGAGAAGTGCTCATTCACGTCGCTGGAGCTGCCATGCTTTCCGTCGTTATAGTGTTCTATCGGCTGGCCTGGCGCTCTCGGGGCTGAGAGGCAGACGGGTAACACGCGGGAGGAGCTTTAAGTAGGCTATTTTGACCGGTAGCTTTCGCTTACGGCCATACCACGCTGAACACGCCCGATCTCGTCCGATCTCGGAAGCTAAGCAGCGTCGGGCCTGGTTAGTACTTGGATGGGAGACCGCCTGGGAATACCAGGTGCCGTAAGCTTTTCCCAACTTCAGCCAGTGCGACCGTTTCTTTTTATTTATTTTTTTTAGACTGTCTTTCTGTGCGTGCCTGCTCCGTTCACCTTTGGCTGCCCGGCGATTTTTCTACCCCTTGACTGTTTGCTTCCTGTGTTTGCAAAAACATAAAATAAATAAACAAGTCAAAATGCATACGTATTTTCTAAAACAATGTATAAGCGAGCAACCGGTTGGGGGGAAAAAAAGGACGAGTTGACTGTCAACAGCTGGCTTGGCGTTCTCGGGGCTGAGAGGCAGGCGGGTAACACGCGTGTGACTCCTAGCCGGGTTGAAGGGGCTTTAAGTAGGCTACTTTGACCGGTAACTCTCGCTTACGGCCATACCACGCTGAACACGCCCGATCTCGTCCGATCTCGGAAGCTAAGCAGCGTCGGGCCTGGTTAGTACTTGGATGGGAGACCGCCTGGGAATACCAGGTGCCGTAAGCTTTTCTCACCTTCAGCCAGTGCAACTGATTTTTTTTTTAGGCCGTCTGACTGTGCGTGCCTGCTCCCTACCTTCCTTCACACATTTGGTCGCCCAGCGCTTTTTCTACCCCCTTGACTTTTTGCTTCCTCCGTTTGAAAAAAACAAAGTTCCCGGTTTTGCGCGCAGTGTGAATTGATATTTGATAAGCTGATATCAGTGTACTTCATGGAGGTTTGCTTGACAACAGTTGCTACTGCATAATGTCTTGTCAATTTAGACGCAGCATTCGATTGACGTGCGTCTCCTATTACGTATCAGGCCTATATATAAGCCGTGCGCCAAGGAGAAGTGCTCATTCGCGTCTCCGTCGCTGGGGGGAGCGCCGCGCTTTCAGTCGTTAGTGTTATATTTCTGGACATGTATGGATCATTGTCCACCAGTGACCCTATTTCATAAGGCGAGAACTACAGTTGGAGCAGGTAATTGTGTCTTTTTTCCGTCCAGTAGTTAAAGCAAATTGGACCCGTGAAACGCCTGTCTTGCTGTAGCCTAGTATCTAGCGTTCACCACACACGAGCGAGCTGTATGCGCCTTCCTAACTGGCCAGACAGACCTAACTCGGAGCCTCCGCATCCCGTCGGCTAAGTGTAACTTGTTTATATGGAGAGGCTTTCTGAAATGAAGCTGATATTTCATGAATTGTAAATTAGGGCCGTTCTCTCCAGCGAAACGTCGCCCAAATGTTTTCACTCTGCTTAAAAGCAGCACTTTTGTTTTTTTTTTCCCTTTTTAAAAAAAAAAAAAAAAAAAAAGCTTTTTACTCTAATGATATTTTCTAACATCTATTTTAGTTAAGCTTACTTGTGGTAGTTTCACTTGGTGTACACCAAGTGGTTTTTGCCATGCCGTGTCACCTTTAGAATCTGTTGAGAATCCAAACAAATCTGGCGTCTTAATCAGAGATCATTTTTCCCGACCTGAAAAAAATACCTGTATATGAGAGCTTTATGTTAACTCATGTTATCTTGTAGCCTATTTCTTCACATTATTTTACATTCGACTGCTGATATTTACAGGGTCTTCCTAATTCACTGCACTGGTTTTACTAGGCTATTGTATCTATCTCCTTACCATCCTCTGAATTCTCGTCTTTACTTTATTCTAAATATCTGATGTTTTATTTATCGGTTTGTTTATTTGTATTATTGTTTTATTTTCCTTTTTCTCCGTTATTGTGTTAAATGCTCCAAACGTAAAGCACTTTGAGATGCATTCTGTGTATGAAAGGTACTATGTAAATAAAACGTATATTATACCTAATACAAGTTGAACTGTGAGTAAAGTATACGTGCCGTTGGTCAAACAAATGCTTCTTTCAATACCAATGGCTTGTAGGAAAAACAAAGAAGAGTTATTGTAAATGTTACAAAGTTTGAATAGGCTTTTCTTGTATTCTTCAGTTTACAATTTTTTTTTTTTTGTGAAGCTTAATGCTTGTTTTCATCGGGAAAGTTTAGATTGTTGTTGAGCAGCAACTGTGTGCTTGGTTTTCCATGTCCCTGTAGTTTTCACCTTCTAGTAGAATTCTTGTCTTGCTGTGTTCAATCCCCTCCGTTATGTTTTGAAGAAGATGAAAATGGGTGCCTGTAAATCCACTGTATATCCGACGTAGGCTACAAGCCCGCGGTGTAATGTCAGGCAGCGGTTCGCCCAAGAGCTGCAAAGGGATGATGCTGTCCAATGTCCTGGCCCACTCTTTAGGTTCCGCTGCGTTCCGGTCGGTGCTTTTGATTGTTTCAGTCTAGCCCACGACTGATTAAAGTGTAGACAGCATAGAAGAAAGCGCATCCAGGATTGTTGTCATTTGTTTCCTCGACCGATTTCGTCCTATACGAGAAAATCTTCAGGGGTCTCAAAGCACACAATCTGCAAGCCATCTTACAATGAAACTTTTTTTTTTTTTTTCTCTCACACCGTCTGATTATTGAACACATAGTCTGCATTCCTGTCGACATCACAAGTTGTATAATATTGTTATGAACATCTCACAAGTTAGCCTACTCGTTGCAGGATCTCCAAGTAAAGCGAATCACCAAAGATCCTGTTTTTACGCGCAGTGTCAATCGATGTTTGATAAGCTAATATCAGTGTACTTCATGGAGTTTTGCTCATCAGCAGTTGCTACTGCATAATATGTTGTCAACTTAGACTCAGCACTCGATTGACGTGTGTGTGCTGTTACGTATCAGGTCTATAAGCCGTGCGCCAAGGAGAAGTGCTCATTCACGTCGCTGGAGCTGCCATGCTTTCCGTCGTTATAGTGTTCTATCGGCTGGCCTGGCGCTCTCGGGGCTGAGAGGCAGACGGGTAACACGCGGGAGGAGCTTTAAGTAGGCTATTTTGACCGGTAGCTTTCGCTTACGGCCATACCACGCTGAACACGCCCGATCTCGTCCGATCTCGGAAGCTAAGCAGCGTCGGGCCTGGTTAGTACTTGGATGGGAGACCGCCTGGGAATACCAGGTGCCGTAAGCTTTTCCCAACTTCAGCCAGTGCGACCGTTTCTTTTTATTTATTTTTTTTAGACTGTCTTTCTGTGCGTGCCTGCTCCGTTCACCTTTGGCTGCCCGGCGATTTTTCTACCCCTTGACTGTTTGCTTCCTGTGTTTGCAAAAACATAAAATAAATAAACAAGTCAAAATGCATACGTATTTTCTAAAACAATGTATAAGCGAGCAACCGGTTGGGGGGAAAAAAAGGACGAGTTGACTGTCAACAGCTGGCTTGGCGTTCTCGGGGCTGAGAGGCAGGCGGGTAACACGCGTGTGACTCCTAGCCGGGTTGAAGGGGCTTTAAGTAGGCTACTTTGACCGGTAACTCTCGCTTACGGCCATACCACGCTGAACACGCCCGATCTCGTCCGATCTCGGAAGCTAAGCAGCGTCGGGCCTGGTTAGTACTTGGATGGGAGACCGCCTGGGAATACCAGGTGCCGTAAGCTTTTCTCACCTTCAGCCAGTGCAACTGATTTTTTTTAGGCCGTCTGACTGTGCGTGCCTGCTCCCTACCTTCCTTCACACATTTGGTCGCCCAGCGCTTTTTCTACCCCCCTTGACTTTTTGCTTCCTCCGTTTGAAAAAAACAAAGTTCCCGGTTTTGCGCGCAGTGTGAATTGATATTTGATAAGCTGATATCAGTGTACTTCATGGAGGTTTGCTTGACAACAGTTGCTACTGCATAATGTCTTGTCAATTTAGACGCAGCATTCGATTGACGTGCGTCTCCTATTACGTATCAGGCCTATATATAAGCCGTGCGCCAAGGAGAAGTGCTCATTCGCGTCTCCGTCGCTGGGGGGAGCGCCGCGCTTTCAGTCGTTAGTGTTATATTTCTGGACATGTATGGATCATTGTCCACCAGTGACCCTATTTCATAAGGCGAGAACTACAGTTGGAGCAGGTAATTGTGTCTTTTTCCGTCCAGTAGTTAAAGCAAATTGGACCCGTGAAACGCCTGTCTTGCTGTAGCCTAGTATCTAGCGTTCACCACACACGAGCGAGCTGTATGCGCCTTCCTAACTGGCCAGACAGACCTAACTCGGAGCCTCCGCATCCCGTCGGCTAAGTGTAACTTGTTTATATGGAGAGGCTTTCTGAAATGAAGCTGATATTTCATGAATTGTAAATTAGGGCCGTTCTCTCCAGCGAAACGTCGCCCAAATGTTTTCACTCTGCTTATAAGCAGCACTTTTGTTTTTTTGTTTTTACTTTGTGCTTTGTGTTTCATCTTTTTTTTTCCCTTTTTAAAAAAAAAAAAAAAAAAAAAGCTTTTTACTCTAATGATATTTTCTAACATCTATTTTAGTTAAGCTTACTTGTGGTAGTTTCACTTGGTGTACACCAAGTGGTTTTTGCCATGCTGTGTCACCTTTAGAATCTGTTGAGAATCTAAACAAATCTGGCGTCTTAATCAGAGATCATTTTTCCCGACCTGAAAAAAATACCTGTATATGAGAGCTTTATGTTAACTCATGTTATCTTGTAGCCTATTTCTTCACATTATTTTACAA